>NC_090448.1:703028077-703332452 GCF_031143425.1 Pleurodeles waltl
AGTCCCATTCTGAGAGGGCTCTTAGAAAAAAAATCTACTTTTTTCATCCAAAAAGTGAAAAAATCCAAATTCAATACATTTCTTTAAAAAAGTCACAAAGTCCCATTCTGAGTGGGCACTTGGAAAAAATTTCAACTTTTTTCATCCAAAAAGTGAAAAAATCCAAATTTCATCTTTTTTAGTCCCAAAAGTGAAAAAATCAAATTTAAATTTTTTTCTTCAAAAAAGTAACAAAGTCCGGTTCTGAGTGGTCACTTAGAAAATATTTCAACTTTTTTTCATCCAAAAAGTGAAAAAATCCAAATTTAATCTTTTTTAGTCCCAAAAGTGAACAAATCAAATTTCTATTTTCTTATTCAAAAAAGTGAAAAAAGTCCCATTCTCAGAGGGCACTTAAAAAAATTCAACTTTTTTCATCCATAAAGTGAAAAAAAATCCAAATTTAATCTTTTTTAGTCCCAAAAGTGAAAAAATCTTAATTTCAATTTTTTTCTTCAAAAAGGTGACAAAGTCCCATTCTGAGTTGGCATTCAGAAAAAAATTCTACTTTTTTCATCCAAAAAGTGAAAAAATCCAAATTCAATACATTTCTTTAAAAAAGTCACAAAGTCCCATTCTGAGTGGGCACTTGGAAAAAATTTCAACTTTTTTCATCCAAAAAGTGAAAAAATACAAATTTCATCTTTTTTAGTCCCAAAAGTGAAAAAATCAAATTCAATTTTTTTCTTCAAAAAAGTAACAAAGTCCGGTTCTGAGTGGTCACTTAGAAAATATTTCAACTTTTTTCATCCAAAAAGTGAAAAAATCTAAATTTAATCTTATTTAGTCCCAAAAGTGAACAAATCAAATTTCTATTTTCTTATTCAAAAAAGTGAAAAAAGTCCCATTCTCAGAGGGCACTTAAAAAAAATTCAACTTTTTTCATCCAAAAAGTGAAAAAAATCCAAATTTAATCTTTTTTAGTCCCAAAAGTGAAAAAATCTAATTTCAATTTTTTTCTTCAAAAAGGTGACAAAGTCCCATTCTGAGTTGGCATTCAGGAAAAAATTCTACTTTTTTCATCCAAAAAGTGAAAAAATCCAAATTCAATACATTTCTTCAAAAAAGTCACAAAGTCCCATTCTGAATGGGGACTTGGAACAAATTTCAACCTTTATCGTCCAAAAAGTGAAAACATCCAAATTTAATTTTCTTCTTCAAAGAAGTGACAAATTCCCATTCTGACAAGGGATTTTCTTCTTCAAAGAAGTGACAAATTCCCATTCTGACAAGGGACTTGGAAGCTCTTTTGGCTTTTTTCAAAAGTTGATTTTTTTTCTAAGTCCCATCTCATTATGAGATGGACTTAGAAAAATATTCAACTTTTGTCTAAGTTGACATGTGTGCCGCTTCCCATGTCAGAATGGGACATTTTGACTTATTGGATGGAAAGATAAACTTTTTTGATCCAAATAGTGAAAAAAGTGCAAATTCATAGTTTTTGTCAAAAAAGTGACAAAGTCCCATTCTGAGTGGGCACTTGGAGCAAATTTTAACTTTTTTCATCCAAAAAGTGAAAAAAATCCAAATTTCATCTTTTTTAGCCCCAAAAGTGAAAAAATCTAATTTAATTTTTTTTCTTCAAAAAGTGACAAAGTCTGGTTCTGAGTGGTCACTTAGAAAATATTTCAACTTTTTTGATCCAGAAAGTGAAAAAATAAAAATTTCATATTTTTTAGTCCCAAAAGTGAAAAAATCAAATTTCTCTTTTTTTCTTCAAAAAGTGACAAAGTCTGGTTCTGAGTGGTCACTTAGAAAATATTTCAACTTTTTTGATCCAAAAAGTGAAAAAATCCAAATTTCATCTTTTTTAGTCCCAAAAGTAAAAAATCAAATTTTTATTTTTTACTTCAAAAAAGTGAAAAAAGTCCCATTCTGAGAGGGCACTTAAAAAAATTTCAACTTTTTTCATCCAAAAAGTGAAAAAACCCAAATTTCATCATTTTTAGTCCCAAAAGTGAAAAAATCTAATTTCAATTTTTTTCTTCAAAAAAGTGATATATTCCGCATTCTGAGTTGGCACTTAGAAAAAATTACTACTTTTTTCATCCAAAAAGTGAAAAAATCCAAATTCAATACATTTCTCAAAAAAGTCACAAAGTCCCATTCTGAATGGGGACTTGGAAAAAATTTCAACCTTTATCGTCCAAAAGTGAAAACATCCAAATTTAATTTTCTTCTTCAAAGAAGTGAGAAATTCCCATTCTGACAAGGGACTTGGAAGCTCTTTTGACTTTTTTCGAAAGTTGCATTTTTTTCTAAAACCCATCTCATTATGAGATGGGACTTAGAAAAATATTCAACTTTTGTCTAAGTTGGCCTGTGTGCCGCTTCCATGTCAGAATGGGACATTTTGACTTATTGGATGGAAAGATAAACTTTTTTGATCCAAATAGTGAAAAAGTGCAAATTCATAGTTTTTTGTCAAAAAAGTGACAAAGTCCCATTCTGCTGTGGGCACTTGGAACAAATTTCAACTTTTTTCATCAAAAAGTGAAAAAATCCAAATTTCATCTTTTTAGTCCCAAAAGTGAAAAAATCTAATTTCAATTTCTTTCTTCAAAAAAGTGAAAAAGTTCCATTCTGAGTGGGCACTTAGAAAATATTTCAACTTTTTTCATCCAAAAAGTGAAAAAATCAAAATGTCATCTTTTTTTGTCCCAAAAGTGAAAAATCTAATTTCAATTTTTTTCTTCAAAAAAGTGACAAAGTCTCATTCTGAGTTGGCTTTTGGAAAAAAATTCTACTTTTTTCATCCAAAAGTGGAAAAAAATCCAAATTTCAACTTTTTTAGTCCCAAAATTGAAAAAAAATCTAATTTCCATTTTTATCTTCAAAAAAGTGACAAAGTCCCAATCTGAGTGGGCACTTAGAAAATATTTCAACTTTTTTCATCCAAAAAGTGAAAAAAATCCAAATTTCATCTTTTTTAGTCCCAAAAGTGGAAAAATCTAATTTCTATTTTTTTCTTCAAAAAAGTGAAAAAAGTCCCATTCTGAGAGGGCTCTTAGAAAAAAATTCTACTTTTTCATCCAAAAAGTGAAAAAATCCAAATTCAATACATTTCTTTAAAAAAGTCACAAAGTCCCATTCTGAGTGGGCACTTAGAAAAAATTTCAACATTTTCCATCCAAAAAGTGAAAAAAATCTAAATTTCAACTTTTTAGTCCAAAAGTGAAAAAATCAAATTTCAATTTTTTTTTTGTCAAAAAAGTGACAAAGTCTGGTTCTGCGTGGGCACTTGGAACAAATTTCAACTTTTTCATCCAAAAAGTGAAAAAATCAAAATGTCATCTTTTTTTGTCCCAAAATTGAAAAAATCTAATTTCAATTCTTTTCTTCAAAAAAGTGACAAAGTCTCATTCTGAGTTGGCACTTGGAAAAAATTTCTACTTTTTTCATCCAAAAAGTGAAAAAATCCAAATTTCAACTTTTTTAGTCCCAAAATTTTAAAAATCTAATTTCCATTTTTTTCTTCAAAAAAGTGACAAGAGTCCCAATCTGAGTGGGCACTTAGAAAAAATTTCAACATTTTCCATCCAAAAAGTGAAAAAAATCGAAATTTCAACTTTTTTTGTCCCAAAAGTGAAAAAATCAAATTTCAATTTTTTTTGGTCAAAAAAGTGACAAAGTCCGGTTCTGAGTGGTCACTTAGAAAATATTTCAACTTTTTTCATCCAAAAAGTGAAAAAATCCAAATTTCATCTTTTTTAGTCCCAAAAGTGGAAAAATCTAATTTCTATTTTTTTCTTCAAAAAAGTGAAAAAAGTCCCATTCTGAGAGGGCTCTTAGAAAAAAAATCTACTTTTTTCATCCAAAAAGTGAAAAAATCCAAATTCAATACATTTCTTTAAAAAAGTCACAAAGTCCCATTCTGAGTGGGCACTTGGAAAAAATTTCAACTTTTTTCATCCAAAAAGTGAAAAAATCCAAATTTCATCTTTTTTAGTCCCAAAAGTGAAAAAATCAAATTTAAATTTTTTTCTTCAAAAAGTAACAAAGTCCGGTTTCTGAGTGGTCACTTAGAAAAATATTTCAACTTTTTTCATCCAAAAAGTGAAAAAATCCAAATTTAATCTTTTTAGTCCCAAAAGTGAACAAATCAAATTTCTATTTTCTTATTCAAAAAAGTGAAAAAAGTCCCATTCTCAGAGGGCACTTAAAAAAATTCAACTTTTTTCATCCATAAAGTGAAAAAAATCCAAATTTAATCTTTTTAGTCCCAAAAGTGAAAAATCTAATTTCAATTTTTTTCTTCAAAAAGGTGACAAAGTCCCATTCTGAGTTGGCATTCAGAAAAAAATTCTACTTTTTTCATCCAAAAAGTGAAAAAATCCAATTCAATACATTTCTTTAAAAAAGTCACAAAGTCCCATTCTGAGTGGGCACTTGGAAAAAATTTCAACTTTTTTCATCCAAAAGTGAAAAAATACAAATTTCATCTTTTTTAGTCCCAAAAGTGAAAAATCAAATTCAATTTTTTCTTCAAAAAAGTAACAAAGTCCGGTTCTGAGTGGTCACTTAGAAAATATTTCAACTTTTTTCATCCAAAAAGTGAAATAATCTAAATTTAATCTTTTTTAGTCCCAAAAGTGAACAAATCAAATTTCTATATTCTTATTCAAAAAAGTGAAAAAAGTCCCATTCTCAGAGGGCACTTAAAAAAAATTCAACTTTTTTCATCCAAAAAGTGAAAAAAATCCAAATTTATTCTTTTTTAGTCCCAAAAGTGAAAAAATCTAATTTCAATTTTTTTCTTCAAAAAGGTGACAAAGTCCCATTCTGAGTTGGCATTCAGGAAAAAATTCTACTTTTTTCATCCAAAAAGTGAAAAAATCCAAATTCAATACATTTCTTCAAAAAAGTCACAAAGTCCCATTCTGAATGGGGACTTGGAACAAATTTCAACCTTTATCGTCCAAAAAGTGAAAACATCCAAATTTAATTTTCTTCTTCAAAGAAGTGACAAATTCCCATTCTGACAAGGGACTTGGAAGCTCTTTTGGCTTTTTTCAAAAGTTGATTTTTTTTCTAAGTCCCATCTCATTATGAGATGGGACTTAGAAAAATATTCAACTTTTGTCTAAGTTGACATGTGTGCCGCTTCCCATGTCAGAATGGGACATTTTGACTTATTGGATGGAAAGATAAACTTTTTTGATCCAAATAGTGAAAAAGTGCAAATTCATAGTTTTTGTCAAAAAGTGACAAAGTCCCATTCTGAGTGGGCACTAGGAGCAAATTTCAACTTTTTTCATCCAAAAAGTGAAAAAATCCAAATTTCATCTTTTTTAGTCCCAAAAGTGAAAAAATCTAATTTAAATTTTTTTCTTCAAAAAAAGAGAGAAAGTCCGGTTCTGAGTGGTCACTTAGAAAATATTTCAACTTTTTTGATCCAGAAAGTGAAAAAATACAAATTTCATATTTTTTAGTCCCAAAAGTGAAAAAATCAAATTTCTCTTTTTTTCTTCAAAAAGTGACAAAGTCTGGTTCTGAGTGGTCATTAGAAAATATTTCAACTTTTTTGATCCAAAAAGTGAAAAAATCCAAATTTCATCTTTTTTAGTCCCAAAAGTAAAAAAATCAAATTTTTATTTTTTACTTCAAAAAAGTGAAAAAGTCCCATTCTGAGAGGGCACTTAAAAAATTTCAACTTTTTTCATCCAAAAAGTGAAAAAACCCAAATTTCATCATTTTAGTCCCAAAAGTGAAAAAATCTAATTTCAATTTTTTTCTTCAAAAAAGTGACATATTCCCATTCTGAGTTGGCACTTTGAAAAAATTACTACTTTTTTCATCCAAAAAGTGAAAAAATCCAAATTCAATACATTTCTTCAAAAAAGTCACAAAGTCCCATTCTGAATGGGGACTTGGAAAAAATTTCAACCTTTATCGTCCAAAAAGTGAAAACATCCAAATTTAATTTTCTTCTTCAAAGAAGTGAGAAATTCCCATTCTGACAAGGGACTTGGAAGCTCTTTTGACTTTTTCGAAAGTTGAATTTTTTTCTAAAACCCATCTCATTATGAGATGGGACTTAGAAAAATATTCAACTTTTGTCTAAGTTGGCCTGTGTGCCGCTTCCCATGTCAGAATGGGACATTTTGACTTATTGGATGGAAAGATAAACTTTTTTGATCAAATAGTGAAAAGTGCAAATTCATAGTTTTTGTCAAAAAAGTGACAAAGTCCCATTCTGCGTGGGCACTTGGAACAAATTCAACTTTTTTCATCCAAAAAGTGAAAAAATCCAAATTTCATCTTTTTTAGTCCCAAAAGTGAAAAAATCTAATTTCAATTTCTTTCTTCAAAAAAGTGAAAAAGTTCCATTCTGAGTGGGCACTTAGAAAATATTTCAACTTTTTTCATCCAAAAAGTGAAAAAATCAAAATGTCATCTTTTTTTGTCCCAAAAGTGAAAAAATCTAATTTCAATTTTTTTCTTCAAAAAAGTGACAAAGTCTCATTCTGAGTTGGCTTTTGGAAAAAAATTCTACTTTTTTCATCCAAAAAGTGAAAAATCCAAATTTCAACTTTTTTAGTCCCAAAATTGAAAAAAATCTAATTTCCATTTTTATCTTCAAAAAAGTGACAAAGTCCCAATCTGAGTGGGCACTTAGAAAATATTTCAACTTTTTTCATCCAAAAAGTGAAAAAATCCAAATTTCATCTTTTTTAGTCCCAAAGTGGAAAAATCTAATTTCTATTTTTTTCTTCAAAAAAGTGAAAAAAGTCCCATTCTGAGAGGGCTCTTAGAAAAAAATTCTACTTTTTTCATCCAAAAAGTGAAAAAATCCAAATTCAATACATTTCTTTAAAAAAGTCACAAAGTCCCATTCTGAGTGGGCACTTAGAAAAAATTTCAACATTTTCCATCCAAAAAGTGAAAAAATCTAATTTCAACTTTTTTAGTCCCAAAGTGAAAAAATCAAATTTCAATTTTTTTTTGTCAAAAAAGTGACAAAGTCTGGTTCTGCGTGGGCACTTGGAACAAATTTCAACTTTTTTCATCCAAAAAGTGAAAAAATCAAAATGTCATCTTTTTTTGTCCCAAAATTGAAAAAATCTAATTTCAATTCTTTTCTTCAAAAAAGTGACAAAGTCTCATTCTGAGTTGGCACTTGGAAAAAATTTCTACTTTTTTCATCCAAAAAGTGAAAAAATCCAAATTTCAACTTTTTTAGTCCCAAAATTTTAAAAAATCTAATTTCATTTTTTTCTTCAAAAAAGTGACAAAGTCCCAATCTGAGTGGGCACTTAGAAAAAATTTCAACATTTTCCATCCAAAAGTGAAAAAAATCGAAATTTCAACTTTTTTTGTCCCAAAAGTGAAAAAATCAAATTTCAATTTTTTTTGGTCAAAAAAGTGACAAAGTCCGGTTCTGAGTGGTCACTTAGAAAATATTTCAACTTTTTTCATCCAAAAAGTGAAAAAATCCAAATTTCATCTTTTTTAGTCCAAAAGTGGAAAAATCTAATTTCTATTTTTTTCTTCAAAAAAGTGAAAAAAGTCCCATTCTGAGAGGGCTCTTAGAAAAAAAATCTACTTTTTTCATCCAAAAAGTGAAAAAATCCAAATTCAATACATTTCTTTAAAAAGTCACAAAGTCCCATTCTGAGTGGGCACTTGAAAAAATTTCAACTTTTTTCATCCAAAAAGTGAAAAAATCCAAATTTCATCTTTTTTAGTCCCAAAGTGAAAAAATCAAATTTAAATTTTTTTCTTCAAAAAAGTAACAAAGTCCGGTTCTGAGTGGTCACTTAGAAAATATTTCAACTTTTTTCATCCAAAAAGTGAAAAAATCCAAATTTAATCTTTTTTAGTCCCAAAAGTGAACAAATCAAATTTCTATTTTCTTATTCAAAAAGTGAAAAAAGTCCCATTCTCAGAGGGCACTTAAAAAAAATTCAACTTTTTTCATCCATAAAGTGAAAAAAATCCAATTTAATCTTTTTAGTCCCAAAAGTGAAAAAATCTAATTTCAATTTTTTTCTTCAAAAGGTGACAAAGTCCCATTCTGAGTTGGCATTCAGAAAAAAATTCTACTTTTTTTCATCCAAAAGTGAAAAAATCCAAATTCAATACATTTCTTTAAAAAAGTCACAAAGTCCCATTCTGAGTGGGCACTTGGAAAAAATTTCAACTTTTTTCATCCAAAAAGTGAAAAAATACAAATTTCATCTTTTTTAGTCCCAAAAGTGAAAAAATCAAATTCAATTTTTTTCTTCAAAAAAGTAACAAAGTCCGGTTCTGAGTGGTCACTTAGAAAATATTTCAACTTTTTTCATCCAAAAAGTGAAAAAATCTAAATTTAATCTTATTTAGTCCCAAAAGTGAACAAATCAAATTTCTATTTTCTTATTCAAAAAAGTGAAAAAAGTCCCATTCTCAGAGGGCACTTAAAAAAAATTCAACTTTTTTCATCCAAAAAGTGAAAAAAATCCAAATTTAATCTTTTTTAGTCCCAAAAGTGAAAAAATCTAATTTCAAATTTTTTTTCTTCAAAAAGGTGACAAAGTCCCATTCTGAGTTGGCATTCAGGAAAAAATTCTACTTTTTTCATCCAAAAAGTGCAAAAAATCCAAATTCAATACATTTCTTCAAAAAAGTCACAAAGTCCCATTCTGAATGGGGACTTGGAACAAATTTCAACCTTTATCGTCCAAAAAGTGAAAACATCAAATTTAATTTTCTTCTTCAAAGAAGTGACAAATTCCCATTCTGACAAGGGACTTGGAAGCTCTTTTGGCTTTTTTCAAAAGTTGATTTTTTTTCTAAGTCCCATCTCATTATGAGATGGGACTTAGAAAAATATTCAACTTTTGTCTAAGTTGACATGTGTGCCGCTTCCCATGTCAGAATGGGACATTTTGACTTATTGGATGGAAAGATAAACTTTTTTGATCCAAATAGTGAAAAAGTGCAAATTCATAGTTTTTGTCAAAAAAGTGACAAAGTCCCATTCTGAGTGGGCACTTGGAGCAAATTTTAACTTTTTTCATCCAAAAAGTGAAAAAATCCAAATTTCATCTCTTTTTTAGCCCAAAAGTGAAAAAATCTAATTTAATTTTTTTTCTTCAAAAAAGTGACAAAGTCTGGTTCTGAGTGGTCACTTAGAAAATATTTCAACTTTTTTGATCCAGAAAGTGAAAAAATAAAAATTTCATATTTTTTAGTCCCAAAAGTGAAAAAATCAAATTTCTCTTTTTTTCTTCAAAAAGTGACAAAGTCTGGTTCTGAGTGGTCACTTAGAAAATATTTCAACTTTTTTGATCCAAAAAGTGAAAAAATCCAAATTTCATCTTTTTTAGTCCCAAAAGTAAAAAAATCAAATTTTTATTTTTTACTTCAAAAAAGTGAAAAAAGTCCCATTCTGAGAGGGCACTTAAAAAAATTTCAACTTTTTTCATCCAAAAAGTGAAAAAACCCAAATTTCATCATTTTTAGTCCCAAAAGTGAAAAAATCTAATTTCAATTTTTTTCTTCAAAAAAGTGACATATTCCCATTCTGAGTTGGCACTTAGAAAAAATTACTACTTTTTTCATCCAAAAAGTGAAAAAATCCAAATTCAATACATTTCTTCAAAAAAGTCACAAAGTCCCATTCTGAATGGGGACTTGGAAAAAATTTCAACCTTTATCGTCCAAAAAGTGAAAACATCCAAATTTAATTTTCTTCTTCAAAGAAGTGAGAAATTCCCATTCTGACAAGGGACTTGGAAGCTCTTTTGACTTTTTTCGAAAGTTGAATTTTTTTCTAAAACCCATCTCATTATGAGATGGGACTTAGAAAAATATTCAACTTTTGTCTAAGTTGGCCTGTGTGCCGCTTCCCATGTCAGAATGGGACATTTTGACTTATTGGATGGAAAGATAAACTTTTTTGATCCAAATAGTGAAAAAGTGCAAATTCATAGTTTTTGTCAAAAAAGTGACAAAGTCCCATTCTGCGTGGGCACTTGGAACAAATTTCAACTTTTTTCATCCAAAAAGTGAAAAAATCCAAATTTCATCTTTTTTAGTCCCAAAAGTGAAAAAAATCTAATTTCAATTTCTTTCTTCAAAAAAGTGAAAAAGTTCCATTCTGAGTGGGCACTTAGAAAATATTTCAACTTTTTTCATCCAAAAAGTGAAAAAATCAAAATGTCATCTTTTTTTGTCCCAAAAGTGAAAAAATCTAATTTCAATTTTTTTCTTCAAAAAAGTGACAAAGTCTCATTCTGAGTTGGCTTTTGGAAAAAAATTCTACTTTTTTCATCCAAAAAGTGAAAAAATCCAAATTTCAACTTTTTTAGTCCCAAAATTGAAAAAAATCTAATTTCCATTTTTATCTTCAAAAAAGTGACAAAGTCCCAATCTGAGTGGCACTTAGAAAATATTTCAACTTTTTTCATCCAAAAAGTGAAAACATCCAAATTTCATCTTTTTTAGTCCCAAAAGTGGAAAAATCTAATTTCTATTTTTTTCTTCAAAAAAGTGAAAAAAGTCCCATTCTGAGAGGGCTCTTAGAAAAAAATTCTACTTTTTTTCATCCAAAAAGTGAAAAAATCCAAATTCAATACATTTCTTTAAAAAAGTCACAAAGTCCCATTCTGAGTGGGCACTTAGAAAAAATTTCAACATTTTCCATCCAAAAAGTGAAAAAAATCTAAATTTCAACTTTTTTAGTCCCAAAAGTGAAAAAATCAAATTTCAATTTTTTTTTGTCAAAAAAGTGACAAAGTCTGGTTCTGCGTGGGCACTTGGAACAAATTTCAACTTTTTTCATCCAAAAAGTGAAAAAATCAAAATGTCATCTTTTTTGTCCCAAAATTGAAAAAATCTAATTTCAATTCTTTTCTTCAAAAAAGTGACAAAGTCTCATTCTGAGTTGGCACTTGGAAAAAATTTCTACTTTTTTCATCCAAAAAGTGAAAAAATCCAAATTTCAACTTTTTTAGTCCCAAAATTTTAAAAAATCTAATTTCCATTTTTTTCTTCAAAAAAGTGACAAAGTCCCAATCTGAGTGGGCACTTAGAAAAAATTTCAACATTTTCCATCCAAAAAGTGAAAAAAATCGAAATTTCAACTTTTTTTGTCCCAAAAGTGAAAAAATCAAATTTCAATTTTTTTGGTCAAAAAAGTGACAAAGTCCGGTTCTGAGTGGTCACTTAGAAAATATTTCAACTTTTTTCATCCAAAAAGTGAAAAAATCCAAATTTCATCTTTTTTAGTCCCAAAAGTGGAAAAATCTAATTTCGATTTTTTTCTTCAAAAAAGTGAAAAAAGTCCCATTCTGAGAGGGCTCTTAGAAAAAAAATCTACTTTTTTCATCCAAAAAGTGAAAAAATCCAAATTCAATACATTTCTTTAAAAAAGTCACAAAGTCCCATTCTGAGTGGGCACTTGGAAAAAATTTCAACTTTTTTCATCCAAAAAGTGAAAAAATCCAAATTTCATCTTTTTTAGTCCCAAAAGTGAAAAAATCAAATTTAAATTTTTTTCTTCAAAAAAGTAACAAAGTCCGGTTCTGAGTGGTCACTTAGAAAATATTTCAACTTTTTTCATCCAAAAAGTGAAAAAATCCAAATTTAATCTTTTTTAGTCCCAAAAGTGAACAAATCAAATTTCTATTTTCTTATTCAAAAAAGTGAAAAAAGTCCCATTCTCAGAGGGCACTTAAAAAAAATTCAACTTTTTTCATCCATAAAGTGAAAAAAATCCAAATTTAATCTTTTTTAGTCCCAAAAGTGAAAAAATCTAATTTCAATTTTTTTCTTCAAAAAGGTGACAAAGTCCCATTCTGAGTTGGCATTCAGAAAAAAATTCTACTTTTTTCATCCAAAAAGTGAAAAAATCCAAATTCAATACATTTCTTAAAAAAGTCACAAAGTCCCATTCTGAGTGGGCACTTGGAAAAAAATTTCAACTTTTTTCATCCAAAAAGTGAAAAAATACAAATTTCATCTTTTTTAGTCCAAAAGTGAAAAAATCAAATTCAATTTTTTTCTTCAAAAAAGTAACAAAGTCCGGTTCTGAGTGGTCACTTAGAAAATATTTCAACTTTTTTCATCCAAAAAGTGAAAAAATCTAAATTTAATCTTATTTAGTCCCAAAAGTGAACAATCAAATTTCTATTTTCTTATTCAAAAAGTGAAAAAAGTCCCATTCTCAGAGGGCACTTAAAAAAAATTCAACTTTTTTCATCCAAAAAGTGAAAAAAATCCAAATTTAATCTTTTTTAGTCCCAAAAGTGAAAAAATCTAATTTCAAATTTTTTTCTTCAAAAAGGTGACAAAGTCCCATTCTGAGTTGGCATTCAGGAAAAAATTCTACTTTTTTCATCCAAAAAGTGAAAAAATCCAAATTCAATACATTTCTTCAAAAAAGTCACAAAGTCCCATTCTGAATGGGGACTTGAACAAATTTCAACCTTTATCGTCCAAAAAGTGAAAACATCCAAATTTAATTTTCTTCTTCAAAGAAGTGACAAATTCCCATTCTGACAAGGGACTTGGAAGCTCTTTTGGCTTTTTCAAAAGTTGATTTTTTTTCTAAGTCCCATCTCATTATGAGATGGGACTTAGAAAAATATTCAACTTTTGTCTAAGTTGACATGTGTGCCGCTTCCCATGTCAGAATGGGACATTTTGACTTATTGGATGGAAAGATAAACTTTTTTGATCCAAATAGTGAAAAAGTGCAAATTCATAGTTTTTGTCAAAAAAGTGACAAAGTCCCATTCTGAGTGGGCACTTGGAGCAAATTTTAACTTTTTTCATCCAAAAAGTGAAAAAATCAAATTTCATCTTTTTAGCCCCAAAAGTGAAAAAAATCTAATTTAATTTTTTTTCTTCAAAAAAGTGACAAAGTCTGGTTCTGAGTGGTCACTTAGAAAATATTTCAACTTTTTTGATCCAGAAAGTGAAAAAATAAAAATTTCATATTTTTTAGTCCCAAAAGTGAAAAAATCAAATTTCTCTTTTTTTCTTCAAAAAGTGACAAAGTCTGGTTCTGAGTGGTCACTTAGAAAATATTTCAACTTTTTTGATCCAAAAAGTGAAAAAATCCAAATTTCATCTTTTTTAGTCCCAAAAGTAAAAAAATCAAATTTTTATTTTTTACTTCAAAAAAGTGAAAAAAGTCCCATTCTGAGAGGGCACTTAAAAAATTTCAACTTTTTTCATCCAAAAAGTGAAAAAACCCAAATTTCATCATTTTTAGTCCCAAAAGTGAAAAAATCTAATTTCAATTTTTTTCTTCAAAAAAGTGACATATTCCCATTCTGAGTTGGCACTTAGAAAAAATTACTACTTTTTTCATCCAAAAAGTGAAAAAATCCAAATTCAATACATTTCTTCAAAAAGTCACAAAGTCCCATTCTGAATGGGGACTTGGAAAAAATTTCAACCTTTATCGTCCAAAAAGTGAAAACATCCAAATTTAATTTTCTTCTTCAAAGAAGTGAGAAATTCCCATTCTGACAAGGGACTTGGAAGCTCTTTTGACTTTTTTCGAAAGTTGAATTTTTTTCTAAAACCCATCTCATTATGAGATGGGACTTAGAAAAATATTCAACTTTTGTCTAAGTTGGCCTGTGTGCCGCTTCCCATGTCAGAATGGGACATTTTGACTTATTGGATGGAAAGATAAACTTTTTTGATCCAAATAGTGAAAAAGTGCAAATTCATAGTTTTTGTCAAAAAAGTGACAAAGTCCATTCTGCGTGGGCACTTGGAACAAATTTCAACTTTTTTCATCCAAAAAGTGAAAAAATCCAAATTTCATCTTTTTAGTCCCAAAAGTGAAAAAAATCTAATTTCAATTTCTTTCTTCAAAAAAGTGAAAAAGTTCCATTCTGAGTGGGCACTTAGAAAATATTTCAACTTTTTTCATCCAAAAAGTGAAAAAAACAAAATGTCATCTTTTTTTGTCCCAAAAGTGAAAAAATCTAATTTCAATTTTTTTCTTCAAAAAAGTGACAAAGTCTCATTCTGAGTTGGCTTTTGGAAAAAAATTCTACTTTTTTCATCCAAAAAGTGAAAAAATCCAAATTTCAACTTTTTTAGTCCCAAAATTGAAAAAAATCTAATTTCCATTTTTATCTTCAAAAAAGTGACAAAGTCCCAATCTGAGTGGGCACTTAGAAAATATTTCAACTTTTTTCATCCAAAAAGTGAAAACATCCAAATTTCATCTTTTTTAGTCCCAAAAGTGGAAAAATCTAATTTCTATTTTTTTCTTCAAAAAAGTGAAAAAAGTCCCATTCTGAGAGGGCTCTTAGAAAAAAATTCTACTTTTTTCATCCAAAAAGTGAAAAAATCCAAATTCAATACATTTCTTTAAAAAAGTCACAAAGTCCCATTCTGAGTGGGCACTTAGAAAAAATTTCAACATTTTCCATCCAAAAAGTGAAAAAAATCTAAATTTCAACTTTTTTAGTCCCAAAAGTGAAAAAATCAAATTTCAATTTTTTTTTGTCAAAAAAGTGACAAAGTCTGGTTCTGCGTGGGCACTTGGAACAAATTTCAACTTTTTTCATCCAAAAAGTGAAAAAATCAAAATGTCATCTTTTTTTGTCCCAAAATTGAAAAAATCTAATTTCAATTCTTTTCTTCAAAAAAGTGACAAAGTCTCATTCTTAGTTGGCACTTGGAAAAAATTTCTACTTTTTTCATCCAAAAAGTGAAAAAATCCAAATTTCAACTTTTTTAGTCCCAAAATTTTAAAAAATCTAATTTCCATTTTTTTCTTCAAAAAAGTGACAAAGTCCCAATCTGAGTGGGCACTTAGAAAAAATTTCAACATTTTCCATCCAAAAAGTGAAAAAAATCGAAATTTCAACTTTTTTTGTCCCAAAAGTGAAAAAATCAAATTTCAATTTTTTTTGGTCAAAAAAGTGACAAAGTCCGGTTCTGAGTGGTCACTTAGAAAATATTTCAACTTTTTTCATCCAAAAAGTGAAAAAATCCAAATTTCATCTTTTTTAGTCCCAAAAGTGGAAAAATCTAATTTCTATTTTTTTTTTCAAAAAGTGAAAAAAGTCCCATTCTGAGAGGGCTCTTAGAAAAAAAATCTACTTTTTTCATCCAAAAAGTGAAAAAATCCAAATTCAATACATTTCTTTAAAAAAGTCACAAAGTCCCATTCTGAGTGGGCACTTGGAAAAAATTTCAACTTTTTTCATCCAAAAAGTGAAAAAATCCAAATTTCATCTTTTTTAGTCCCAAAAGTGAAAAAATCAAATTTAAATTTTTTTCTTCAAAAAAGTAACAAAGTCCGGTTCTGAGTGGTCACTTAGAAAATATTTCAACTTTTTTCATCCAAAAAGTGAAAAAATCCAAATTTAATCTTTTTTAGTCCCAAAAGTGAACAAATCAAATTTCTATTTTCTTATTCAAAAAAGTGAAAAAAGTCCCATTCTCAGAGGGCACTTAAAAAAAATTCAACTTTTTTCATCCATAAAGTGAAAAAAATCCAAATTTAATCTTTTTTAGTCCCAAAAGTGAAAAAATCTAATTTCAATTTTTTTCTTCAAAAAGGTGACAAAGTCCCATTCTGAGTTGGCATTCAGAAAAAAATTCTACTTTTTTCATCCAAAAAGTGAAAAAATCCAAATTCAATACATTTCTTTAAAAAAGTCACAAAGTCCCATTCTGAGTGGGCACTTGGAAAAAATTTCAACTTTTTTCATCCAAAAAGTGAAAAAATACAAATTTCATCTTTTTTAGTCCCAAAAGTGAAAAAATCAAATTCAATTTTTTTCTTCAAAAAAGTAACAAAGTCCGGTTCTGAGTGGTCACTTAGAAAATATTTCAACTTTTTTCATCCAAAAAGTGAAATAATCTAAATTTAATCTTTTTTAGTCCCAAAAGTGAACAAATCAAATTTCTATATTCTTATTCAAAAAAGTGAAAAAAGTCCCATTCTCAGAGGGCACTTAAAAAAAATTCAACTTTTTTCATCCAAAAAGTGAAAAAAATCCAAATTTATTCTTTTTTAGTCCCAAAAGTGAAAAAATCTAATTTCAATTTTTTTCTTCAAAAAGGTGACAAAGTCCCATTCTGAGTTGGCATTCAGGAAAAAATTCTACTTTTTTCATCCAAAAAGTGAAAAAATCCAAATTCAATACATTTCTTCAAAAAAGTCACAAAGTCCCATTCTGAATGGGGACTTGGAACAAATTTCAACCTTTATCGTCCAAAAAGTGAAAACATCCAAATTTAATTTTCTTCTTCAAAGAAGTGACAAATTCCCATTCTGACAAGGGACTTGGAAGCTCTTTTGGCTTTTTTCAAAAGTTGATTTTTTTTCTAAGTCCCATCTCATTATGAGATGGGACTTAGAAAAATATTCAACTTTTGTCTAAGTTGACATGTGTGCCGCTTCCCATGTCAGAATGGGACATTTTGACTTATTGGATGGAAAGATAAACTTTTTTGATCCAAATAGTGAAAAAGTGCAAATTCATAGTTTTTGTCAAAAAAGTGACAAAGTCCCATTCTGAGTGGGCACTAGGAGCAAATTTCAACTTTTTTCATCCAAAAAGTGAAAAAATCCAAATTTCATCTTTTTTAGTCCCAAAAGTGAAAAAATCTAATTTAAATTTTTTTCTTCAAAAAAGAGAGAAAGTCCGGTTCTGAGTGGTCACTTAGAAAATATTTCAACTTTTTTGATCCAGAAAGTGAAAAAATACAAATTTCATATTTTTTAGTCCCAAAAGTGAAAAAATCAAATTTCTCTTTTTTTCTTCAAAAAGTGACAAAGTCTGGTTCTGAGTGGTCACTTAGAAAATATTTCAACTTTTTTGATCCAAAAAGTGAAAAAATCCAAATTTCATCATTTTTAGTCCCAAAAGTAAAAAAATCAAATTTCTATTTTTTACTTCAAAAAAGTGAAAAAAGTCCCATTCTGAGAGGGCACTTAAAATAAATTCAACTTTTTTCATCCAAAAAGTGAAAAAAAACAAATTTCATCTTTTTTAGTCCCAAAAGTGAAAAAATCTAATTTCAATTTTTTTCTTCAAAAAAGTGACAAATTCCCATTCTGAGTTGGCACTTAGAAAAAATTTCTACTTTTTTCATCCAAAAAGTGAAAAAATCCAAATTCAATACATTTCTTTAAAAAAGTCACAAAGTCCCATTCTGAGTGGGCACTTGGAAAAAATTTCAACTTTTTTCATCCAAAAAGTGTAAAAATCCAAATGTCATCTTTTTTAGTCCCCAAAAGTGAAAAAATCTAATTTCAATTTTTTTCTTCAAAAAAGTGACAAATTCCCATTCTGAGTTGGCAGTTAGAAAAAAATTCTACTTTTTTCATCCAAAAAGTGAAAAAATCCAAATTCAATACATTTCTTCAAAAAAGTCACAAAGTCCCATTCTGAATGGGGACTTGGAAAAAATTTCAACCTTTATCGTCCAAAAAGTGAAAACATCCAAATTTAATTTTCTTCTTCAAAGAAGTGAGAAATTCCCATTCTGACAAGGGACTTGGAAGCTCTTTTGACTTTTTTCAAAAGTTGAATTTTTTTCTAAAACCCATCTCATTATGAGATGGGACTTGGAAAAATATTCAACTTTTGTCTAAGTTGAAATGTGTGGCGCTTCCCATGTCAGAATGGGACATTTGGACTTATTGGATGGAAAGATAAACTTTTTTGATCCAAATAGTGAAAAAGTGCAAATTCATAGTTTTTGTCAAAAAAGTGACAAAGTCCCATTCTGCGTGGGCACTTGGAACAAATTTCAACTTTTTTCATCCAAAAAGTGAAAAAATCCAAATTTCATCTTTCTTAGTCCCAAAAGTAAAAAAATCAATTTTCTATTTTTTTCTTCAAAAAAGTGAAAAAAGTCCCATTCTGAGAGGGCACTTAAAAAAAATTCAACTTTTTTCATCCAAAAAGGGAAAAAAAACCAAATTTCATCTTTTTTAGTCAAAAAAGTGAAAAAATCTAATTTCATTTTTTTTCTTCAAAAAAGTGACAAATTCCCATTCTGAGTTGGCACTTAGAAAAAATTTCTACTTTTTTCATCCAAAAAAGTGAAAAAATCCAAATTCAATACATTTCTTCAAACAAGTCACAAAGTCCCATTCTGAATGGGGACTTGGAAAAAATTTCAACCTTTATCGTCCAAAAAGTGAAAACATCCAAATTTAATGTTCTTCTTCAAAGAAGTGAGAAATTCCCATTCTGACAAGGGACTTGGAAGCTCTTTTGACTTTTTTCAAAAGTTGATTTTTTTTCTAAAACCCATCTCATTATGAGATGGGAATTGGAAAAATATTCAACTTTTGTCTAAGTTGAAATGTGTGGCGCTTCCCATGTCAGAATGGGACATTTTGACTTATTGGATGGAAAGATAAACTTTTTTGATCCAAATAGTGAAAAAGTGCAAATTCATAGTTTTTGTCAAAAAAGTGACAAAGTCCCATTCTGCGTGGGCACTTGGAACAAATTTCAACTTTTTTCATCCAAAAAGTGAAAAAATCCAAATTTCATCTTTCTTAGTCCCAAAAGTAAAAAAATAAATTTTCTATTTTTTTCTTCAAAAAAGTGAAAAAAGTCCCATTCTGAGAGGGCACTTAAAAAAAATTCAACTTTTTTCATCCAAAAAGTGAAAAAACCCAAATTTCTTCTTTTTTAGTCCCAAAAGTGAAAAAATCCAATTTCAATTTTTTTCTTCAAAAAAGTGACAAATTCCCATTCTGAGTTGGCACTTAGAAAAAATTTCTACTTTTTTCATCCAAAAAAGTGAAAAAATCCAAATTCAATACATTTCTTCAAAAAAGTCACAAAGTCCCATTCTGAATGGGGACTTGGAAAAAATTTCAACCTTTATCATCCAAAAAGTGAAAACATCCAAATTTAATTTTCTTCTTCAAAGAAGCGAGAAATTCCCATTCTGACAAGGGACTTGGAAGCTCTTTTGACTTTTTTCAAAAGTTGAATTTTTTTCTAAAACCCATCACATTATGAGATGGGACTTGGAAAAATATTCAACTTTTGTCTAAGTTGACATGTGTGCCGCTTCCCATGTCAGAATGGGACATTTTGACTTATTGGATGGAAAGATAAACTGTTTTGATCCAAATAGTGAAAAAGTGTAAATTCATAGTTTTTGTCAAAAAAGTGACAAAGTCTGGTTCTGAGTGGTCACTTAGAAAATATTTCAACTTTTTTGATCCAGAAAGTGAAAAAATACAAATTTCATATTTTTTAGTCCCAAAAGTGAAAAAATCAAATTTCTCTTTTTTTCTTCAAAAAGTGACAAAGTCTGGTTCTGAGTGGTCACTTAGAAAATATTTCAACTTTTTTGATCCAAAAAGTGAAAAAATCCAAATTTCATCTTTTTTAGTCCCAAAAGTAAAAAATCAAATTTCTATTTTTTACTTCAAAAAAGTGAAAAAAGTCCCATTCTGAAAGGGCACTTAAAAAAATTTCAACTTTTTTCATCCAAAAAGTGAAAAAACCCAAATTTCATCATTTTTAGTCCCAAAAGTGAAAAAATCTAATTTCAATTTTTTTCTTCAAAAAAGTGACATATTCCCATTCTGAGTTGGCACTTAGAAAAAATTTCTACTTTTTTCATCCAAAAAGTGAAAAAATCCAAATTCAATACATTTCTTCAAAAAATTCACAAAGTCCCATTCTGAATGGGGACTTGGAAAAAATTTCAACCTTTATCGTCCAAAAAGTGAAAACATCCAAATTTAATTTTCTTCTTCAAAGAAGTGAGAAATTCCCATTCTGACAAGGGACTTGGAAGCTCTTTTGACTTTTTTCAAAAGTTGATTTTTTTTCTAAAACCCATCTCATTATGAGATGGGACTTAGAAAAATATTAAACATTTGTCTAAGTTGACATGTGTGCCGCTTCCCATGTCAGAATGGGACATTTTGACTTATTGGATGGAAAGATAAACTTTTTTGATCCAAATAGTAAAAAAGTGCAAATTCACAGTTTTTGTCAAAAAAGTGACAAAGTCCCATT
Source organism: Pleurodeles waltl (assembly GCF_031143425.1). NCBI lineage: Eukaryota > Metazoa > Chordata > Amphibia > Caudata > Salamandridae > Pleurodeles > Pleurodeles waltl. The sequence goes on from NC_090448.1 coordinate 703,048,087, forward strand.
CTGCGTGGGCACTTGGAACAAATTTCACATTTTTTCATCCAAAAAGTGAAAAAATCCAAATTTCATCTTTTTTAGTACCAAAAGTGAAAAAATCTAATTTCAATTTCTTTCTTCAAAAAAGTGAAAAAGTTCCATTCTGAGTGGGCACTTAGAAAATATTTCAACTTTTTTCATCCAAAAAGTGAAAAAATCAAAATGTCATCTTTTTTTGTCCCAAAAGTGAAAAAATCTAATTTCAATTTTTTTCTTCAAAAAAGTGACAAAGTCTCATTCTGAGTTGGCACTTGGAAAAAATTTCTACTTTTTTCATCCAAAAAGTGAAAAAATCCAAATTTCAACTTTTCTAGTCCCAAAATTGAAAAAAATCTAATTTCCATTTTTTTCTTCAAAAAAGTGACAAAGTCCACATCTGAGTGGGCACTTAGAAAATATTTCAACTTTTTTCATCCAAAAAGTGAAAAAATTCAAATTTCATCTTTTTTAGTCCCAAAAGTGGAAAAATCTAATTTCTATTTTTTTCTTCAAAAAAGTGAAAAAAGTCCCATTCTGAGAGGGCTCTTAGAAAAAAATTCTACTTTTTTCAATCAAAAAGTGAAAAAATCCAAATTCAATACATTTCTTTAAAAAAGTCACAAAGTCCCATTCTGAGTGGGCACTTAGAAAAAATTTCAACATTTTCCATCCAAAAAGTGAAAAAAATCTAAATTTCAACTTTTTCAGTCCCAAAAGTGAAAAAATCAAATTAAAAAATTTTTTTGTCAAAAAAGTGACAAAGTCCAGTTCTGCGTGGGCACTTGGAACAAATTTCAACTTTTTTCATCCAAAAAGTGAAAAAATCAAAATGTCATCTTTTTTTGTCCCAAAAGTGAAAAAATCTAATTTCAATTCTTTTCTTCAAAAAAGTGACAAAGTCTCATTCTGAGTTGGCACTTGGAAAAAATTTCTACTTTTTTCATCCAAAAAGTGAAAAAATCAAAATTTCGACTTTTTTAGTCCCAAAATTTAAAAAAATCTAATTTCCATTTTTTTCTTCAAAAAAGTGGCAAAGTCCCAATCTGAGTGGCCACTTAGAAAAAATTTCAACATTTTCCATCCAAAAAGTGAAAAAAATCTAAATTTGAACTTTTTTTGTCCCAAAAGTGAAAAAATCAAATTTCAATTTTTTTTTGTCCAAAAAGTGACAAAGTCCGGTTCTGAGTGGTCACTTAGAAAATATTTCAACTTTTTTTCACCAAAAAGTGAAAAAATCCAAATTTCATCTTTTTTAGTCCCAAAAGTGGAAAAATCTAATTTCTATTTTTTTCTTCAAAAAAGTGATAAAAGTCCCATTGTGAGAGGGCTCTTAGAAAAAAATTCTACTTTTTTCATCCAAAAAGTGAAAAAATCCAAATTCAATACATTTCTTTAAAAAAGTCACAAAGTCCCATTCTGAGTGGGCACTTGGAAAAAAATTCAACTTTTTTCATCCAAAAAGTGAAAAAATCAAAATTTCATCTTTTTTAATCCCAAAAGTGAAAAAATCAAATTTCAATTTTTTTCTTCAAAAAAGTAACAAAGTCCGGTTCTGAGTGGTCACTTAGAAAATATTTCAACTTTTTTCATCCAAAAAGTGAAAAATGCCAAATTTAATCTTTTTTAGTCCCAAAAGTGAAAAAATCAAATTTCAATTTTTTTTTTCAAAAAAGTGAAAAAAGTCCCATTCTGAGAGGGCACTTAAAAAAAATTCAACTTTTTTCATCCAAAAAGTGAAAAAATCCAAATTTCATCTTTTCTAGTCCAAAAAGTGAAAAAATCTAATTTCTACTTTTTGACGCAAAACTGCGCCAATGCAGTTTTGCGTTAAAAAAAATTAGCGCCGGCTAACGCCATTCTGAAACGCCATGCGGGCGCCGTATTTATTGAATGACGTTAGCCGGCGCCATCTGGTGTGCGTTAAAAAAAACGACGTACACCAGGCAGCGCCGGCTTAGGGGGATATGGAGCTTGGGCGTCAAGAAATGGGGCAAGTCAGGATGAGGCAATTTTTTCGCCTCAACCCGATTTGCGCCATTTTGTTTCACTCCCAACCCCCATAGAAATGACTCCTGTCTTAGCAAAGACAGGAGTCATGCCCCCTTGCCCAATGGCCATGCCCAGGGGACTTCTGTCCCCTGGGCATGGTCATTGGGCATAGTGGCATGTAGGGGGGCACAAATCAGGCCCACCTATGCCACAAAAAAACAAAAAAAAAAACACTTACCTGAACTTACCTTAATATCCCTGGGATGGGTCCCTCCAGCCTTGGGTGTCCTCCTGGGGTGGGCATGGGTGACAGGGGGTGTCCATGGGGGCATGGGGGGGCACCTCTGGGCTCCTTCAGAGCCCACAGGTCCCTTAACGCCTGCAGGCGCTAAAAAACGGCGCAAAAGCGGCCGTACGTCATTTTTTTTGACCCACCCACTCCCGGGCGTGATTTTTGCCCGGGAGTATAAATCCCACGCACATGCCTCGGAGTCGATTTTTTAGACGGGAACGCCTACCTTGCATATAATTAATGCAAAGTAGGTGTCCACGCTAAAAAATGACGCTAACTCCATGGACTTTGGCGCTAGACGCATCTAACGCCAAAGTATAAATATGGAGTTAGTTTTGCGTCGAAATTGCATAAAAAAAAAAAACGCAATTTCGGCGCAAACGGAGTATAAATATGCCCCATGGTGTCTACCCTGTACACTCGACCATCAGCTTGCATTAAGATGAATGGCTTTTATCAGATAAAATACTGTTATCTCAAGGCACTAGGCAAGTTTGGGACTAAAAAAGTTGAAATTTGGATTTTTTCACTTTTTGGATGAAAAAAGTTGAAATTTTTTCCAAGTGCCCACTCAGAATGGGACTTTGTGACTTTTTTGAAGAAATGTATTGAATTTGGATTTTTTCACTTTTTGGATCAAAAAAGTTTATCTTTCCATCCAATAAGTCAAAATGTCCCATTCTGACATGGTGGTTATGAAGGAAAGAGCCAATTCTTGAGCAGTCTTCTGCAGACAAGATAGATATTCATGGCTCTTATGTTTGGTGGTAATTAATTCCATAGTTTGGCTGCTTGAACAAAGAAGGATGTACCACCTATTGTCTTTTTCTTGAATGGTGGTGTTTTAAGGCTGGGTGTCAATCTTAAGCGGAAGTTTATTTTTTTAATGTATTTGGTTATTTTGTTTCTGATGAAAAGTAGTCCTGTTCCATGAAAAGCTTTGTTGGTGATGCAAAGCAGCTTGAAGGTGGATCTTCTGGCAACCAGTAACCAGTGTAGTGCTCTCAAGGCAGGGCAGATGTGGGCTTGTGGGTTTACATGTAATAGTAACGTGGCAGCTGAGTTCTGAATACGTTGTAGTTTATTCATAATAGAAAGGGATGATCCATGGTAGAGGCCATTGGCATAATCCAGTTTAGATAGAGCACAAGAGATAGTAGCCTGTAACTTGTGTGGAAATCCAAGGTGGGGGAAGATGCGTTGCAGAGTTTTCAAGGTGATGAAGCTTGATCTTGCTAATTTGTCAATTTGGGCATTCATTGCTAACTTGGAGTCCCTGATAATTCCAGGGTTTTTACCTTCCTTGGACACTTGAGGAGGTGGTTCCAGATTGTCAGGCCAGGTGCACAGCGGGTCATAATTTTTCCAGTCATCACATGTGAATATTTCCGTTTTGGAAGCATTCAGTTTGAGGTGGCTCTAAGTCATCCACTGATCAACAGCTCTGAGGCAACTGAAGATTTGTGAGTTTTCAATGTCTTTGGGGTATTCCAATTTAAGTAGTATTTGTGTGTCATTTGCATAGTTGCAGCATGCAAGTTGAAAATCATTGATCAATTCTGGTAATTACATCATGTCGAAAAGCATAGGTGAGATGATTGATCCTTGGGGGACCCCTGCTTTTGTTAGGTAGTGTTTGGATGAGAAGGGGGAGATTAGATAATATTAATTCTGTTCTGAAGGTAGAATGTAATCCAGTCAAGAGCAGTCCCTTCAATGCTGGCTTTATGGAGTCTTTTAATTAGGGTGTCATGGTCAACAGTATCAAAATCAGTTGAGAGGTCCAAGAGAAGTAGTGCAGCAACTGCATTGATGTCAACTATGTTTTTAAGATCATCCCAGATTGCTATGAGTGCTGATTCAGTGCCTCTTCCTGGGCAGAATCCAGTTTGGTAGTCTGAAAGTATGGAGTTGTTTTCAATGAATTGTGACATCTGGGCCACTGCTGCTCTTTCTATCAGTTTGCCCAGCAAAGGTCCATTTGTAATTGATCTGTAGTTGTAGGGGTCATGCAGGTCTAGGTTTGTTTTCTCTAAAAACAGTCGTATGTATGCCTTTTTCAGGTCTTCAGGAAAAGTTCCTGTAGTTAAAGAGTTATTGATTCTTCTTCTTACAGGTGTGGCAGGAGAAGTAGATAAAAGAATGTTCTTGAAGATGTGTAGTGGACAAGGGTCAGAAGGGCAGCAGGAAGGTCTGCTTGTTTTGACCAAATCCATGAACTCACCTTGTGATATTTGTGTGAAGGAGTGCTGAGGGTGGGTTGGTTTACTCTTGGAGGGGATTTTATGAAACGGGTTGGTGCTGATGTTTTCTTCTGTTTTAAATAGGAGTCCAATGTGTCTGCCTTAGTTGTGTAATGAATTGCCAGTTTGTTCATGAAATCTTTAGTAGTGGGATGACTTCCTTCCATGATTTAGGTTTTCAAAATTAATTGAGAATGTTATAAAATTCTTTAGTTGCAGATTTAGAATTTTGAATTCTGTCTGAGTAATACCCTTTTTAGCTTTTTTGATTGATGATTTGTATATTCTGTTAAGTTTGTGTAGCTGCAGTTTGTCTCAAATTTTATTTGTTTTGAGCCAGGTCTGTTGCAGCCTTCTGATTTGTTGTTTATCTTTTTATATTCTGTGTTTCTCCAAGGTGTTGGTTTTCCTTTGTCCTGTTTAGTTGTTATGAGTGGTATTAGGATATCAAAAGCTTCCTGTAGCCACTCCTAAGTTTTGGAACAGAATTTATTGTGTCTAGATCTGTGTTGGCTGTTAGTTGTGTTTCTAAGTCTTCAAAATTGAGTTTGCTCCATGGTCGATATATGTATGTATGTAAGGTAATATGGGGTGTGTTGATTTGTGGTGTTTTTTGTTGGAAAGTTACCAAATGGTGGTCTGACCATGTGATTGGCATGATGCTTTGAATAGTAACTAGTTCGGGATTTGCAAAAATGGCATCTAGGATGTGTCCAGCGATGTGTGTGGGATTGTGTACAAACGGATGTAGGTTCAATGTGACTAGGCCAGTAGCGATAGCTTTTGGATGGGGCATATTGAGTTTGTCAAACCAAATGTTTAGGTCCTCAAGAATGCATAGGTTTGAGTATAATGTTATAAGGTTTAAGACTGTCTAGAAAAGTGTCTGGGAACATTGAATTGTTAGGTGGGGGTCTGTAAAGTAGGAGAAAGTTACAGGAGGAAGTTGGTGTAGGGTTGCATCTGGTGAGGAGGGACTCACAATCTTGCATGGAAATGTTGTCTGTTTTACTGAGATTCATTGCTTTTTTTAACATAATAGCTAGTCCACCTCTTCTTTTGCCTACATGGTTTCGTGTGATGGTGTGATATCCTGGAGGAACGGCTTCATGCAACACTGAGGCCATGTCATCTTCCAACCATGGTTCCGTTACGCATAGTGAGTCAGGTTGTATGCTAGTGAGCAGGTCGTAGATTTGGTGTTTGTTTTTTGAGAGTGATCGAACATTTATGAGTAGGCAGTTTAGAAAATGTGTGTTTGTGGCGGTGTCATTTTGTTTTGGAGAAGGATGAGCAGTATATTTTGAGCTTGTAGCAAGTGTGTTGTTAGTTGTGATAACTGTATGAGGGTCACAATAGTCCTGTTTTTCTGTATAGTGTTCCTCATCCAGCAGGCTTAGGAGGTATTTTGTTGGGTCTGTGTGTGTTGGTGGTGGACTTATTGCCTGAGAGTGACATGGTGAGTGTAGTTTTTTTTGTAGAGTAGCCTTATTGTGTGATAGACAATGGGATGTGAAGTTGTTACGAGTGGCATGTTGTTTATTTTGTTTGCATCTGTTTAGTGTGGAAGGAGTATGGGTTGGGGGTGGAGGAGCATGTGGACCATCATGCAAAGCTCTAAATTGTGCAATGGACGAGAGGCGTGTGAATGAATGTTGCTGTGTTAGGATGCTTGTGATAGATGTTTGCGAAGAGTGAAAATGTAGGAGTAAAGATTGGTGAGGATTTGTATTATTTGTGTAGTCATAAGGGTGGGAGTGGGCATGACTGAAAGTATGAAAGTTTGTGTTATTTTGATGTGCTGATGTGTGTGGTTTGTTTTGTTTTGGGGAATAGTGAGAGGATATAATGATGTAGTGGTTTTCTGTGAAGGACTTGTATGTGAGTTAGTGCTGGTGAATAGTATTAGAATATTACAGAGGGTGTTGATGTGATCTGGAGAAGAGTGTATGAGGTGTGTAAGAGGGAATGGATGAGAGGGGTGTTTGTGTTAGTTTTGATAACTGGAAGATGTAATATGTGTGGTGGACTGGAGTGTAAGGATTGTATGGCTATGTGGAATTAGTGAAGAGAAGGGGAGAGTGTTTGTGGATGGTGTGATGGAAGACTGGGTTTAGGTATTGGCCTGTTAAAAGGGGGTCTTGCAGGAGCAAATAGAGGATAGTGCTGTTGGGTTGTATGAACAGGGAGTGAGTGTCTGGATGGCTGAAAGTAATATATTAAAGACTTGGGCAAAATAATGCACCTTAGGGGGGCATGGCTAGGCCAACCAGCAAGATGGCTGCTACTGCGTGAGGCTCTGCTGGGGGCCTAATTCCTGCATTTCTCCTTGGGAGCGGCCTCTTGGATCCTAAGTTGGGCGGGAGCGTGCCCCAACAGCTAAGTAGAGGCTGCGGGCCGCTTCTGCGGGAGCTCGAGGCGACCGGTGGTGCTTGGTGCACCTGGAGGCAAGAGGAGGGCCTGGCGGTGCGGGAGAGGCACACAGGCCTCAGAGGTGAGGCGGGGCCGGCGGCGAGCGGGCTAGAGTGTGCGGGAGGCCGCAGTGTCTTTTCCGGCGGCTCCTGCTGGCTGGGCCGACCCAGAGGCGGACCTGTGGGCGGACTTCGGCAGTGGACTGCAGTCTTTCTCCTCTGGGGCCTGAACAGCGGTCAAGGCAGACTGCTGGGTCCTGGGGGAGGCGGGGCCTACTCCGTGTTGGTGCTGGCCCCCCCTGGTTCACTTACCAGGGACAGGATGAGTGTGGGCCGACTGGCTGCTGCTAGGGACCACGCGGTCGTGCCGCTTGGACTGCAGGGGAATTTCAGCTTGCCCCGCTCTTGGAAACAGGCCCGGCTGCGCGAGAGGTGCACGTGGGCCTTGCCGGCTGCGGCCTCACATTACTAATGTGCCCTGTTATACACACTGCTGCGGATCCTGTTGCCTGGAGCTGGGGCTCGGTGGTGGCCTTTGGGACTCAACTGGAAGGCGATTTATTATCCTCCAGCTTCAAAGCACCATTGGCGGTTGAGTCGGACCGCGGGCCTCCTAGCGAGTTGGGGGAGTTGCCTGGTTTGGGTGCTGACTCCGGTGCTGTACTTACCTGATGCTGTATATTCATTGGATGAGCTGCTGCTGCCACACATTACAAGTGGACGTGAACCAACGCCCCGGGTTTACCTGGAGACTGGCTGTGGTATCCCGTTGAGACCAGTGTGGTGACGTGTGGCGGACGGCTGGGCCAGGAGTGTAGGCCGGGGTGCCCCACTGGCCGGCAGAGACCAGTACTCCCAGAGGTCTTTGAGCGAGTGATGCCGGCGTGAGACTGCATTTGGGGTCTGATGTGCTGCCCTTCTCCACGGCTGTGACAGGCTGGTGCTGCTGCATTAGAGGGGGTGACCTCGAGGTGCTGTCTAGTCAGGTGGATCTCGCCTTCTTTGGTATCTACTTGCGCCGGATACAGTGCTGGTCTCTGGCTGCCGGTTCCACTGCGGAGCTGAAGATGGGGAAGGCCGATCAGAAACAGGCTAAACTTACATTTGAAGGGGGTAAGAGGAAGGGCAGAGTGTCTTGCTCCCCGCAGAGGAGACATCGTCAGAGGAGGGGCCCCTAGTTGCTTCTGTGAAGGATATGTTTCTGGACCTTAAGAATGGCCTCGCTGGCATTGATGCTAAGCTTGACCACTTGACGGAGCAAATGGATCGTATTAAGGCTCGGGTGGATGATCATGATGCCCGGTTTGAGCAATTGGAGGTGCGGACGTCGGAGCTGGAGGATCAGCGCCACAGAGACGGTGAGCAATTGCTGCATATGGAGCGCATACTGGAAGTGATTCGTAACAAAAACGAGGACTTGGAAGCACTGTCACGCCACAATAACATTTGCATACTTGGCCTCCCGGAGTCAACGGATATGGGGCAGATGGAGGATTTTGTGGAAACCATGCTGTCTGACCTCTTTCCCAGAGAACTCTGGTGGTAGAGAGGGCTCACAAATCACTGGGTCCTCGCCCGCCGCCTGGTATGTCGGCACGCCCTTTTATAGTGCGCTTGTTGAACTACCGGGATAGAGATACCATACTCCGGCTGGCAAGGGAACGGAGGCCGGTGATCTATCAGAACAATGAACTGAGTATATTTCCTGATTATACCCCAGGGGTGCAGGCTGCTCGTAGAACTTTCTTGCCGATTACGCGCACTCTGAGCCAGACATAAGCTAGATACTCTCTCTTTTACCCTGTGAAGTTGAGAGTGCAGCATGGGGGCAAATTGCATTTCTTCACGGATCCGAAATTGGCGGCAAGGTTTGCCAAAACTGTTTTAAAAAAGGCATCATTGGGAAGTCCAAGGGCCTCTGGTGCAGAGAAAGACACCCTAAGTGACAATGACTAAAGTTTCGTACTGGTGCTGGCTGGTGCTGTTTCTCTGGAGGTTGTGTGGAGGGCACCATGTCACTGTGATACTTGTTCATATTGGCTGCTCTGTTGTATAATTTGTTAGCGGGTCCCCTTGCCCCCCTGTCCCGTTTGGGATGGTGCTTCGGATGGCCTGGCTCGCGCCCCTTGGATGAGTCCTCTAACAATGTGCATTGTTGTGTTATGGGTTGTAAATTTGAGGGTGGGTAGGATTACTGCTTCGACCCGTTTTGGGGGTCAGCGTGGGTGGGGGGGTAACATTCTGGTCTACTTCTGTTCTTTTTTCTCTTGGTTCTCTGCATATATGCAGCAGGCACCTAGACTGAGATGCTGTGGGTGGGTGGTTCATTTGTTGGGTTATTGCGATGGTACGTGGAGATGAGACGTCGGTGCGTTGTCTTACTTGGAATGTGCGCGGACTGAATGATGGGCATACGGTGCGGCTGCTGTCTGCTTGCGTGAAGCATCATGAGATTGATATTTGCATGCTACAGGAGACTCATTTAGTTGAGGCGACTAAGAACTGGTTAAAAGCTGTCTGGATTGGACAATATCATGGTGCGGTGTTTTTGCCTTATGCAAAAGGGGTGGCAATTCTGTTTCGGAGGGGGCTGCAGTGGCGTACTCAGAGGGTAATTGTGAACCCTAATGGCTGCTATGTTATGATGAGTGGTACCTTACTGGATAGAACTTGCAGACTTGTCTCGATTTATGGCCCTAATACTGATGACCCTGAATTTTTCAGGGAGGTGTGGCGGCTGATTGAATCATTGGAGAATGGGCCCTTGATATGGAGAGGGGACCTCAATGTGATCCTGGACCCGGTGGCGGACCGTGAAAGCTTGGCCAGGTTGCAGCACGTTGCGGCTGCCAGAGCCCTGTCATATGTGATGGCTGAGGGTGTTCTGGTAGACCTGGTAGACCTATGGCGGGCGAAGCATGGGACTGCCAGGGAGGGCACCTGTGTTAATTATGTACATAACAGCTGGTCCCGCATTGATAGATGCCTGGGTACCAGGGATGTGGAGCTCTGGACGCAGTCAGTTTGAACACTCGCCGGTTCTGCTGGAGCTAGTGGTACCCGGGAATCCTGGGCGAGCATTTATGTGGCGCCTGCCACATGGTGCACTACGCGATTAGGTGTTACGAGAGGAGATTCGCGAGGCTATTACTCACTACTTTGCTGAGAATTGTGGATCTGTGAACTCGGCTGGAACTCTCTGGGAGGCTTTTAAAGTGGTGATTTGCAGTACATGCCTCTCTAAACAGGATGGTATGCTGAGAATGCTACGGCGTGATCTGGCGGACCTGGAGGCAAAGCTTATTGAAATGGAAAAACACCTAGTTGTGGACTGGTTTGGGGATATACTGGCAGCTCTGAGAGGCACCATGTCGCAGTATGAGGAGGTGGCGCTGCGTGAGATCTGCTTTTTGGGGAAACATGCCAAGGCAAGGAGATACGTTGAGGGGGAGAGGGCAGGTTGTATGCTGGCAAACTTGCTGTGTGAGCCGTGGGCCAGTAACTATATTGTTGAATTGACTAGTGCGTCCGGCGAGCGGGTCGCTGGCACTCATGGGATCATGCATGTCCTCACTGATTTTTTCGCGGAATTATATGCGGAACCTTCTGGGTTAGACCCTGAGGCGGCACAGGATTACTTCTCTGAGATTAGTTTGCTATGGTTTGATGAATCGCACAGGTCCTATCTAGATGTCCCTTTCTCTGTGGTTGATGTGAAACAGGCGATTTGTAGTCTGCCCGGTGATAAGGCGCCTGGACTGGATTGCCTGACTCCGTCCTTTCATAAGAAATATGCTGATGTTCTTGCACCACACCTCTTGAAGGTTTATGCAGAATCACTTGAGACCAGGGTCCTTCCTGCCACACTACGTGAGGCTTTGATTGTAACTATTCTGAAGCCTGGAAAGGATCTATGTAGTTGCGACTCATACCGACCGCTCTCCTTAATCAATATAGATAATAACATTTTGGCTAAGATGATAGCGACTCGATTACAGCCTTTGCTCCCGAAGCTGGTGCTACCGGATCAGTCTGGCTTTGTACCGGGCAGATCTATGTCTCATAATCTCCGTACGTATTTCGCTGTAGCAAGCACAATTGCCGCTGAGGATAATGCGGCGGCAGTGTTTTTAGACGCCACCAAGGCTTTCGACTCCTTGGCGTGGATGTATATGTTTGCTCTGTTAGCTCGGTTAGGAATGAGCGCGAGGTTTATCCAGTTGATTTGATTGCTGTACTCGGAACCTTCAGCTCGGTTGCATGTAAACGGAATTATCTCTGACCCCTTTCGGGTCGCCCGGGTCACTCGGCAGGGCTGCCGACTTTCTCCATTGCTTTTTGCAATAGCGATGGAGCCACTGGCGGCGCACCTGAGACAGCATCATAATCATAGAGGACTGGCGTTTGGCCAACGTCCAATATTGATATCCATGTATGCGGATGACATCTCTTTGTATGTTTGCGAACCGCAGCATCGTCTTGATACTCTGCTGGATGAAATAGTGCGTTTTGGTGCCTTTTCCGAGATTACAATCAACTGGTCCAAGTCGGTGGGTGGTGTCGCCTCTTTCCGCGGGAACTACGCAGTCTTCCTCCAAGTTCCCCATTGGGTGGGCTGATGGTCCGGTGCGCTACTTGGGTGTCTGGTTGAGCAGAGATGTAGAGACGCTTTAGTCTGCAAATTATGGCAAAGCCATAGCGTGGTTAGAGGACAAGGTGGAGTTATGGCGCTTGCTGCCGCTCTCGCTTACGGGTCATATTGCGATAGCTAAAATGGTCGTTTTGCCTAAATTTTTATATTTGTTTGTTAACTTACCTCTTGTTCTCACTGCAAGCTTTTTACAGAGACTTCACTCTGCGCTGATAAGGCTGGCTTGGGCTGGCGGGCAGCCCAGAATTTCATGGGAAAAGCTGACACTTCCATTTGAGTTAGGCGGCCTCGCTGCCCTGGATTTAGAGCTCTACTACCACTATGCGCAGGCCCACTTTGTGCATTTTTGGCACCGTCCTATCAGATACCTGCCGCACCTTGCACCAGAAAGTGATGCAGTGCAGCCGGACGGATTATCGCGGGTACTCGGGAACCTGTCTCGGCCCAGGCCATGTGGGGTGGACACAGTGGCCTGTACGGCACGGGCCTGGACTGTACTGTTGAGCCGCACTGGTGTGCGCGAGCCTTTTGCCCCTGCGATGTCGGTGCTAGATGTTGCGGATGTGCAGATGTTCTGGGATTCCCGTCTGCGTGAATTTCTCTGCTAATCAAATTTAACTACCTTGGGTGACTGGTTGGGAAACATCCTTTTTTACTACTTTTTTTTTCCGAAAGTCGTGGTTAACGAAAGCGCAACAATGCTTTTTTTGACCACGACTCCGGTTTTTTGTGCCTTAACTACGTATGTTCTGAACAACGAACATGCGTGGTTAAGGTACAAAGAAGGGAGTTGGCGAAGGTAAGTGGTGGGTTTAGGTTTTGGGGAGTGGGTGGGGGGTCAGGGGGTTTTAGGTTTTGGGGTGGGGTTGGGGGGTGGGGCGTTTTTGGTTTTGGGGAGTGGGTGGGGGGTCAGGGGTTTTAGGTTTTAGGGTGGGGTTGGGGGGGTGGGGCGTTTTTGGTTTTGGGGAGTGGGTGGGGGGTCAGGGGTTTTTAGGTTTTGGGTTGGGGTTGGGAGGGTGGGGTAAGGGATGTAGGGTGAATGGTGCCTATTGCTAATGATTTTATCAGGAATGCCTTTACAACGAAATATCGTTGTTAATGCATTCGTGGTGAAATCATTAGTAGTAGCAACTAGGTCGGTGTTCCGACCTCGTTGTTAAGGCAGTAGTTGTTTTATAATTCGTTGTTTCGTCGTACATTTGACTGGTTCGCTGAGGGGCGGTTTCTCTCCTTGGAGGTAGCCCTGGGGGATCGGCGTGACACAGCGCTGAATCGGTTATATGCGCTTTGTATTGGCGCAATGCTTCAAGCGCACTTCCCCTGCTTCCCTGAGGCTCCGATGACATGTCAAGCGCTGGAGATGATGTATTGGGCGCAATCCCCGTGCAAACTTATTACTAAGCTACATACTGTATGCAGAACGAGATGTCTGAGACCGAGATTACTGCCAAGACGCGCTGGGAGGTGGACATGGGCGAGGTCATACCTGCTGAGATGTGGTGAAAATGCTGCACGCATATGAGGGTGTTGTCCCCCCATTATAGGCTGCGCCTTATTCATTTTAAATTCCTACATCGCTTATATTATACACCCCGTAGATTGCATGGTATGGGTCTGCTTGCGGATGCTTGTTGCGCCACATGTGGGGCCCCGGATGCAGATTTTTTACATCTGGTGTGGAGCTGTGCTGACGTGCGTGCCTATTGGATAGAGGTGCTGCAGATGATTGAGACGATGATTGGTCTTGATCTGTCCTTTACTCCTAAACTTGTGCTTCTTGGTTATGTGGAGGAGATCCCCTCAGCGCATAGGAGGCTGGTGGGACTACTGTTGCTGTTGGCTAAGCACAGACTGGCGATGTGTTGGGGACGTGGTTGGACCCCCCATGGCTCTTAGTGGCTGCGTGATGCCTCGTTTTGTCAAAAACAGCTAATGATATATTGGGAGTTGATGCCTGAGAGGTCTCGGCCTAGGGACATATGGGCTCCACTGCGCTCTTTTTTAGAGTCCGAATTATGAAGACTAAGGATGGTGAGGTGCACCTCGTCGTGAATACAGAAGGTTAGAATCCCTGTCCATGGCATCCCTCACCCTTTGCAGATATACTGGTTGATGGGTGACTGCATTGGCCTTCTGCGTCTTTTCTTTCTTTCAGCCTCTTCTTTCTCTCTTCTTATCTATTGTTGGTTTGTGTTCTATAGCCCTCGAGCTACATCTCAGATTTTGTTTTTTACTTTTATGTTAGTATATTTCTCAGCGGACCTGCTGGGTGGCCGCAGAAGATTGATACGTTTGGCTGTTTTTGGGGCCAGCTTGCTCCAATTAATTGTTATATGATATGTTGATACATATATTTGTTTTTGGCTGCCAGTAATGCAAGAAACACGCTTTGGCCACCCTAATGGGATGGGCTGGTTCTGTTTGTTATAAAAGCTCAATAAAAAAAATAAAAAAATAAAAAAAATAATGCACCCTGTTAGAAATGGGGTTTCTGGTTGGCTAGGGTATGCATATCAGCCAGGCAGAACTTACCCACTCTAGTCAGGGCAAGGGAGTTACACGTCCAAGATAACCCCTGCTCACCCCCTTGGCAGCTTGGCACGAGCAGTCAGGCTTAACCCAGAGGCAATGTGTAAAGCGTTTGCACAACACACACAACACACGTGACGCAATATCCCCACCACAAAGGAAATACAACACCAGATTATATGAAAATATACTGTATTGTACACAAGGCAATTATCAGACCAAACATCACATATCAGTACTATCCTGCTACCTTAGCAGTTGTCAGAACGTTACACATTAGTTACTCTGCAACCTAGCAGTAGTCACACATAACACACAGGTTACTCAGTATTCTGCAACATAAGCAGTAGTCAGGAAAACACGTTATTACATCACAGAACTTGTCATAAGAATATCATAAAATGCCCATAGTAGGAACATTAGAAAACATATGGCAAGTTAGAAAAACATATTAGCAAGCATGTCCAAAGAAGGAACATTTGTATACACATATGTAAAAACATCAAACGCAGGTAGGTAATATATGAATCAAACAAAAGTCTGTAGAAAGAACTTTGGATTGCAACTATATTGGTCCTTTAAACAGTACCTGGTTGGATGAAGGCACCTCCAGTGCCTAGAAGGCGAACAATGGGGCCCCCGGCACTCCTATGCACAAAACAGGGGCCTCCCTTATACTCTGGGGTCAGAGGAGGGCGACATGCACCTCCTCTCTTTTATAGACAGGCCCCTCCGGGGACCGTGGTTGCTGGGGGCCTCCCAGGGCCTCAGCCGGCCCTCATGAGGGGGGCCAAAGCCAGCAAAAACAACCTAGGGCAGAAGGGGGGCACCACGCACCCCCTCCGGTTTAATGACAGGCTCCTCCCGGGACCCGCGATCTCTGGGGGCCCCCCCGGGCCTCCACTGGCCCTTCCACCAAGGGGGGGCCCACAATAATGCGCGTTTTTCCTAACAGCAGAAAAGGAGCGTCCTGCTCCCAACGCAGAGGCCAGGGGGAAGGGGGCACTCCCCGCGCCTTCCCCTGGTCCTGCCGTGAAGCCACAAGAAGATCGGACCCTCCTGGGGCCCGAGCAGACACTTGCCTGCACCTGATGCGGTGCGCGAGTGTTCTTCCAGCTTCCCGGGCCGCTGCAGTGATCTTATTTAAAGGGGCACAATGCAGCAAGGAGCCTACGAGCTCCCAAGGCTCCATAAGCGCGCTGCAATCAGCGCTATGGCATCCGCAACCACGGAGAAGCACCCCTCGTGAAGAAATGGATGCAGGGGTCAGGGGCCACAGCACCCTGCCCCTGGAGAGCAGAATCTTAAGACAAGGTCCTCAGGTGGAGGGCCCAGATACAGGCCAGCACAAGGGAAAGGCAGCAAGTGGCAAGTCCTTCACAATGACCAGGCAGGTCACAGGGCAGCACAGCAGCAGCAGTCCATGGCGGTTCCTGGTGAGTCCTTTCAGCCTTTGGAGTCCAGTTCCAAGTTGATTCCAAGAATCTCCAAATTGTGGGGAAAATTCCCCTGTACTTATAGTCAGTTCTTACAGTGTTTTACAATGGTAGGGAGAGGAGGTTCCAGCCAGTTACAACTGGTTCTGGGAGTGCCCCCTCTCTCCTTTCAGCGCAGGCTCCAAACATCAGTGGGGGGTTAATGACCCTATTGTGTTAGGCTAGGGCACAGCCTTTACAAATGTAGGTGTGCCCCGCCTCTCCCTTCTCTCAGCCCAGGAAGACTATTCAGTATGCAGATGCACCTCTGTGACACCTCCACCCTCCCTGTGTACAGGCTGTCTGAAAAGTATGCACAAAGCCCAAACTGTCACTCTGCCCAGACGTGGATTGGAGTCAAGCTGCAAAACACCAGAGTCATAAGCACAGATAAATGCGCACTTTCTAGAAGTGGCATTTCTGTGATAGTAATAAAAAATACACCCACACCAGTAAGCAGCATTTATTATCACCATCACAACCATACCAAACATACCTACTCTACCCCTCATAAATCAGACAATACCCCTTACACATAATGCAGGGCATTTCAAATGCAATCCTATGAGAAGGCAGCACTCACAGCAGTGAGACACCAAGTTAGGCTGTTTGTCACTACTAGGATAGGTCATGCAATATGGCACATGTCCTGCCTTTCTACATACATGGCACCCTGCCCATAAGGCTAGCTAGGGCGTACCTTTAGGGGTGACTTACATGTAGTAAAAGGGGAGTTCTGGGCCCGGCAAGTAAGTTTAGATGCCAGGTCCCTGTGGCAGAAAACTGCGCACACAGGCCCTGCGCTAGCAGGCCTGAGACAGGTTTTGAAAGTCTACTTCAGTGGGTGGCGCAAGCAGCGCTGCAGGCCCACTAGTAGTATTTAATTTACAGGCCCTGGGTATAGAGATACCACTGTACAAGGGACTTATAGGTAAATTAAATATGCCAATTAGGTATAAACCAATCATACCAACTTTAGATGGGAGAGCACCTGCACTTTAGCACTGGTCAGCAGTGATAAAGTGCTCAGAGTCCTAGAGCCAACAGCGAGATGTCAGAAAAACCAGGAGGAAGGAGGCAAAAAGACTGGGGATGACCCTGCGTAAGACAAAAAGTCCAACACACCCTAAATCTTTTGCAGAACTACGAATCTCAAAAAACGTACAACTTGTACTTTTATAGTTTCCTAAAACCTAAAGCTGCAGTAAACAAACTAAGTAAAGATCAGAACTCGGATCTAATCCCATTACTACCAAAACTATACAGCCAACCAAATGCCATATTGAAATTCGATAAACTACTCAATGCCAGCAAACATAGCACTAGAAATATCATAATAATACAAAATACATTTAATGAATCTTGCTCCCTCCATAATTCTCAACCACCAAAATGAAAACATATGGTCAGAAATCTGGGAAATTGCTTCCAAAAACAATATATCTCCTATGCTGTCACATTATAAACTGTGGACCTTTATATTTAATCTATAGGGTCTATAGCTATTTGATTGCCCCATACTAAACTCATTTTGGTCTGAGTTTGAGAAAACCATTAACAAGATCTTAAACATTAACCTCTCCCTTAGCTTCAGTAACCCATCCCTTGGCCCTTCACACCTTTTCCTACACTAAACACACACAAACTAAGACTTCTTTATCTCCTCCTCAGAATAGGCATCAAAATATATTACATAATTTGAAGCCATATAAAACATCTCCAACCACATGTGGTGGGCATGGATCTGGCTTTACCAGAAGCATGGACAACACAATATTTAATAGAAACATCAACCCACAGGGTGCATGCAAACTATGACTGGGGTTAACGCCTGTTTGGCTCCCCCAGCCCCGCTCCACCTGTTCAGTTGTCCCTGCAGCATTCAAGAGGAAAGGTCTGTGGCCACCTCCAAAAGGTTCACTCAGTCCTTCTCATAGTACCTTGGGCAATTTGGCATGAACAAACCCAGAAGCTTTCCATCAATAGCTTCATATTTTTTCTGATCTTTCTAATGCCAGTGACTTTCTAGTATTTCCACCAAGCAAGCCTGGATGCTATTAGTTTACCTAACCCTGCTAGATGGGGAAAGTGGTACTAATGCCTGTCTCATGTCACTCAATAAGCAAACCATCCCTAGATGCTGAGGTTGTTACCTCCCAAGTAAATTACTAGTGTGTCAGGAGGGTCTGGATTAAAAAATGTGCCCCAGCTGTAGAAACAACTGTGCTCATTCAATGCCAAGCTACTCAAACTATTCAACCTCTATCTGTGACAGACCTAGCCCCACCCCATTTTACAAGGTGAGCTTTAAGACAAGCCTTTGTGATAAATAAGTGCCCAACAACCTAGACTGCTGGCTCCTCCTTCATCCACTGACCTATTGAGAGAACATAAGAAATAGGGTAGAAAGTCGAGGAGTGAGCATGGCCACCCAACTCTTGGCTACCAAGATACCTGCCTGTCGAAGGACCTATAACACCTGAGTTCCTGATCCACTGAGCTACTTGATAGCCTCTTCTTCAACACCAGAGACGCCACTCTGATATGAAAGGAATCCACATGGTCTGCACCACACATCTAGTTTTATGTGGGGGCTTACCACGAAAGACTGATAGACAGGCCCCCACCACATTTGGCTTGCCCACTCTGAGGGGTAGATTTTCACAGGCTCACTTTGCTCCTCCTGCTAGCACGTTCCTAGTGCTGGGCTCCCAACCCGTCAAGCATCTTCCCTATGTAAAGGAGTAATGGGCTACAGCCCCCCCCACAGCTAAGCTATGGGCAGTGCTGCCATGGGGGGCACTAGACCAGCACTTATGTCCCTGCATCAGATATTTACGGGAGCACAGATCAATAGAAGGAGGAAGAGAAAGACCATCAGGAAGGAAAAAAGCGGAAACCTGCAAGACTGAAGAAAAGGGGCAGGGAGTGTCTGGTAGTGTATTAAAGACTACCAACTTTATTAATCAGCACATCATTATGTGTTAAATAAACAGGGACAAACCATTAAGGGTCAGTCCTGAATAGAAGCATTAGCGTCTGCCTGATTTATTGCATCTGCTGTATCTGCTTTGGCCTGCACTCCCACTCAGCCTCAAGGCATGCCCAGGACACAATGTGGCAGTTGGAGGTGCGGGCACACAGCTTATTCAGCTGTTGGGGTTCTGGCACCATTCAGCAAACTGACCATTTGGAAGATGTGGGTGGGGCAGCTTGAGAGCTTCTTCAGAGCCACCAGGAAACAGGACAATGGAGTAAATAGGTCACTTCGGCTGTATTTTGTTGGTGAAGAAATATACAACCTGTTCCATGGGGGACATCGACTATGATGCTGCAATAACCACCCTCTTTGAGCAATTTGAACCCCAGCTGAACCCTGACTTTGAATATTTAAAATTGTGTGAAGCCTGGCAGCCAGAGGGGGAGTGAATGGACAATTTCTACACTCCCCATCGGATCCTGGAAAGCTCCTCTATAGACAATGACCAGCAAAAGAAGATCAGGGCCCAACTCATACATGGATGCAAGTTGGACAGCCTAAGGAGGCTCATCATCAGGCAACCTGGAGTCAAACTAGAGGATACACTCATTCTTGCAGTACATATGACTTTGCCAGAGCAAGGACAGAAGAAATGGAAGTGGTGCTAAACCAAGGGGCAGGACAGTCCTCCACCAAAATGCCAGCCAGCAAGACAGAAACGAGAGACACTACTTGCAACAAGCCCCTACCTTGCAAGGGGAAGTTCTGGGCTGACTTGGAAACCTCATGTAGGGTGGAACCACACCCCTTGGAAAACTGCCTGGCTGGAGTGTGCACGTGCTTTGCATGCAATAACCCCAACCACTTTGCAAAAGTCTGGAGGAGTGCTGAACGGGGGAACCAAGCCTGTGGCAAGAGGCCACCAACAAAGGCCATTCACCGCGTGACCATCAGTGACCACACACAGCCCAGCAGTAAGAGTGGAGAGTGATGGAGAGAAGGGGACCTTGAAGATGAGGACCCAGAAGAAGAGGAGGCATTCCTCATCACCTATGTAGCTCCAGGAACCCAAGGGTGATGCCCTCAGCCGGTTTGCAAGGTGACAATCACCACCACAACTATACAGGCCCTCATCAGTACAGGGGCCTCTGCTAACGTGATGGCCCACAAACATTATCATCCCCTAGGCCCATGGCCGCTCCTACGACCTTCCAACACTAAAATCTATGCATACGGATAGAGAGAGAAACTTCTCTTGATGGGAGTGATGGATACTACTGTCGAACATGGAGACAGGGATGTAATGACCATGTTCCATGTGACAACAGATGGACAAGTGACCCTGATTGGCTGCAACATGGCAGAAAACCTAGGGCTGGTCTTTTTCACCACTGAAATCCATGACCTGCAGGTGGTTCAACGTCCTCAACAGATATTCATTGACCTCCCCTGAAGTTGTGGGGTCCCTAGAAGCTTGCCCCACCTATGCTGAAGGAACTGCAGAGGTCTTTATTTACACTCCTCACATAGCTGCCAAGTTTTCAGATGGCTTAAGAGTGACAGTTCTCTGTTTTCATTGTGCTCATGAGTGACATTCTGCTGCCAAATGTGTGACACTTTGAGTGAGACTTTCTAAGGAGTAAATCAAACCAACGACCAGTAATTGGGTGTCTCTCAATGTGCTTTATTTTAGAGCATTCAGATGTATCACGTATCAATAAACACACACCAGATAGAAGCCAGATATTTAGGTGTTGCCAATGCTTGTTAGCAATATCAACCAGAGATGTAATAACAAAGATTTTGTTGTGAATAATTGAAATAAAAATATTTTTATTCTGAAAATCTTCTTTTCACTCTCCTTCACTGCATGGACTTTCTTATTTTGCCCCCTTCACCACACTCACCCTCTCTCTCTCCTCACCTGTGAACACACCATTCATATCTTTGGCACTGTCAAGATTTTGATAACAGGGGGCGGAGCTTGATTGCCAGCCAGGATGGCCACCTGAAGTAAGTGCTCCGCGTGTCGTCGTGCGCATTACTCCGACAACGGAGCCCTTTTTTCTTCTCAATCGTGGAAATGAGAAGCTGACATAATTCTGGAACTTCTGGTGAACACGGAATTACGTTCAACAACCCGCCTATATTCATTTAACGGTTTTCCTCATGCCAGCTCGCATTCCCATCATTATGGTGGCCATTTTGAATTAAACAAGCATTTCTTGTCCTAACCCGGCAATTAATACCTTGTACTTTGAAGAGGTTTGACTTTACAATTCTTACACCCTGAGCAGTACAGAAGGCTACTTTTACTCAATATAATTCCTTTGTTTGTATCTGACCTCCAGCTTTTGGCATTATTTCAATATTACTGGCTCTGACTTAAAGATGTAAAGGATTTTCTCTGAATCTAGCCAACATCTTCTTCAGTCTGAGTGTAATTCGTACCTCAAAAATATTGTGTTTCAGAATTTTTTCAACATTCTCCTTCTGCAGTGCCTCCTCTGACCTTTGGAAATTCTGCAATTAATCTTGTTGATTTTGTTCTACTCTGTTGTGTTGACTTAGCCCATCCAAGTGGATATATACATGTTATGGAATGAGTAAATAAATCCATCAGCCCTTCTTATCGATTGGCATCCTCTACAAAAAAGTATTTGCTATTTTTATAGTCAGTCACTTGCTCTTTTATACCCAGTTCTTCAACATCTAAGATGTCTTCCTCATCTGCATCCTCTTCCAAAGCTGTTCAAACCAATTCTATGTCTGCACATAAAAGGGTCAAACAGGATCCACCTTCTCCTGTTAAATTGACATCACCATTTTCACTGACACTTCTGTTTGATGAAATACGTGCACTCCTTCCATTTGTTGAGGAAACCAATACTGGGAGGCAAAATCTGAATGATAAATCGTCCCAAATGGAAATGAGAGTATCAGCATTGGAACAACGTGTTAGTGATGTACAGGATGAGGCAACCAAGATTTCTTTGTTGGAGAAGAAAGTGGCAAATCTGAAAGCACATGCTGAAGACTTGGAAAATAGAAATCAATGTAATAACCTTTGTGTTTACGGCATACCAGGGGGTCTTAAAGGAACTAATCCAATCTCCTTCTTTGCTTCCTTTGTACCTCAGTTAGTAGGTTTGCCATCCTCTACCGTCCTGGATAATCAAAGAGCTCATTGATTTAGACAGTGCCCACAACACAATTCTTCCTTACTGGAGCCCAGAGGAGTGATCATCTTCTTTCTTGAATTCACCGATTTATTAAAAGTTCTCAGTGCAGCGAAATCTAAGAAGCAACTTCTTTGGTAAAATATCATCTCTAAGCATGTCTCAAAAGCCACAGCAGACAGATGATAGGAATTTCTGGATTTCCGTCGACAACTGCGCTCTTTAGGAACTTGCTTTGGCTTGTTTCACCCCTGCCTTTTCAAAGTGACTTATTGGAAAAAGACATCTTCTTATACGTCTCCTGCAGATCTTAGAAACCTTCTTCGACTATCGTACCACCAGCTGTACGGATACATCAGGCTCCTCCACAAAATAACTGCTATTCTATAGTTTCAATAACTTTTTTCAGTGTATATCTCTTGTTTATTTTATATATTTTTCATAGTTCTTCTTATGTTGTGCAATTGTACTTGCCTTCATTTTGCTGATATATATTTTTTTTTTACCACAGGTTCATGTTGTCTATTGTATTGTTCCCTTTTCTGTACCATTCGTCCGTTGATGGGTTCTGCTCCCTTGCTGTGCAGTCTTCACCCTATGCTGTCAACAACCCCACCTTACTGTCCATCCTTACCAGGTATGTTTCACAGTCGTCAATGCTTGAAATGTACTCTCTCTTCTTTTCTGATATTCTTCCTTTCTTCTTCCTCCCCATTCTTTCTCTATTATTTTTCTCTTTTCTCATCCTTACGCAGTTGTTCTGTTTCTGCAACATTTGTTGTTCCTGAAGACCTCTCTTGTATATTTATAGCTGTCTGCTATACCATTCAGAGTTGTTTCATGGAATATCAAAGGTTTTCTGAATCTGATAAAATGACAGAGAATGTTGTCACATTTAACTAAATACAATCCTAATTTTGCAAAACAGAAGAGAGAACTCTAGGTAGTTCCCAATTTTAGGGGGAGAGCAGCTCTAGTAAGGAGCACCTTGCAAAACCAGCAACACTTTAGATTTGCGTAATTTATGCGTCACGCTAACCCTGAAAGGGTGTTGTTTTGACAATCCTGATTTTGTCCTCCTTCAAGAAACTCACCTATCTGAACCTGAAGCATTGAAAAATGGGGTAATACTTCTATGTCATAAGAAACTTAAACTCAGTATAACATCCCAGGATTCTGATTTGGAAGGCAGATGTTTGTTTGTTAAACTTTTGGTTAATGATGTACCCTTAACGATTGGTAATGTTTATGGTCACACACAGTCAAATTACTTATTCTGGCCTAATAATATCAAAAAGTATTTGCAATATGATGATAAATTCTTTTTTTAGGGGGTGATTTTAATCAAATAATTGATCCTTTCATAGCCCATCAATCTCCAGTTAAATTTATACCCCACAAAATGCATAAACAATTTCAGTCATTTATTACTCAATGTTTCCTTGTGAATTCTTGGAGACTATGTAATCCTACCAACAGAGAGGTTTCCTTTTTCTCTCCCCCTCATAGTTCTTTGTCGAGATTAGATTATATATTTATATCTAAAATGCTTTCCCAAAACCCTATTGGTTCTACTACTGAGCCAATAGTAATTACTGATCATGCTCCTGTTATTACAGATTTTGATTTACTCCCGGTGCATCCCCGTTCTACCAATTGGAGATTCAATAATCCACTTGTCCTTGATCCTGCATTTTCCGCTTCCTTTAATCTTTTGGATGATTCATTTTCCAATATTCATGCAAATTCTGATATCTCTCCTCAATTACAACGATACTTTCAAAGCTGCTGCCCGTGGTTATATTATTGATTTTGTTTCTAAAAAGAAAAAATGTTATAATAAACAACATCAATCTCTTTTGGCTAACATTAAGGCTCTAGAGCACCAATATTATTTCTCTTCTTCTGTACCAGTTTTATCCAAACTTATTTGGGCAAAATTACAATGTAATAAAATTTCTACAGCTAGGGCATCTTCTGTATTACTTCGTAATAGTGGTAGTCATAATAAAGTTGGTAAACTTTTGACTAATTACCTAAAGATTCAGAAACAACAGCACAAAACTGATTGAGTAACAACCAATACAGGGGAATTTGTTTTTAAGGATGGTTAGAGTTTGAAAAAGTTTGTTAGGTACTATCAAACTCTTTACAATCCTGACTCACCAGTTCCAATATCTTGAATCAATGAATACTTAAAGAACGTTACAAATCTTGCCCATGGCACAGTAGACTTGGCTTCCCTAGAAACTGATATTCCTCCAAAGGAAATCCTTCACGTACTCCACTCTCTTAAGAGGGGTAAGACAGGGCCAAATGGTTGTGCAGTTGAATTTGTTCTACACTTTTAACTTTTCAGGAAGCTACTATTTGTCTGATTCATAAGGAAGGCAAGGATCCATCTCTATGTAGAAATTCTAGACCAATTAATTTGGTTAATGTTGATTACAAAATCTTTGCTGAATTATTAGCATTGCGACTAGACCCCTTTCTACCGGTAATGGTAGGTAAATAGCAGTCTGGATTTATCAAAAATAGATTAACATCTGATAACTCTAGATTATTTTTTAATGTTTTGAATAAAGCTTCCACTCTCTCATATTCCCGCACAGCAATTTCTATAGATGGAGAGAAAGCGTTTGACTGTAAAGACTGGCCCTTTTTATTAAAATCTCTATCTTGGCATGGTTTGGGCCCTAGCTTCATCTCTCTTATTTCTGTTCTTTATCATTCTCCTAAACTTTCCCATTATTTTCCTTTACGGCATGGCGTTCGTCAGTGTTGTACTTTATCCCCCCTTTTATTTATTTTAGCCATTGAGCCCTTTCTAACACTGATTCGGAATGATACTACGATTGAGGGACTTTGCTGGGGACTAACCACTTGAAACTTTCAGCTTACACAGATGATATTCTTCTTTCTTTTCATTTCTAATCCATTGCTTCATGAAATAGCTCGGTTTTCTTTAGATTTAGTATATGAGATAAACTCAGCCAAAACTTAAATACTTCCACTAACTAAATATTGTTTTAGACACTTGGTTATTAATTCGGGTTTTCACAGGAACAAAACCTAAATTAAATATTTAGGCATATGGTTTACCCCCTCTATTAAGGACTCTCTTATTCCAAACACAACTGATTGCTTACTTAAAGCAGATATCCTTCTTTCATCCTGGAAACCTTTGTATCTCTCATGGTGTGGTCGTCTTGATTCCATCAAAATGATGATCTAATCTTTTGTTTTATATATTTTATCCAGGATACCTATTCATGTCCCAGCTTCATTTAAAAAAAAAAAAATAGATTCCCGTTTATATAGTTTTCTTTGGAATAATAAACGATCTCATCTCTCTCTTGTTAATCTGAGAAAAACTAAGGAGGAGGGTGGAGTCAATTTTTCTGATTTCCGGTTATATCATGAAGCATTCTGCTTAAAACAAGCTTCTCAATGGATTTCGGGGGTGTATTCTCCATTTGCCCCATTATGGTTAGATATTGAACACCATTTACGCCTTCCATTCTCCTCCAGAGAAGTGTTATCCTTTTCCTCTAATACCTTGATTACATCCTCTCCACTTCTTTAACATACTTGTAGCTTATTAGAACCTTATTTTCAAACTCAGATTGCATCTCGTGCCTCTTCCTTACATTCCTCTCTGTGGTATAATAATCTTAGAGATGAAAAGGTATAGTACTGGTAGAAGATTTGATTCCTAATTGTACTCCCTTTTCTTTCTCACAATTCCAACACTCATTTAATTCTTCTGCCTCTTATTTACCTATATATCTTCTTCTCATAATTATTCTTCTTGATATTTCTTATTTGTTACCAATTATTCCTTCTTCATTTTCATCAAAATCCTCTTTCTTCTATTCTTACTTCTGTCCAAAAAGTGTTGCCCATTTATAAACTTATTCGTTTTCCTATTATGTCAAGACGTAAAACTAAGGTTGAACTCCGATGGAAATTGGATTTGGGATGTACCTGGAGTATCTCCTACTGCAATAAAAAATGGGATACAATACATAAGAAATACAGAACGGCCTCAACTTCATAATTGTTGTTCTTTTTATATCATAGACTTTACTATACCCCTTTTAGCATTGCTAAATTCTGTACCTCAAATGCCCAGTGTTTGTCATGTCTTCACCCTAATGGAGACCTTATGCATCTACTGTTTCACTATCCCCGACTGTTGTGTTTTCGGAGAAAGTTTGGTCCCATATTTCCTCCATTTTCCATCTGCACTCCAAATTACTTCCCTTGATGCTTTTTCTAGGTAGCTTGTCTGAGGAAATTAACTCATGCTTTTCTAATTTAAACTTATTAGATTTAGGGACATATTTATACTCTGCGCTGGAATTGCGTCGTTTTTTTTTACGCAATTCCGACGCAAAACTAACTCCATATTTATACTTTGGCGTTAGACGCGTCTAGCGCCAAAGTCCATGGAGTTTGCGTCATTTTTTAGCGTGGACACCTACTTTGCGTTAATGATATGCAAGGTAGGCGTTCCCGTCTAAAAAATTGACTCCAAAGCATGTGCGCCGTATTTACACTCCCAGGCAAAATTCACGCCCGGGAGTGGGCGGGTCAAAAAAAATGACGTACGGCTGCTTTTGCGCCGTTTTTTAGTGCCTGGTCAGGGCAGGAGTTAAGGGACCTGTGGGCTCGGAAGGAGCCCAGAGGTGCCCTCCCATGGCCCCAGGGACCCCCCCTGTCACCCTTGCCCACCCCAGGAGGACGCCTAAGGATGGAGGGACCCATCCCAGGGACATTAAGGTAAGTTCAGGTAAGTGTTTTTTTTATATTTTTTTGTGGCATAGGGGGGCCTGATTTGTGCCCCCCTACATGCCACTATGCCCAATGACCATGCCCAGGGGACAGAAGTCCCCTGGGCATGGCCATTGGGCAAGGGGGCATGACTCCTGTCTTTGCTAAGACAGGAGTCATTTCTATGGGGGTTGGGAGTCGAAAAAAATGGCGCAAATCGGGTTGAGGCGAAAAATTTGCCTCAGCCTGACTTACCCCATTTTTTGGCGCCCAAGCTCCATATCCCCCTACGCCGGCGCTGCCTGGTGTACGTCGTTTTTTTTCACGCACACCAGGCAGCGCCGGCGGCTAACGCCGGCTAACGTCATTGAATAAATACGGCGCCTGCATGGCGCTTCAGAATGGCGTTAGCCGGCGCTAATTTTTTTGACGCAAAACTGCGTTAGCACAGTTTTGCGTCAAAAAGTATAAATATGGCCCTTAATGTTAGCCTTTGCCTTTCAACATATCACCATTATTTGGAAATCTGCGTGCAGTATATCGTTTAAAGCATGGTGGAAAAACATCTGCCACTATTACAGATTAGACACGGCCTTTGCTTCATTATATTGTGCTACTGCTAACAGAGATTTATGCTGGTTAACGTTAACTTATTTTTTGAATGCTGTTGTTTATAAACGTACTAATAATATTTTATCTGAAAACTTTAAACTGCCGTAATACATTTAATTCTCTGTCATTCGTTTTCAATATTTATGACTATTAGATGATTTATGTATTATTATTCTCTTCCATATTATAATGAGTATGGTTATCTTACATAGGTCTTCCTCTTCTTTTTCCTCCTTTTCCCCTCCCCTTCCCTTTTTTATTCCCTAATACTCTTAAAAATGTTAAACAGCTTTCTCTTTTTACTTAGAAATGACAAGCTTAATTTATCTTTGATTATTTTGTCTATTGTTCTTCTATGTTTTACTATTATTGTTCCCAAACAAGGCTGATTTACCTAAAAAATACCTAACAAATAAGATTTTGATAACCATGTACTTCCTTCAGACACTTTCAAATAAAATGGTAAATACAGTTGGCATACATGTGACCATCGATTTGTGCGCCTAGCAGAGAGGCCAAAGATTGGATGATCCTGTAATGTGAATGCTTATAAGACTCACTGACAGGCACTGTGAGAAACTCACATGACTTTGAACCATAACTCCAAAGCTTTCTATTGTGCCCAGTCAAGTGCAACCACCCACAACCCGAAATCACCCAGGAGGTAACTCAGTTCATATCATACACTATATAAAGAATCGGTTTCATAAAAAAACATAGCATCAATATTTTAAAACGTAAACAGGAACACAGACTTCATCGCTGACAGAGAGTACTCCTTCAGGGCTTCCCTGCTTATGCCTCTAATGCAGTCAGGAAGCACTAGCCCAACTTCAGCTGTGTCACTGCTTTTTTTTAGTAAGAGAGTTTCACGGGTCCAGAGTTAGTTACCATGGCAACCAGAGTCCCCTTTCCTCTGCGCCTGCCTCACACTGCCTGGGTCACTTTAAAACATCAGTTGCACTAGGGTTGGCTTCACAAAAGCAGCACTGAGATGGAAGTACAGCCCTACCAAACGCCACACATCGTGGGTTGAGCACCTCAAGCAATCCACAGGAGGCAAATATGCATGATATTACATTCTCGTGTGGGGATGCAACTAAATGCACTAAAATGTTTTATATTAACCTTAGATGCCTGGCACTAGGCAGAGTTGCCCTCAGTGAAGGGGAGCATTTGTGACCTGAAGGGCGAGGTGGGAGACAGAAAAGATCCACTGTAAGGAGCCACACATAACTATGGGAGGTGGAAGGTGAAGTGGGAATTAGAACACAGGTAGAGAGCAAGAAAAACATACACTCCGATTGAGTGCAGGAACAGAAAGTAAAAAAGTGAATCCCTATTGTGGAACATGGAAGGATACAGGTCATCTTCAGGTCATGAAAGGATGGTGAAGATGCAATGCTCCGTTGGAGGAACACACAAAAGAGGAAGGAAAGCTTTCAAATCATAAGCAAGAAAATTAGAGCAACAAGAAAGCCAATCAGGGATAATCAGCTGACTGACAGAAAGTACTCGTATTCTCCATTATAGGAGTTCAACAGCAGAAAGCTAAACGTTGTCTGTAGGCCTTACCTAAAAAGAAATTAGCCAGGCCATTTAAGTACACAGAGCATTCCAGAAATCTGATTAAAATGGAAAGACAGCTTTATTTCAACTCTTGTCTAAATGTTGTAATCCACCAGCAGGCCTTTGTTCAGCCTCTGGGCTGAGGTAAAGATTGAGAGGGTCGCACACCTTAGTATAGCGGGAAAGGTGTCCCTACACCAAAAGGTGAAGGCTTCTTACGTAGTGGTGTGGTGTTCCTCCGATAGCCATATCGCCCATTGTATCCAGCGATGGGACGAACTTCTGACAGAAAATAGCTGTGGCCAGAAATCTGCTCAGCTGAATGCCCTGTTGAGACATGAATGTGCAGTATTATTGTTATGCACCAGCTATGCTTTGCACACTAGGCTTGGGCGTCGATTCACCAAAATGTCTGGGGTAGCAGAAATTACATCACACCCCTTTGACATTAATAACATCATATAATCTATGACCGTGAATCTCCCAGAAATTGATGTCACATTACTTTAACCATGAGTCCTTTATGGTAATTGCCATTATTGAAGTTTCATAACAACAGCATGATTAAAATAACAGCAGAACACAGACAAACGTCTATATTAGATGCCACCTACGTTAGAGGGCTGAGGTGATCTTTGAAGGTGGTGGGGTGTATTACTTGCAATAAATTGTAGCAAACAAGTGAAGCAAATGAAACAGCCCTCTTCGAGTGTCCAGATGAGGGTTCTCCCGTCAAGAAAATTTGAAAGCAATGGGATCCAAAAGACATTTTAAAGGACAATTTTCACATAAATTTGCTAAAAAAACCTTAGGCTCTAAAAGGGCATTCATTAAATGGTCAAGTCCCTTCATGGTGTTCTAAGCCAATAATCCTGACGCTCCCCAATAGTGTGTCCCACTTTTTTCAAAATGTGCTATGTGTACCCCCACATGTAAAATAAAATACCCCCAATGTTCTAGGGTCAGCATTCTGTAATTGATACTCCTTGTGACAAAAATGACATTAAACATGCCAATGCTAGGATGTTGCTATTAATGCTGTGCATATACCATGAGTGATCCTTATGTCAAAAAGTACTTCTTGTACAGTGGTTCTTAACCTTTTGACTTCTGTGGACCCCCACTTTATCATTACTGGAACCGGGGGACAACCTCTGAATCATTATTGGAATCTGGGGACCACCAAACTGAGTTGTTACTGGAAGAAGGGGACCCCGACTTAAACATTGTCTATGGTTTAAACTGCAAAACAATACAAAAAAATACAAGCCTGGATCAAACACATACACAAATGATAACACATTTTATTTAATGTGCAAATATAAATAAATAAGCAAAAAATAATTTTAATAGGAATGTTGGAGCTTTTCTAAATTCAATTGAAGCCATGCATTATCCATACTGTATTATGTTTGATGCACCTGCACTGCTCCCACTAATCAATCTGAGGATACTAATTTAATTTTTATGCTCTAATTTCAAATTCCTTAACATTTTCAGTGTGTGGTAAAAGTTTCAGTTGTACATTTAGCCACTTTTATTTACATACACTTTCTTAATCTGTTAATAATATTTATTTTTCTAAGCAGTCTCTGACCCCCTGGGGAGGCTTTGCGGACTCCCAAGTGTCCCAGGACCACAGGTTGGGAACCACTGCTCTAGTATGTCAGGGACAATATTTTGTTATGGTTGCCCCTTTCATATATCACTGTTGTCCTTATTTACAACAGGAGTTACCTCAAATGAACATTTTGCCAAGGGTGACTCTATGCCAAGAGGTTCCTCAAGTGTGGCAGCACCAGCAGTTTTCTAATGCTGCTCTTTATGCCAAAAAGTATCTCCAGCATTCCACTACCAGTATTTTGCCATGGAAGCTTCTATAAGCCAAGAATTATTTTCAATATGCCAAAGCAAATGCATAGCACCACATTCTTATCACACTCACTTACATTCACTCACAATCACTTACACTCATTCAGTCTCACTCTTTTGCACTCACACATTCTCATTCACTCATTTGTGCCCTTTTCTCATTCACACTGTCTCACTCGTTTTTATTCTGACTCATACTATACTTACTTAAACTCATTTGCACTCACTTTTAATCTCCTTCCCACAATCTCACTTACTCACTTACTTTCACTTATGCATTCACAGTCACTCTCACTTGCATTCACTTGTACTGTCATTCATACTTTCTCGCTCACTCTCACTTGTACTCACTCTTACTCTAACTCAATTTAACTTATTCTCACTCTCACTGACTCACTCATTCCTACAGTTACACTCACTCATGTGTCACTCAGTCTCATTCATTCTCACTCACTCTCTAACACTCTTTCTCATTCATTCTTATTATTTCTTAATTACCACTGTCGCTTGCAGTCATACTTGCTTTCGTTCACTCATTGCCAATCACTTTAACTGACTCAATTCAATTCAACATATTTTTATTCAGGTTTGTAATCAAATTCATAAAAGAACATACAATAATAACACAATAAACATACATATCAACAATAGATTAAAAAGTTAAAAAATATACTGTACACCAAGTTTATGTAAGAGAAAACAAAATATATACAGTTAAAAACAATAAAGTTTTCAGATTTGTTAGACACAGCTGAACAAAATGCATTATCTTACAGCAGTAATCGTGAGTATTTCATACAATGCTATTGTCGCAAGTGCTAATGATCATAATCCTCCTACTTTCCAAACTAATCAGTCCAGTCATACTTAACGATCACAGGACAATGATCAAAATGAATCAGGACTGTCTTCATACCGCAAATCATCTAGGTGGTAAGTGATTTGCGTCTGTGGAGGGCCTTCTTGATACATTCTAGTATAGCACAACATGGGTATATATATATATATATATATATATATATATATATATATATATATCATTGTGGAATTTGCAAAACAGTATGAGTAGTCATCTGTTTTGGCTTTCTACCACATGGAAACCTTCGCAAGAATGTGAGTCATGATTGCAATTTAGAAATGGCCATAAGATAGTAAAATCACACTAGCTGTAACCTAGTTAGCTGAAATTTATCATAAACATTTATCATGTTGATCAAATATCCTTTAATCCCCTGATAAATTACTTCCCTTGAGTATCCATCTACTGTTGAGTTCATTTTTTCCTGATGTTCTCTGGTGGCCTCCCTTATTTCCACCAAGGTCGGTATTATTTATCTTTTACTGAACTGCAGAATCCTATACTGTTCTAGAGGATTAAAATCTACCCCTAGTTCCGTCAGCAACCGTTTTATATGTTGAAACCATGGAATTTTCCTACAGTGATACAGACCCAAGCAATCCATAAGAATTTCCCTCATAAACTTAGTATATTGTTTGTCCAAATACTGTGCCAGATAGTTAATACATTTACATCAATACTGTCCTCCATATACTCTAATCCCAATTCCTTGTGTGCAAGCTATGGAGGGGTCGACTTTGGAACTGCCAGAAGCCTTCATAGAAAAAGGTTTTCCTGCAACTGTAGTCCATTACACATATCCTTACCCCATAATGGGGAGTCATACAGGGCCGCTGTAAGGCATTTACTTCTGTACAGTTTAATAATTTCTCTTAATGATTTACTGCCTCCCTTCTTGGCAGCATCCCTTATAAATTTTAACTTGGCCGCTTCCAAATGGGGCGACCAATCACCATCACGGGAGAGGACAATACCCAGATAACTGAAAGTTTTCACTTTCCCTAGCAAGTGTTGATTCACAAAATGCCTTCTCCCCTTATTTACCCTCCTCCCACATATCATCATATAGGTCTTAGTTGAGTTCAATTTTAGGTCTCAACTTTCCACAAAGGTCAGGAAATTAGTGATCAAGTGCTGGAGGCCTAAAGCCGTCCTGGATAGAAGTACAGCATCATCTGCGTAAAGAAGAATGGGGCTCATATGGGAACCTACCCTGGGGGCATCTGCCTTGATTTTCTGAAGATAACCATCTACCCCATTTATGTATACTGAGAAGAACAGAGGAGCTAGCACACATCCCAGCCTAATCCCCAGCGTCACCTGAAATGTATTTGTTGTTTCCCATTATTCCCGTCCCGCACACAAGATGTTAGGGTGGCATACAACTGAGAAAGGCAACCCACAATATAATTTGGGGCACCCAGGTCTATTAACACCTGTCATAATTTAGCATGGTTCACCAGGTCAAAGGTGCTAGAAAGATCTGCAAAACTCAGATGAATATGCCTCTCACTAGCCAGTGTGTACTTGCTAATGTAGGTTTATTCCCTGTCCCACGGGTCCTAATTCCTTCTTAAAGCCATATTGTGAATCCCTCAATATGCTTTGATCCTGTGCCCATGTTTCTATCCTAGTTAGACCCACCGTACCCATGGTTTTCCCTGGAGTCTAAGAGCGAGAACCCTTTTGGGTTAGTCTACCTCCCCCCCTCCATTTGAAGGAAATCCCATCTCTCCCCAAGGTCTTAAGACAAGGTACTCCTTCCAGTGCTTTCTGATTATTAAGCGGGAGGTTTAGGAAAAGAACTAACACGGCGTGATTGCTGAGGACAGTATGTTCACATTTAAATGATTTAATCAGGTTTGTGTCTTTAACGGATATGATTATATGATCAATGGTGAAATGTTGCCCATTTCCATAAAAAGTCGGCCGCCCAACACCGAGTTCTCTTAGCTCCTACTCTAGTATTTCTAAATTTAGCTTATAATAGTTTATGTAACAAGTTTCCATACAGGTCGTGGGTAAAATGTAAACAACCCGAAAGGTCACAAATGGAACTGCTGTTAGACCGGCATTTTCCGAGATTAAAATTACCCATCTAAAGGTCTGGTGATTAGGGCCCACCTTATTTGCAAAGGCCTCTAGATCCTTCTCCAGCTCAAAAATTATTATGCTGCCTGTATTATTGAAAACGTTATTATAGAAATGTATTAAAATAAACATCATATCTTTGGTCTATGATGAGATATTCTACCTGATAATAGAGGGATTTGGTTAAGGTGTACTTAACCTTGATGGGTAATAGGTTAGAAATGAGTATAGCCAATCCCCCTTTATCACGACCATATACCGATGGGCTAGCGGAGTTTGGATAGAGAAGAAACCATCTATATGAAAATTTTCACTGCACCAAGTTTCTTGTAAATATATTTCCTGGGCAGAGGTAATGATATTCAACCAATCCAGGTTGTGTAACTTTGATTTTTCACCCGCCACATTCCAAAACATAATGTTAAGTCTTTGCCTAATTTAGCTGTTATGTTATCTGCACCCAGCCCATTTGCTACATGTCCTTTAAGACCCTGTGGTTCTAATCCTCGACCTCTACTGCCTATCTCCATCTCCCGAATAAGTCAAACTTGATCATTTAGCTGTGATAGTGGGGCAAATCTATTTCTTAAGTCAACAAAGGCTGGTGACTTACTCGTTGGTACCTGTTTCCTTACTTGATGGCATTCCTGTGGAGGAACAATGTTTTTTGAGCACCTATCTGGGGCAGGAGAATCAATTCTACTATATCTCACCAGTCGGTAGAAATACCCTAAAGGAAGGGCTTTTAATTTACTCAAACCAGGGGGTTCTTGCATTAAGCGCTGTAAAAGGTTTGCAATGATTAATGGTCTTCTAAAATTCACTATAATACAATCCCCCGCAGTTTCTTTTGGGTGGACGCCCAACCATGGTGTTCGCTTTACATGTAAAACCTCTTGTGACAAATCCCCCACCCAAACCGAATTTGATTTCAACCAGTGCACTATCTTGCTTTGCAGGATAGAGTATTCTTCACTAGCCTCCTTTGGGAGTACCGGCACATCCTTTAAGTCAATAGTATAGGGTGTGCACTCGTACCTGCCTTCTTTCCCTGTAAGCCCATCTTACCATGACAGCTATTGTTTATAGAGCCTATTGGTGAGGTAGAGACAGTTCCAAATGTAGGGGTATGTAAGGACCCTGTCTTTTTACTCTGGATCTGCCAACTATTTTGTCCCCCCCCCCCAACATTGGTGCCAACCTCTAGTAGAATGTTACACTGAGGGAGAACATCTTCTTCAGGGCTGGTATTTGAAGCACCACGTCTTTCAGACGTGAAAAAAGGGGCCGAGTTACTGTTTTATTATATCTTTAAAGATCTCTTCACCTTCAGCAAGGCTAAGCACGGTCGGAACAAGATGCCAGGTCGCCTTGTGTGGATTTATTAGCTGGATGGTGGGCTTATGGAACATCTCTCACACTATAGCGCTGGATGGAACCCTTGTCTGAATAATTGGTCTTTTCTTTCGCTTTACCTCTGGTTGTACCCTTGCGTTTTTTTACCTTTGAAGGACTTAGGTCAAGGGCCAAGCCCTGGTTACTCGTGTTCTTGGGCAAATCAATTGCGAGTGATGAATCACTTCCACAGTGCTGCTGCAAACTAGGGGAGTTTAAGAAGGAGGAAAACTCCCTTACCGAGGGTATAAAATAGTGCAATACAGAGGCCCAATGAGAGCTGTCTCTCTGACAATTCAGTCTCCGCATTGACCACCCCGACTGCTCTCTCTAACATTCGATCGATAGCTGTATTCTTAGCAGTGGGGCGCTCAGCTGAAGCTACCCCAGGCAACTTTTTTTCCCCCATGTTCAGACAGAATCTGCTAAAAGAATCACATTAACTTGCTTTTTACATCTAAGACAACGCACTACTCACAAAAGTATAAATATTACACATAAATCCCTTTATGGCCGATCAAAACCCAAACCAGGGATTTGATGACCTGAAAAGATGTAGTTTATTCCCAATGCGAAGGTGTCAGGGGGAGGCCCAGCCCGGCCTCGTCTGGCTGCAGACAGGCGCAGACAGGCCTGCCCTTGGCTTTTGCAGCGCCGTCAGTCACTGGTGATGCAGGGAGGGATGACAGGACTTGTAGTCACCAGGGGGTGTGCAGGTCAGCAGCTTATCTCCCTGTGGTAGCTGGGCCTATTGTCCAGAACGCTCAGTCCATAGGTATCCTTTTTCCCACTCTAAGCAGCCCCCAAATGCTCGGGACTGCCGCACACTTTTGTAGCGCCGTCTGTCACTGGTGATGCAGGGAGGGGTGGCGACTTCGTGTGCGGCAGGCCAGGGGTGTGCACATCAGCAGCCTATCCCCCAATGGATGCCGGGCCCAATGTCCAGAAGCGCCCCAGTGATACTCACTCCACAGGTTTCCTTTTTCTCGCTCTAAGCAGCCCCCAAATCCTGAGGACCGCTACACGCTTTTGTAGCACCGTCAATCACTGGTAATGCATGGAGGGATGACAGGACTTGTAGTCCCCAGCGGCCGGGGTGTACTCGTCAGTGACTTATCCCCCGTGGATTCCGGGCCCAATGTCCAGATGCACCCCAGTGACGCTCAGTCCACATGTATCCCTTTTCTCGCTCTAAGAAGCCCCTGTTCATGTCCGCTGCAGTCTTTTCTTCATCTCACAGGTGAGAGGGAAAACAGGAGGGCCGGCTCAGCAGGAGTCGGGGCTCCTAAACATCCCTACTATCCATTTTCAAGAGGGCTCCACAAACTCCAAATGGGTCACGAAGAGACTCCCTTCTCTCGGCGTCAGAGTTGTGTTTCAACGGGAGCATATCATTAACTGTGCCTGTCCTCAAGGCGGGCAGTGGAATCTAGTGTTCACCAAGACATGCACAGCCAAAAAAAGGACGAGCTCAGCAATCAAACACATTGCTCAATGAAGCACGGATACCTGCAGCTAGAAGCTGTAACCTTGCAACAGGCAGTTGTAGCTTTACAGGTAAGTAGGAGGTCACTCACTCAGAGTTGGGGTTTGAGGTCTCCGTGTTGCCTCCTCATTGGATCCTGATGGTGCTCCACTGCTGTGAGTTATTGGCCCTGCGCCCTCTGAGGGGTACATGCACCAGACAAACACCACTCCCCCCTGAGCCAGCCATGCACAGCCAAACTGACTCATACTTATTTATTGACCTACAACCTCACTCATTCTCACTCACTACTTGTCATTGACTCTCACGTTCACTCACAAATGGTCACTCAGATACACATGCTCACACATATGCACACTGTCACTCTCACACAAACACACTCTGACCCACAAGTACGTAAACAAAATGTATTTAAAAGCATTTTTTAACGTCCCTCAGCCAGTGCAGGTTTTGTTCCAGATCCTGGCACTCCTTTTGAGGTTGAAGCCTACCAAACAGTGCAGCTCTCTGGTTCTGTAACAACATCTTGGGACCATTTTGAAAGCTTCCCTAGGAATGCATTCCGTCCATTGCTTATCACTGGCTTTGTGTTTTGTTTGCTTTCTATTTGCTGGCTTCATTTGTTTTAGGCGGTCCAGCTTGAGTTTATCAGTCTCGTGAAGCATGGCCTAGTTACGGTATTCTTTCACTAATCCTTGCTTTCTTAAACAGGCTTTTAAAAAAAGGTTCTTGTAACATTTAATGTGCATTCAAAGACAGAGGTCAAATGTCAGGCTCTGTCTTCTGAGGAAGCTTTGGATTTACTTTTGTTTCCCTGACTTCAAAGGGAGAGGATTTATGTGACAGTCTTGATGCATTTCTAGCCAAAAACAAAATGTAAATGTCTGTCAATGTACTGAGCAGATATTTCAGACTATATCAGAATTAGGGAAGCACAAATGAAGCACATTTTTTTAGTAATTCTGAAGTGTGGTAACAGCTAATTGTTTAATACCATCAAAACAAATAAATACACTAGGCGCCGGATTTGCGTCGTTTTTTTTAACGCAAATTCGACGCAATACGAACTCCATATTTATACTCTGGCGTTAGAAGCGTCTGGCGCCAAAGTTCATGGAGTTTGCATCATTTTTTAGCGTGGACACCTACTTTGCGTTAATGATATGCAAGGTAGGCGTTCCCTTCTAAAAAATGACTCCGATGCATGTGCGCCGTATTTACACTCCCGGGCAAAAATAACGCCCGGGAGTGGGCGGGTAAAAAAAAATGATATCCAGCCGCTTTTGCGTCGTTTTTTAGCGCCTGGTCAGGGCAGGCGTTAAGGGACCTGTGGGCTCGGAAGGAGCCCAGAGGTGCCCTCCCATGCCCCCAGGGACACCCCCTGCCACCCTTGCCCACCCCAGGAGGACGCCCAAGGATGGAGGGACCCATCCCAGGGAACTTAAGGTAAGTTCAGGTAAGTATTTTTTTATTTATTTTTTTGTGGCATAGGGGGGCCTGATTTGTGCCCCCCTACATGCCACTATGCCCAATGACCATGCCCAGGGGACATAAGTCCCCTGGGCATGGCCATTGGGCAAGGGGGCATGACTCCTGTCTTTGCTAAGACAGGAGTACTTTCAATGGGGGTTGGGAGTAAAAAAAAATGGCGCAAATCGGGTTGAGGCGAAAATTTTGCCTCAGCCTGACTTGCCCCATTTTTTGACGCCCAAACTCCATTTTCCCCTACGCCGGCGCTGCCTGGTGTAAGTCATTTTTTTTTACGCACACCAGGCAGCTCTGCCGGCTAACGCCGGCTAACGCCGGCTAACGTCATTGAATAAATATGGCGCCCGCATGGCGCTTCAGAATGGCGTTAGCTGGCGTTAGATTTTTTGACGCACAACTGCGTTGGCGCAGTTGTGCGTCGAAAAGTATAAATATGGGCCTAGGTGACCAAAAGTTTACACATTGTCATTTATACACTGTATACTTTTATTAGTAAAACTGCATGTCTCTGCTAATGTAATGGTCATTTCAAATGACAATGTTTTGTCTATAATGGCAGTGCATTACCACACCATGCATACTTCACACTACATCACTCCAAACCAGTCCACTCTACATCATTCCACTCTACAAAACTCTACTCCACTCTATGCCCCTCCACTCTATGTACTCTATACCACTCTATGACATGCCACTCCATTCTACCACACTCCACCCCACTCTACAACACTCTACTCCATTCCATACCACTCTACACAACATCCTCTGCACTACTTCATGCCACTTAACTCCACTCCATGCCACTTTACTCCACTCTACTTCACTCTGCCCTATTAAACTGTACTCCACTCTGTGCCACTCCACTCTACAACACTCCACTGCACTACTCCACACTATGCCACTCCGTTCTACTCCACTCTACTCATTGACATGTCACTTTATGACACTTTATTCGACAACACTCTACGACACTCAACTATGTGCCACTCCACTGGACACTCTACTCAGCTTTATGCCACTCCACTCTAATACAATCTGCTCCACTTTACGCCCCTCTACTCTACAAACTCTACTTCACTCTGCATGACTCACTCTATGCCACTCCATGCCACTTTACATCACGCTATGCCACTCCACCCTACTCCACTCTACTTTATGACACTGTACTCTATTCTATGCCACTCCATTTTATGACACTCTTTGCAACTCCATGACAGTCTACTCTACCCCCTTCACTCTTTGACACTCTACTCTCTCCACAACACTTCACAACACTCTATGCCTCTCTAAGGTACTCTACAACACTCTGTGCCACTCCCCTCCTCCACTGTATGACATTCTACTCCACTCTAAGCCACTCTAATAGATTCTATGGCACTCCACTGTACAACACTGTACTTCAGTCTACACCCCTCCACTCTACGCCCTTCAAACCCAATCTACTCCCTCCACTGCATGCCACTCAATGCTACTCCACTCTATGCCACTCTATGCCACTTCATACCACTCGACAATACTCCACTCCACTCTACTCCACACCACTCCATAACTCTACACCACTCAATGACTCTCTATGCCACTCTACTCTACTGTACAACACTCTTTTCTCCTCTACACATCTTTCTTTCATACTTCTCCATGGCATTTTACTCAATTGTATTCTTCTCCATTCTACTACACTCCATTCTACTCTATAACACTGTATTCCACTCTATGCCACTCCACTATACGATATTC
Source organism: Pleurodeles waltl (assembly GCF_031143425.1). Taxonomy (NCBI): domain Eukaryota; kingdom Metazoa; phylum Chordata; class Amphibia; order Caudata; family Salamandridae; genus Pleurodeles; species Pleurodeles waltl. Next base: position 703,087,733 of record NC_090448.1, read on the forward strand.
TGCACCACTCCATAACACTCTACTCCACCCTTCACTTCTCCACTCTATACTCCTCCACTCTATGACACTCTACTCCACTCCCTTCATGACACTTCACAACACTTTATGCCCCTGCACTCTACTCTCTGACTCTTAGTGCTACTCTACTCTATAACACTCTATCCTACACTATTATACAACACTCGTCTCCACTCTACAACACTCTACTCCGCTCTATACCCCTCCACTGTACAACACTGTGCTCAACTCTATGCTCTTCTACTCTACACCTTCCACTCTACTCCACTCCCCTCTACTACCTCCAAGACACTCCAAAACACTCCACTCTATGTCACTCCAAGACACACTACCCCACTCCACTCTACTACAAGGCACTCCACACCACTCGCTGCCATTCCACGACACTCTATGCCACTCCACTCTATGACGATCTACTGCACTCCATGCCACAACACTCTACTCCACTGTATGCAACTCCCTCTACACCACTCCACACCACTTTACTCCAATCTATGCCACTGCACTCTACAACACTCTATGACGCTCCAATCTACAGGACTCTATGCCACACCACTCTACTCCACTATATGACACTCAATGCCACACCACTCTACTCCACTCTACAACACTCTAACCACTCTACGACACTCTATTTTACGACACTCATTCCACTCTATACCCCTTTACACTATGCCCTTCCACTCTACTCCATTCTACTCCCGCCACAACACTCCATGATACTCTATACCACTCCCCTCTGCCACGCCATGCCATGCCTCAACACTCCACTCTACGCCACTCCACTATACTCTATGCCACTCCATGACACTCCACTCTACTCTACCATACCCCACTACACACTACACAACTCCTCAACACTCTACACCACTCCCTGACACTCAATGCCACTCCACAACCCTCTGTGCCACTATATGACACTCCTCAACACTCTACTCTATGCCACTTACTTTTATCCATTCTGAAATGCAGCCAAGCTGGTATACAATATGGCAAAAAAACACATTGGCAAAGCCAGTAGCTCGCACATAGGTGACACCTATTGGCTTTGCCAGTTCTTGTTTTTAGTTCATTAATAGTGAATAACACAGCATTATCAAGGTCACCAGAATTATGTGATTTTTCAGATGTGACATTTTCCATATTTGCCACCTCATCCATTATCTGTTGAAAAATCTGCAAATTTTAACACAAAATTGTTTCCAGCTCAAATGGATCAAACATTGAAAATGTGATGACATATGTTGCTGCACAGTGGAAAGCCCTTTGCAAAGGTAGACTGGTCACCTTTCTGTTGCTTATTGCTGTATTTGGGTGTCAAACTAGAACTAACTAATGAGGTAAAGCCAAGAGTAAAAATGACAAAATACACTATCACAATCACAAAATATGCTGCATTATGCCAAATAACTTGTTGTTTCTTGCTCAGGTCCTCTTCTGTTGTGTAATTCCGGTGGCCCTGACTATTAATCACTAATAGTACAATAAAAAAGTAGGCCAAGAGTAACCTGCCCTTGTGTTCTTGGCACTGATTTTGCCACCTCTGAAGCCAGGGACAGCAAAGCCAGTGCCAAGGGTCAGGACTGACTAGCCAGGTGCCGCAGCTGTGACCCTTAAATGGCGCCCATGAACTAGGAGCACACACGAGGCTTGGAATTTGGATTCAATTGTTTATTTTTTTGTCTGCAATTTCACATATTCTAGAATATTCCTGAACTTTGAAAAGGCAGAAGGAAAAATAAAAAGTCCAATAATTGTATTTAGTTCATTTTGCATTTTTATTTATTCAATATATACAGAGCTCAAGTTTTTAAGAGCTCCATGCACACATGCTAAGTAGTATATTTAATATTGGCAAAGGAAGTAATATCACATAACCTACCTTACTTTGCAAGGTTTCCCAGTCCACAGTTGTAGGAGGCTGGCCTGGCTTATAGTGGGTACCTTGTGGTATTTACACCTTGTGCCAGGTCCAGTTATCCCTTATTAGTAGATTAGAGGTGTTCTAGCAGCTTAGGCTGACAGAGGTAGCTATAGCAGAGCAGCTTAGGCTGAACTAGGAGACATGCAAAGCTCCTACTATATCACTTATATCATATAGCACTAAATCATAAGAAAACACAATACTCAGAGTTACTAAAAATAAAGGTACTTTATTTTAGTGACAATATGCCAAAAGTATCTCAGAGGATATACTCCCTTAGGAGGTAAGTAATATACACAAAATATATACACACAAGCCAAAATCAGGTAAGTAACAGTTAGAAAAGTAGTGCAAACACTGTAGAACCCAATAGAATGCAATAGGAGACAATAGGCCTAGGGGCAACACAAACCATATACTCCAAAAGTGGAATGCGTACCACGAATGGACCCCAGGCCTAGTGTAGTGTGTAGAGGGTCACTGTGAGTGTAAGAAAACACTAAGGGTGTCCAAGATACCCCACCCCAAGACCCTGAAAAGTACGAGTAAAGTTACCCTACTACCCCAGAAAGACAGTAAAGTCGAGATAGGGGATTCTGCAATTATAACAACTGACTGCAAAACACTGAAGATGGATTCCTGGACCTGAGGACCTGTAAAGGAAGGGGACCAAGTCCAAGAGTCATGCAAGTGTCCAGGGGTGGCAGGAGCCCACTAAACCCTGGATGAAGGTGCAAAAGGGCTACCTCCGGGTGGAAGAAGCCAAAGATTCTGCAACAACGGAAGGTGCCAGGAACTTTTCCTTAGGTCAGAAGATGTCCCATGGCATGCTGGAGGATGCAGAGTTGTTTCACGCAGAAAGACCGAAAACAAGCCTTGCTAGCTGCAAGAGTCGCGGTTGAGGATTTTGGGAGCTGCTAGGGCCCAGGAAGGACCAGGAGGTCGCCCCTTGGAGGAGGAGACAGAGGGGGTGCTCAACAACACAGAGAGCCCATGCAAAAGCAGGCAGCACCCGCAGAAGCACCTGAACAGGCACTTAGAAGATCTGAGGATGACAGTTGACTCAGAACAACAAAAGAGAGTCCCACGATGTCGGAGTCCAACTCAGCGTGTTGGGCAATGCAGGACGGAGTGCTGGGGACCTGGGCTAGGTTGTGCACAAAGGAAGTCTTGCAAAAGTGCACAGAAGCCCGAGCAGCTACAGTTCATGCAGTACACAGGAATACTGTCTGGCGTGGGGAGGCAAGGACTTACCTCCACCAAATTTGTACAGAAGGGCCACTGGACTGTCAAAGACACTTGGACCCATCTCCAGTGTTCCAGGGACCATGCTGGTCAGGATGAGAGGGGACCCAGAGGACTGGTGATGCAGAAGTTTGGTGCCTGCATTAGCAGGGGGAAGATTCTGTCGACCCACAGGAGATTTCTTCTTGGCTTCCAGTGCAGGGTGAAGGCAGACAGCCCTCAGAGCATGCACCACCAGGAAACAGTCAAGAAAGCCTGCAGGATGAGGCGCTACAATGTTGCTGGTAGTCTTCTTGCTACTTTGTTGCGGTTATGCAGGCGTCCTGGAGCAGTCAGCGGTCGATCCTTGGCAGAAGTCGAAGAGGGAAGTGCAGAGGAACTCTGGTGAGCTCTTGCATTCGTTATCTCGTGAGATACCCACAGGAGAGACCCTATATAGCCCACAGAGGAGGATTGGCTACAGAGAAAGGTAAGCACCTATCAGGAGGGGTCTCTGACATCACCAACTGGCACTGGCCACTCAGAGCTGTCCATTGTGCCCTCACACCTCTGCATCCAAGATGGCAGAGGTCTGGGACACACTAGAGTAGCTCTGGGCACCTCCCCTGGGAGGTGCTGGTCAGGGGAGTGGTCACTCCCCTTTCCTTTGTCCAGTTTCGTGCCAGAGCAGGGCTGGGGGGATCCCTGAACCGGTGTAGACTGGCTTATGCAAGGAGGGCACCAGCTGTGCCCTTCAAAGCATTTCCAGAGGCCAGGAGAGGCTACTCCTACCAGGCCCTTCACGTCTACTTCCTCTCAAAGGAAATCCTTTGTTCTGCCTTCCTGGGACCAGGCTGCCCAGGCCCCAGGGGGGCAGAAACCTGTCTGAGGGGTTGGCAGCAGCGGTAGCTGCAAAGGAGACCCCGGAAAGTTAGTTTGGCTGTACCTGGGCTCTATGCTGGAGACCCGGGGATGCATGGAATTGTCCCCCCAGTACCAGAATGGTATTGGCATGACAATTCAATGATCCTAGACATGTTATATGGCAATGTTCGGAGTTACCATTGTGACGCTATATATAGGTATTGACCTATATGTAGTGCACGCGTGTAATGGTGTCCCTGCACTCACAAAGTCCGGGGAATTTGCCCTGAACAATGTGGGGGCACCTTGGCTAGTGCCAGGGTGCCCACTCACTAAGTAACTTTGCACCTAACCTTCACTAAGTGAGGGTTAGACATATAGGTGACTTATAAGTTACTTAAGTGCAGTGTAAAATAGCTGTGAAATAACGTGGACGTGCAGTGGCAGTCCTGTGTAAGAATTGTCTGAGCTCCCTATGGGTGGCAAAAGAAATGCTGCAGCCCATAGGGATCTCCTGGAAACCCAATACCCTGGGTACCTAGGTACCATATACTATGGAATTATAAGGGTGTTCCAGTGTGCCAATCAGAATTTGTAAAATTAGTCACTAGCCTGCAGTGACAATTTTAAAAGCAGAGAGAGCATAAACACTGAGGTTCTGGTTAGCAGAGCCTCAGTGATACAGTTAGGCACCACACAGGGAACACATACAGGACATACTTTCTGAGCACTGGGGTCCTGACTAGCAGGATCCCAGTGACACATAGGCAAAAACAAACATACATACAGTAAAAATGGGGGTAACATGCCAGGCAAGATGGTACTTTCCTACACAAACTCACCCCCCAAACGAGGAACAATAAGGCTAACCTTGTGCGGATGAGTCTTCATTGTCTAAGTAGAAATATCTGGAGAGCCCATCTGCATTGGAGTGGGTACTCCCAGGTCTATGTTCCACTGTATAGTCCATTCCCTGTAGAGATATGGACCACCTCAACAATTTAGGGTTTTTACCTTTCATTTGTTTTAGCCAAAGTAGAGGTTTGTGGTCTGTCTGAACAATAAAGTGAGTACCAAACAGGCATGGTCTCAACTTTTTCAGTGCCCAGACCACAGCAAAGGCCTCCCTCTCTATGGCAGACCAATGCTTTTCTCTAGGGGCCAACCTCCTGCTGATAAAACCAACAGGTTGATCCTGGCACCCAGTATTAAGCTGTGATAGCACTGCCCCAACCCCCAATTCAGAAGCATCAGTATGGACTATGAACTTTTTGGAGTAGCAAGGGCTTGTTAGGACAGGTGCAGAGCACATGGCCTGTTTGAGATCATCAAAAGATTTTTGACAGCTAGATGTCCACAGTACCCTTTTAGGCATCTTCTTACTAGTGAGGTCATTAAGAGGAGCTACAATGGAGCCATAATTCTTAATAAACCTCCGGTAGTACCCTGTGAGGCCTAAAAAGGCTCTCACCTGCGTTTGAGTTGTAGGGGGAGCCCATTCCATAATGGTCTGGATCTTCCCCTGCAGTGGTGCAATCTGTTTTTCACCTACCAGGTGGCCCAGATAAACCACTTTCCCCTGCCCTATCTGGCACTTTGAGGCCTTGATAGTGAGGCCTGCCTTTTGCAGGGCCTCCAAAACGTTCCACAGGTGGACCAGGTGATCATCCGAGGTGGAGCTAAAGACAGCTATATCATCTAGATATGCTGCACAAAAAGCTTCCAACCCTTACAGGACTGTGTTCACCAACCTTTGAAAAGTGGCAGGTGCATTTTTCAGACCAAAGGGCATTACAGTAAATTGATAGTGCCCTCCAATGGTTGAAAATGCAGTCTTTGGTTTTGCATCTTCTGATAACCTAATCTGCCAATACCCTGCAGTTAAATCAAAAGTGCTTAGATACTTGGCAGAAGCCAGTGTATCTATGAGCTCATCTGCCCTGGGTATAGGTGAGCATCTGTCTTGGTTAGTTGGTTGAACCCTCTATAGTCAACACAAAACCTCATCTCTCTTTTACCATCTTTAGTGTGAGGTTTTGGGACAAGCACAACTGGGCTAGCCCAGGTGCTTTCTGAAGGCTCAATCACTCCTAAGTCTAACATTTTCTGAACCTTTTGTTTAATGCAGTCCCTGACATGGTCAGACTGCCTATAAATCTTACTTTTGACAGGTAAACTGTCTCCAGTATCAATTGTATGCTCACACCAAGTAGTGGTACCTGGTATCAGTGAGGAGAGTTCAGAAAACTGACTTAAAAGATTTATACAGTTATATTTCTGCTCAGCAGTAAGACAGTCTGCAAGTACTACTTCCTCCATCAGCTTCAGTGGTGGAGAAGAAATCAGGGAGAGGGTCACTCTCTTCTTCTTGTCCCTCATCAGTTGCCATGAGCAGGGTGAGATCAGTCCTGTCATAGTAGGGTTTCAGGCGGTTGACATGGAGCACCCTAAGGGGACTCCTGGCATTGCCAAGGTCTACCAAATAGGTGACCTCACCCTTTTTCTCAACAATTAGATGGGGTCCACTCCATTTGTCCTGGAGTGATCTTGGGGCCACAGGTTCCAATACCCACACCTTCTGTCCTGGGTGGTACTGAGTCAGGACAGCCTTCTGGTCATGCCATTGCTTTTGCAGCTCCTGGCTGTCCTGAAGGTTTTTACTGGCCTTTTTCATGTACTCAGCCATTCGTGATCTGAGGCCAAGTACATAGTCCACAATGTCCTGTTTAGGATCTTTTAGAGGTTGTTCCCGACCCTCCTTAACAAGAGCAAGGGGACCTCTCACCGGGTGCCCAAAGAGGAGTTCAAAGGGGCTAAAGCCCACTCCTTTTTGGGGTACCTCCCTGTAAGCAAAAAGGAGGCAAGGTAACAGGACATCCCATCTCCATCTGAGTTTTTCAGGGAGTCCCATTATCATACCTTTGAGAGTTTTATTAAACCTCTCAACCAGATCATTTGTTTGTGGATGATAAGGAGTAGTGAACTTGTATGTTACACCACACTCCTTCCACATTGCTTTGAGGTATGCAGACATGAAGTTACTACCTCTGTCTGACACCACTTCCTTAAGGAAACCCACCCTGGAAAAGATTCCCAGGAGGGCCTTTGCCACTGCAGGAGTTGTAGTGGTCCTTAAGGGGATGGCTTCAGGATACCTAGTGGCATGGTCCACTACCACCAGGATAAACCTATTGCCTGAAGCTGTTGGAGGGTCAAGGGGGCCAACTATGTCAACCCCTACCCTTTCAAAGGGCACCCCAACCACTGGAAGTGGAATTAAGGGGGCCTTTGGAGTGCCACCAGTCTTGCCACTGGCTTGACAGGTCACACAAGAGCGACAAAACTCTTTGGTGTCCTCTGACATATGAGGCCAGTGAAACAGGGGAACAAGTCTGGCCCAAATGCCCAGCCAAAGGAATGTCATGTGCCAAGGTAAGAAGCAACTCTCTGTATTGCAAGGGAATGACCAATCTCCTGGCAGCTCCAGGTTTAGGGTCCCTTGACTCAGTATACAAGAGATTGTCTTCCCAAAACACCTTATGGCTATTACTGACATCCCCATTCTGCTGTTTGACTGCTTGTTGTCTTAAACCCTCGAGTGTGGGACAGGTCTGCTGTGCCACACTCAGCTCTGCCCTAGCAGGCCCCCCTGCACCCAAAATCTCAGCAGTGTCTGCTGCCAGCTCATCTGGTGTAGGTTCTGCACAGGGAGAGGATTCCTCTTCCTCAAAAGGGGAATCTTCTGAAGAGGGAGGGATAGTGGGCAAGGATTTACACTTTCTACCCCTAGCTTTTGGGAGCACTTGGTCCATTGTTCCAGGATCCAGGTTTCCCTGTCCTTTTTGCTTTTTGGCCTGAGCCCTTGTCAAAGCAAAAATATGCCCAGGAATGCCAAGCATTGCTGCATGAGCCTCCAACTCCACTTCAGCCCAAGCTAATGTCTCCAAATCATTGCCTAGTAAGCAATCTACAGGTAATTCAGTGGCTACCACAACTTTCTTTGGACCAGTAACCCCCCCCCAGTTGAGATTCACAACAGCCATGGGGTGGCTAAGTGTGTTATTGTGAGCATTACTCACTTGGTACTGCTGACCAAGTAGGTGTTGAACAGGGTGAACCAGTTTCTCTATCACCATAGTTACACTGGCTCCTGTGTCCCTGTGGGCCTCAACCTCAACACCGTTGATTAGGGGTAGTTGCTTGTACTTACCCATATTAAGGGGACAAGCAACAAAGGTGGCAAAGTCAATGCCACCATCAGAGACTAAAACAGCCTCTGTGGACTCCCTAACAAGACCAACCCCGACTACACTGCCAATAGTGAGCCCAAATACACAATTGGATTGGCTATTTATTTGTAGTAGACTTCCCACCACCACTGCTATTACTAGGGGCACTAGAGGTTGCAGTTGGGGTTGTGGTGGAGGGAGGTTTGGTGTTTTTCTTTGGCCAAGTGGAATCACTTGCCCAATGGACTTTTACTTTACATAAATAACACCAAGGCTTTTTCTGATTGTTAGAAGAGGATTTGGACCCACCACCCCCAGAGTATTTTTGTGGGCCTGATGAAGACTCAGAATGTTTTTTATCTTTGTCCCCACCCTTGTCAGAAGACTTACCATCCTTCTTCTTGTCATCCTTGTCACCCCCTATATGAACTTTTCTGTTCACTCTTGTTCTGACCCATTTGTCTGCCTTTTTTCCCAATTCTTGGGGAGAGGTCAGATCTGAGTCTACCAAGTACTGGTGCAACAAATCACACACACAATTGTTAAGAATATGCTATCTCAGGATCAGATTATACCGGCTTTCATTGTCAGTCACCTTACTGCCATGTAACCAACCCTCACTGAACAGTCTACAAAGTCTGTCCAGTCTTGAGAGGACTCTTTTCTGGTGTCTCTGAACTTAATCCTGTATTGTTCAGTGGTTAAGCCAAATCCATCCAAGAGTGCATCCTTCAAAACTTTGTAGTTATTGGCATCACTTTCTCTGACAGTAAGGAGCCTATCCCTACCCTTTCCAGTGAAAGATAGCCACAAGATAACAGCCCACTGCCTCTGAGGGACCAACTGTATCATACAGGCCCTCTCAAGTGCAGCAAACCACTTATTAAGGTCATCCCCCTCCTTGTAAGGGGGGACCATCTTGTGCAGATTCCTGGAATCTTGCTCTCTAACAGGATTGCTATCAGAAATACTGCTGCTGCCACCATGGGGAACTAACCCCAACCTCTGTCTTTCCCTCTCTATGTCTAGGGATTCCCTATCTACGGCCAGCTGCTGCTGTTTAAGCTTCAGTCTGGTCTCTTCTCCCCTAAGCTTTCTGAGTTCCCTTTCTATCAAGTTATCCTCATGGTGGGTGAGTTGGGAATGTTTAGACACAGGAAATGTGTGAAGTTTCAGAGGGAGACCTGTCCCTAACTGTCTGGACCCTAGTAACCTGGCTTCTAGGGGTGAAAGATGCCCTACTGGTGTGGGACCCTCTAACACTAGAAGTGTCACCAGATGCCCTGCTAAGGGGCAGGACTTTGTAAAAACCCTCCACAGCTTCTTCATAGCACTCCTCTGAGTCTGACTGGGAAGCTTCCCCATTTTCTAACCTCTCCTGAGATGGGCCAGACTGGTTCTGGTCATTTACAATGAGCATGTTAAAGAGTAACTCTTTTGTAGGATTCTTACCTATACTCAAACCTCTATCCAGGCAGAGACCCCTCAAACTTTTATAGTTCAAACTCCATATGTTGCATTAACAGTTTTGGGAGTGGGCTCTACTACAGACATGATAGAAAAAGGTTAAGGATAGTAAGAGAAAAAGTTTTAGAACTTAGAAAGCACAGAGAAAATACTTTTTCAAACTTTGGAAAAACGTTTTAGAAGTTTTCAAAACTTTTCAGAAACGTTGTTAAACGTTTTAGAGTAGAAAAGTAAACAGTTTTGGTTAAGTGTACATATACTGAACTATTTGGTATATGATTTTCCTATGAAAAGCACCAAATGACAAAGTGGTAAAGCAGTTACAAGTACTTATCCTACCGCTGCACCACCAATGTAGGAGGCTGACCTGGCTTATAGTGGGCGCCTTGTGGTACTTACACCCTGTGCCAGGTCCAGTTATCCCTTATTAGTAGAATAGAGGTGTTTCTAGCAGCTTAGGCTGATAGAAGGTAGCTATGGCAAAGCAGCTTAGACTGAACTAGGAGACATGCAAAGCTCCTACTATACCACTTATATCATATAGCACAATAACATAAGAAAACACATTACTCAGAGTTACTAAAAATGAAGGTACTTTATTTTTATGACAATATGCCAAAAGTATCTCAGAGAATACCCTCACTTAGGAGGCAAGTAATATACACAAGAAATATGTACACAAACCCAAAACAGGTAAGTAACAGTAAGAAAAGTAGTGCAAACATTGTAGAATCACAATAGGATGCAATAGGTGAACATAGGTCTAGGGGCAACACAAACCATATACTCCAAAAGTGGAATGCGAATCACGAATGGACCCCAGACCTATGGGAGCTTGTAAAGGGTTGCTGGGACTGTAAGAAAACAGTAAGGGTGTCCAAAATACCTCACCCCAAGACCATGAAAAGTAGGATTAAAGTTACCCTACTACCCCAGAAAGACACAATAGTCGTGATAGGGGGATTCTGCAAGAACCACAAGCACCAGCAAAACACTGAAGACGGATTCCTGGACGTGAGGACCTGCAAGGCAAGGGGACCAAGTCCAAGAGTCGTGATACTGTCCAAGGGGGGGCAAGAGCCCAGGAAGGACCAGGATGTTGCCCCTTGGAGGAAGAGACAGAGGGGGCGCTCAGCAACTCAGAGAGCCCCCACAGAAGCAGGCAGCACCCGCAAATAACGGAGCAGGCACTTGGAAGTTCTCTGAACTCAGTGTCACAAAAGGAGGATCCCACGACGTCGGAGTCCAACTCAGAGGGTTGGGCACTGCAGGACGGAGTACTGGAGACCCAGGCTAGGGTGTGCACAAAGGAATCCTTGGAGAAGTGCACAGAAGCCGGAGCAACTGCAAATCACGCAGTGCACAGGTTTGCTGTCTGGCGTGGGGAGGCAAGGACTTGCCTCCACCAAATTTGGACAGGAGGGCCACTGGACTGTGGGAGACACTTGGACCCAGCTCCTGTGTTCCAGGGACCACGCTCGTCAGGATGAGAGGGGACCCAGAGGACCGGTGATGCAGTCTTTTGGTGCCTGCGTTAGCAGGGGGAAGATTCCGTCGACCCACAGGAGATTTCTTCTTGGCTTCCAGTACACAGTGAAGGCAGTGCAGACAGCCCTCAGAGCATGCACCACCAGGAAACAGTTGAGAAAGCCGGCAGAATGAGGCGCTACAATGTTGCTGGTAGTCGTCTTGCTACTTTGTTGCGGTTTTGCAGGCGTCCTGGAGCAGTCAGCTGTCAATCCTTGGCAGAAGTCGAAGAAGGAAATGCAGAGGAACTCTGGTGAGCTCTTGCATTCGTTATCTGATGAATAGCCCAGAGGAGAGACCCTAAATAGCCAGAAAAGGAGGTTTGGCTACTAAGAAAGGAGGCTTGGCTACTGAAAGAGGTAAGCACCTATCAGGAGGGGTCTCTGACGTCACCTGTTGGCACTGGCCACTCAGAACAGTCCATTGTGCCCCAACACCTCTGAATCCAAGATGGCAGAGGTGTCGGACACACTGGAGGAGCTCTGGGCACCTCCCCTGGGAGGTACTGGTCAGGGGAGTGGTCACTCCCCTTTCCTTTGTCCAGTTTCGCACCAGAGCAGGGCTGGGGGATCCATGAACCGGTGTAGACTGGTTTATGCATAGATGGGCACCATCTGTGCCCATCAAAGCATTTCCAGAGGCTTGGCGATGCTACTCATCCCTAGCCCTTCACACCTATTTCCAAAGGGAGAGGGTGTAACACCCTCTCTCAGAGGAAATCCTTTGTTCTGCCTTCCTGGGCCTGGGCTACCCAGACCTCAGGGGGGCAGAAACCTGTCTGAGGGGTTGGCAGCAGCTGCAGTAGAAAACCCCGGAAAGGCAGTTTGGCAGTACACAGGTTCTGTGCTAGAGACCCGGGGGATCATGGAATTGTCCCATGGCCATGTTCGGAGTTACCATTGTGACGCTACACATAGGTAGTGGCCTATGTGTAGTGCACGCGTGTAATGGCGTCCCCGCACTCACAAAGTTCGGGGAATTTGCCCTGAACAATGTGGGGGCCCCTTGGCTAGTGCCAGGGTGCCCACACACTAAGGGCCAGATGTAGGTAGAAACCAATTTGCGAGTTGCAAATTGCGAGTCCTTCCGACTCGCAATTTGCAACTCGCAAATTGGTATGCAGAAAGGTGTCTCAGACAGCCTTAAAGGAAAATGAGCTGCAAATAGAAAAAAATACCGAAACCTTTTTGTTTCAGTGTTTTTCAGAGTAGGCAGTGGTCCATAGGACCACTGCCTGCTCTGAAAAAACATTATTGTGAGCATTCACAAAGGGGAAGGGGTCCCATGGGGACCCCTTCCCGTTTGCGAATGAGTTACCATCCACTTGAAGTGGATGGTAACTGCGGGTTGATTTGCGACCGCTTTCGCGGTCACAAATCAACCCTACATCGCGGTGCGACTCGCAAATAGGTAGGGAACGCCCCTTCCTATTTGCGAGTCTGAAACACATTTTGCGAATCGATACCGACTCGCAAGATGTGTTTCAGCATCGCGTGAGGGCATTAGCGCCTTGCAAACGGCGTTTTTTGCTGTTTGCGAGGCGCTAATGCCTTCCTACATCTGGCCCTCAGTAACTTGGCACCTAACCTTCACCAAGTGAGGGTTAAACACATAGGTGACTTATAAGTTACTTATGTGCAGTGAAAATGGCTGTGAAATAACGTGGACATTATTTCACTCAGGCTGCAGTGGCAGTCCTGTGTAAGAATTGTCTGAGCTCCCCATGGGTGGCAAAAGAAATGCTGCAGCCCATAGGGATCTCATGGAACCCCAATACCCTGGGTACCTAGGAACCATGTACAAGGGAATTATAAGGGTGTTCCAGTGTGCCACTGAGAATTGGTAAAATTAGTCACTAGCCTGCAGTGACAATTTTAAAAAGCAGAGAGAGCATAAACACTGAGGTTCTGGTTAGCAGAGCCTCAGTGATACAGTTAGGCACCACACAAGGAACACATATAGGCTACAAACTTATGAGCACTGGGGTCCTGGCTAGCAGGATCCCAGTGACACATATCAAACACACTGACAACATAGGGTTTTCATTATGAGCACTGGGCCCTGGCTAGCAGGATCCCAGTGAGACAGTAAAAACACCCTGACATATAGTCACAAACAGGCCAAAAGTGGGTGTAACAAGGCTAGAAAGAGGCTATCTTCCTACACTATCTCCTCTAAACATGGTAACATTGGTTCCTACTCAAATGGCATATTTAATGTACCTGTCAGTCCCTAGTAAAGTGCAGTACACGTGGCCAGGGCCTGTAAATTAAATGCTACTAGTGGGCCTGCAGCACTGATTGTGCCACCCACATAAGTAGCCCTTTAACCATGCCTCAGACCTGTCATTGCAAGCCTGTGTGTGCAGTTTCACTGCCACTTCAACTTGGCATTTAAAACTACTTGCCAGTCCTTAAACTCCCCCTTTCTACATATAAATCACCACTAATGTAGGCCCTAGGTAACCCACAGGGCAGAGTGCTTTGTAGGTAAAAGGCAGGACATGTACTAATGTGTTTTACATGTCCTGGTAGTAAAAAAACACATACATTTGTTTTCCACTACTGTGAGGCCTGCTCCTCTCATAGACTAGCATTAGAACTGCCCTTACATACCTTTACGTGGTAGATTCTGATCTGGAAGGAGTAGCCCTGTCATATTTCGTATTGCCAGAGCGGTAATAGGAAGTCCTACTTTGAAGTTGGTGAAGTTAGATTTAATATTACTATTTTAGAAATGTCACTTTTAGAAAGTGGCCATTTCTTTGCACTTATTGACATCTGTGCCTTTCAGCTTGCCTCCAATCCATGTCTGGTCTGTGCTGGTTGACAGCTTCCCTTGTGCATTCCACCCAGACAACCACAAACACAGGTCACTCAGTCACATCTGCATTCATCTATATACTGAATGAGTCTTCCTGGGCAGGAATGGTGGAGGGGCTCATGCTTACATTTCAAAGGCCAGTGGCCTACCCTCACAAAAAGGACTGATAACCGCCCACAGGGACCCTGGCAGGCTTGGCTGAAAGGGGAACTGTGCACTTCAAAACCACTCTTTGACGTTTCCACCACTTCAAAGTTATTTTTGGGTATATAAACTGAGTCTCTGACCCCACCAAAAGAGACACTTCTGGACCTACACCTGGACTCTGTCAGAGAGACTGCCTTTCTGCCCAAATGACTCACCTGGACTGGTTTCCTGAAGGACTGCTTTCCTGCTTGGTGGCCTGCTACCTGGTGCTCTGAACTCTGCTGGAAGGACTGTGCCTTCCTCCTAAAGTGCTCTCCAAGGGCTTGGATTGAGTTTGCCTCCTGTTTCTGAAGTCTCAGGTCCATAAAGACTTTACCACTCGTCAAGAAAATTCTTGTGCTTTGAAAAATCAACGCAATGCCTGCAGAAATCGACTCAAAGCCTGCATCGTGGCTGGGAAATCGCTGCACCACCTACTGGAACGATGCAGCACCGACTTCCCGACGGGAAATTCAACACAGCTCCTGCCTTGCAACTGAAAATGCGACACATCGCTTACCAGATAAACACAGCTCCTGTTCCTTCTACCAACCTGTCAAGGATTTCCAAAGCATTGTCCCTGGGCATCAAAATATCCCTGCATTGCAGTGAGGAACCAAGACTGCGCTCCTGAAAAACAACTCAACCTCTTGTGGCGTGGAAAGAAATGACATATCATCTGTGCCGCACCAGAAAATCCAATGCAACACCTTATTTTTCTACACATCTCCTCCTCTATAGTCCCCGTTCGTCGTTATTTTTGATGCATCCTAGGTACTGTTACTCTTAAACCTTTGAAAAGTGATATTTCAACTTGTGCTTATTGGATTATTGTCGTTTTTACCTTATTTTATTGAAATAAATATTATCTATTTTTCTAAACCTGTCTGGTGTATTTTTGTGGTGTTTTCACTGTGTTACTGTATGAGTTATTGAACAAATACTTTACACATTGCCTTCTAAGATAAGCCTGACTGCTCAATGCCAAGCTACCAGAGGGTGGGCACAGGATAATTTGGATTGTGTTGTGACTTACCCTGACTAGGATTGTGGACCCTTCTTGGACAAGGGTGTATACCTCTGCAAACTAGAGACCCCGTTTCTAACAGTAGCCATAAAACGGGAGTGGGATCTCCTGCCCACAGTGGATGACATCCTCGGGAACTCAGCGGAGCAGAGGGTTTTACAAAACTGCCGTACACTCAGGCTACCATCAACTGCTGCTTTCCCCGCCTCAAGGCACATTACAACCTTCTCGACCCATGTGGGTTTCCGAAGGTACAAAATACTCAATTTTGGCATGTCATGCACCTCGAGGTCTTCCAAAATACAATCAGAGAACTTTTAGGCTGCCTCATCAGAACCATCAATGTGAGAGATGGCATATTGATGTATGCAGCCTTGCAGAGCGAACATAACAAGAGACTGAGGCAAGTCCATGACTGTGATCTGGCTTATGAATTCCTCCAGACCACTATATTTTTAAATATGTATTCTCAGATATGGGTATTGCCCCGGATCTGGAAAAAATACAACATGTCAAAGTGGTGCACATGACCCTCCAGTTCGTTGGAAGCCAGAAGCATCCTAGGCATAGTGAATTATCGTGGGCGGTTTATCAAGGATCTCACAAATCTTTCCCAACCCCTACACAAGCTCATCAAGGCTAACGCCACCTGGATATGATTTCCAAAAAACAAAAGATGCCCTGTCAGCGACCTGGTATGGAACCACAATAAGCTACAAAAGACCCTTTCTCCAACTGCTCTGCAGGCCAATGCCAACTGGACCTGTCCTGAGCCTTGCAGGTAGCCTCTGCTGGAATGACTCTTGACCCCAAAGTACTGCCTCAGAGTCTTGGAAATTGTGTGGTGTCAAAGTGTGCTCTGCCTATCACCCCTGAAAACCTGTGCCTTAAAAACATGTTGGCTCTAAACTCCACCGAGGAGCGGGACAAACCTTCTAAACAGATCCGAAGAAGATGTGTTGCAGTTTAACCAAAGATTGAGGTTTCTCCCACTCAAAACTTTTCTGCAGCAGCAAATCCTTTTGAATGAATCCTTGTGGGAATGGTACCTGTCCTCATAAAGCCCTCTTTGACTAGAGCTTGCAATCTTGCCCCTGTGGCAGAATCCAATTTCTGAGAAAAAGTAACTAAGTCTGAAAATAAAGCTCTTCACCAGGCGTAGGCGACAAAAGTATCCCAACACTGAGGAACCTTGTCAGAGCATGAATTTCAAATTTCTCCCAGTTAGAGCTTTCCTGCCAAAACAACAACAGCTTCACCAAGACGTCTTCCAACGGCTCTCCAAAGTTGTATAGTCCCCCTTGGCCACAGCCTGCTGCCTTGCCCCACTGAAGATTTGTGACTTCCATTTTAGAGGCCAAGTCCTAAAGTAAAACTTCTGACAAGGTTGAACTTGGCTTTCATTTCCAACCTGCACTCCATTGCAGTCAGCTTTAACTCATGCCTAGGTACCGGTCAAGTATAACTAGATGACTGGCATGCCTATTTTTAATTTAAAATTCAGACCTCTTGTTACTCTTTTTGATTGTTTGTCATTTTGGTGGTATTTTGTTTATTAAAATATGCTGTATTTTTCTAAATTGGGTTGGGATGGTTCTTGCTTTGTATTTTGGCTTTATTACTGTTTTGATACTACTTAAATAGTTTCCACATTGACTCAAAGTTCAGCCTGTCTGGTCTGTGCCATAGCTACCATGAGGCTGAGCTCAGGTATACTTAGTGACCTCAGTGGTTCACCCTGACAAAAACTGTGATTAGTGCTCGAGGTGGGTACTTACTCCCTCAACTTGTACTCGAGTTTCTTACATTGATGTTCAGTTCTGGGATCCATTACTTGTGTTTTGGAGCATCACTCAGTGATTCAAATCAAAACCTAAAACATTAACTGGCCCTCCATGCCCTGTAAGAAAGAATACTAGCCTTTGCTGCTGTGGAGAAGATGGGAGCAGCAGAGAACGCAGCAGTAGAGCTGGTACTGGAGGAGAAGAAATTAGGTACTGGAGGAAGGATGAGATGAAGGTTCTGGAAGTCCATGACAGGAGCCATCGAGAACTGGACTGGAAGATGAAGAGTGCCTCTGAGTTAAAGGATGTTAGTGGCAGTAACAGTGAAATGCCTAGGAAAGGTAAACGAGTCCACATCCTGAAAGACCTGGTAAGGAGGACATAAATAAGTGGTTTGCAGCACATGAGGTGGCCCTGTGTATGCACAGAGGTGCAAAGGAGGATGGGAAGGGGGCTAGTCTGTGGAACCCCAATGCCCATTCAATGAAGGAATACATTGTTGGCCCTTGAAGTAGCTGACCAGATGATTTATTCACCCATAAAGGAAGCCCTTATTATAAAGTTTGGTTTATTCCCAGATAAGTATTGCCTGAAATTCAGGGATAGCCAGAGGTAGACTCAACTGTCATGTTTATTTTGAGACTTCTTCCAGTAAGGCACTCGATGGCTGGGTGAAGGGCAGCAAGGTGACTGATTATAATGGATTTTATATTTTTTTAAATTAAAATTTAATTTGCAAAAAAAAGCATCTGCACAAACAAGCCTGCTTCTGACATTTATTGGCATATAATGGTTTAACTCTGCACCTTCCCACCTCTGCCGCCCCTCCCATTCGTGACCCGTTCCGCCATTGTGATATACAATGTACACACAGAATATTTCATCAACCTTTGGTAGATCAAGTGTTGAGTAATATAACACAATATTAGTCCACTATAACTGTCCAGGTTACTCATCCGGATACGACAATAAATACGCCTTGAGAGGCCCATATATATCTTGAGGCCTCGGTGTTCTAGGCAGCTCCTCAGTATATGATTCAAGTTGAGACTTATGATACGTTCATATCTGTTAACCATTGTGGTTTAGTAGGCCTAACTCTGCTTCCCGAGTGCAGAACAACCCGGCGCTTCGCCAATAACAAGGTAATAGACACACATTTCCGATTGGTTGGCTGCAGGTCCCTAATCCATCCCAACAAGTATACTCCCGGGTCACATGGTAGTCTATCCATGACCATCTCAGTGAGGGTCTCTGTAACCCGTTCCCTGTATAGCCACACAGGTCTAGGCCAAATATAAGAATCTGTCCCTTCTGCCACACAGCGTACGCAGCTTGAATTTTCCCGCAGTCCACATCTATGAAGTTTCACGGGGGTATGGTAAATTTGGTGCAGGAATTTGAAATGTACAATCCTTAGGTTACAGTTGTCTGCAAGTGTGTGTAACTGTATTCAGTTTAAGTCCCAATCTGCCTCTGATAATTCTCTCCCCAATGTCACGCACCAGCACTCCAAGCCCCATCAGTATCTATCCATTTATCCGCTTGTGTTGCTGTGTATAATTTGTTTCTAAGGCTAGTGAGCAGGACATGTAAGACAGTGACGGTAGAAGGGGGCTTGGGGAACTGGGGGTAAAGCTGTTGCATAGCTGCTCAGAACCTATAGTATATAAAGGTGAGAAGTGGGGAGCTGCGCTGTGATAAGGCCCGGGCATCAAAGGACACAAACAGGTCCCCTGGGTATGCATCACCCATACTATGCAACCCGGCCTGCGGTAGTTACTTGAGTGCCACTTCTTCCTGTGTAGTGGAGATCGCTTGATGATGTCGTAATTGTAGGGCTGGCGCATACACAGGAAGTCTGCCTGTAGGTCGCCCCAACATCTGCCAAGCATGTGTGGTAGTATAGATGGTGCGTATTTCAGTGCGCTGAGTACCTTCCCATTTATTGGGCAAAAGCGCCTGAAGCGGGTTCGGGTCAGCAGCATCTTGTTCTACCACTATGTGCAGAAAGTAGTCTTGCGTTCCGTACCAATAGTGCATACAATGAGCCTGTGCACACAAGTAATAAAGATAGAAGTCTGGTGCGTTGAAGCCACCCCTCTCATACTGCAACATAAGGGTATTCCAGGCTATTCTGGCTTGCTTACCTGCCCACACCATCCTTAACAGTAAGGATCTAACTCTTTAAAAAAAATGCACGGGTAATATTATGGGTATTTTGACGAAGAGGTAAAGAATCCGTGGCAGCACCACCACCTTCAATACTGCAACTCTGTCCGCCAGGGTCAAAGGAAGACGAAGCCAGCGGGACGTCTGATCCTTCAGTTTGGAAAGGACAGTGTCATAGTTCTGCCGCATGACCACCTCGGGATCCCTATGAATTCACATCCCTAAGTACTTGACTGGATCAACATCCCACCTCAGAGGGAACTCGATATGGCATGATAGGGTGTTCAGCGTGAGAGGTACAATAACAGACTTTGACCAGTTAAAACCAAGGCCTGCATACTGCTTGAATCTAAGATATTCTCTGGTCGTTGGCGAAAGGTGCACCGAAGGCTCACGTATATAAAGCACCATATCGTCTGCATAAAGGGAAATACCAATAGGACGCAAGCGGAATCGCAGTGAAGCTGTGGTATATCGCTTGTGAATAATAAATGCCAGTGGCCAGTGCTTAGTTTGTGCTCGTTGTTTCCGGTGCTGAGCACTGGCGCTTATTTTAGAGGGCGTGCGCTCAGTCTTCTGCCTCAAGCATTTACTGCGAGCAAAAGACACATGTGGGAGAGACGGAGGAAGAGAAAAACTAAAAAGCGTGACAAAGGTAGAAAGCAGAAAGAGTGAGCGGAAGGGGCAGGGAGTGGCTTTACATTGATTGAAGAGGCCTGAGATAGCTTCAGGATTACGATGCTTCTGTATTCCCTGCTTGGACATTTAAATGCAGCAGCCGCGGCTTGCTTAAGGGGAAGGCTTTAGGCAACAGCACGTTTTTATTTACAAATTAAGCACTGCCAGTGGCTCGAGGACAAAAGCAAATAGGAAGGGTGACAATGGGTGCCCCTGACGTGTACCTCTCCTTCTCGGAAAACTATCAAATGTTTGTCCATTAATTTGCACCCGCTACACTGGATTAGCATTCAAAAGACGGATCCATCGTAAAAAACGCTCTGGCATCATGCCCACACGTGACTTGGTGGTGAACATGGACTTCCAGGCTATGGAATCAAACGCATTTGCAGTGTATAATAATATGGGATCTGCCTGCGTGGAGGGATTCAATTGATGGAGTAGGGCGAAGATAATGCACAGATTATGCGCCGTAGAGAATCCGCATTGATCCGGTAGAACCAGTGAAGGCATCAAGGGCTGTGTACGGGTCGCTTTTATTCGTGCCAATAATTTTACATCTATATTAATTAGTGAAAGTGGCCTATAAGCCTCGCATAGTTCAGGGAATTTGTCCGGTTTGGGTAAGGTCATTATTAAGGCCTACCAGAGGGGAGGAAGAAATTGCATTTCATAGAATTCTTCATACATTGCCAGCAACCTAGGGGCAAGCAAATCTGCATACTCTTTATAGAACTCCCCGGTCAGTCCATCTCTCCCAGGAGTCTTGCTATTTGGAAGAGACCGGATCACCTCTCTCACGTCCTTTAAGGTGAGTGGTTGCTGCATGTACTCTCTATGCCCCTGTGACAGCCAAGCCAGTTCAGTGTCCTCCAAGTATTCCCCTATGGCAGACATAGTGGTTGTGTTTGCGAGATATATACAGTGCAGAATAGAAGGTCCCGAAAGCTTGAAGGATAGTGGGTGCGTCAAGACAATCCCCATGGTCTACATCAGTTATTTTTATGATTTGCCCATGCCTTCCCTGCGTTCTCAGCTTGAATGCCAGGCTGTGACCCGGCCGCCCACCCTCACCATGTGTCCGTGCCACGTCCCCATGTCAGGAAACATGATTGCTGCTTTGCAAGATCCTGGAATTCCATCAGGCACCCCTGTATTTTAGCTAACGTGTCTGGCCTTGGGTCGGTCTCATGTGAACGCTCGTGTGAACACGGTCTCATGTGAACACTCAAGCGAACGCAATTGGGTCTCTGTGGTAAGTAACCTTGCCCGTATCACCCTTAGCACCCCAGCTTCCCTGCTTATACATGCGCCCCCAAATCGTGACCTTGAAAGTCTCCCACAGACCCCTCATTTGTAGTAAAACATGCCACAATTGCAGATTGAACGCCTTCCCAGAATGTGGCATCTAAAAAAGCTGATGCTTGAAATCTCCATGTGAAAGGTGTCAGGGTAGCCCCCGGTAAGGCGATGCTAAGCAGCACAGGAGCATGGTCTGACAAGGTCTTGAGTAAGTGTACTATATTTGTTACCCATGGGCAAGTCTCCCTCGAAATCAACCAATAATCAATACAGGACCATGTCCAGTGTACCGTAGACATACATGTTCCCTCCTTCTTCCCAAGGTATCTGTGTCGCCATGCATTCACCTGGCTCCACTCCTCCATGACCCCTCAAAGCACAGCAGTCGATTTTTTTCCCATGCCAGTCAGCAATGGAAGATCTGTCTAATTCAGGATCTAAGTATGTGTTCATATCCCCACACCACAGTATTAGGGACGCCTGCAGACTATGTAGTTTACTCCACACAGACAAGTAGAAGTCAGGATTGTCCACATTGGGAGCATACATGTTCACCAGTGTAAGAGTAGTGCCATAGAGACTTCCCTGAACAATAGCCAGTGGGCCCTGTTCATCAAGGTGGGAGTGTGTGACAGTGAATGGCACTCCACGTTTGATAAGTAGAAGGACCCCGCAGGCATATGAGAAGTATGATGAGGCTTGTCTATATCCTGCCCATCGCATGCCCACCATTCTATCAGTGTGCGGTGTCAAATGGCATTCCTGAAGGAATGCCATATGGCTATTGTGCCTATCAAGATAATTAAGGACCAAGTGGGTTTTACGTGGGTTGTTAAGCCCGCGGACATTCAATGATATCAAATTCCCCTGATCACCCAATCCACCCATTGGACTAATTGATTTAGTGGAGCTGTCATGTGTGTCATTCTCAAAGTGGAGTAGTGCAAATGGTGGTCAGTGGTCCAGGCAACCAACAGCAGTGCAAGAACTAGTAACAGAAACCCTCCCTGCACCCACTTCAGCAGTACCCCATTGCTAAAGACACACCCAAACTCAGCAATCAATGACATTACAAGAAACATGCAGTAAACAACATAACATGAACAGATACTACTTTTCCAAAACTTTTGGAGTTCTCTCGCTTGGGAGGGTCGCCAGGTTCACAGTGCCTCCAGAGGTGGCCGGGACATGGCAGCATTACATCATCTCATCCTGGGCAGCCATGCAATAGAGTATGCCCAATTCCTCCCAATCCAGCACATGTCACCCAGTGAAAGTGGATATCGTCCGACAGCCAAGACCAAGGGTCCTAAAAATAAGCTCATACTAGAAAGGAACTAGTTTTCATCCACTGCAGCAGAATCCCCTAAGTGTTCATCTTGTTTGCATGGCAACACCGATTCAAAAAAATCTTTGACATCTTTCAGATTAGTGAAGATATGATGCTTCCCCTTATAATCCGCCCAAAGTCTCACTGGATATAGCATCCCATATCGTAGTTCTGCCTTCTGAAGTTGCATCTTGACAGGAAGCAGTTTGCGGCGAGCCGCCTGAACTGCTATTGTAAAGTCAGGATAAAATACATTTTGGTTTCCTTGGTAGCTAATCGTTTGCTTTTCTCGTGCCACATTGAGTATTGTGTCTCTGTCTTGATAATTCAACAGCCTTGCGATGATTGGTCTAGGCGGTGCATCCGGAGTGGCGGGCATGCCATGATCCAACGTGTGCACGCTCCATGATTAACAGCGGCGAGAAAGCTTCCATGCCAAATATTGAAAGCAGCATCTGTTGTACATAGCCTTCCATCTTTCCCACATTGAGCGATTCATGTACACCTTCTATGTGGACATTATTTCACCTAGATCTGGCTTCCAAGTCTTCATTCTTGGCTTGTATGATACTGAGCACCTTCTTCATATTTGGGCATTTTGTGCGAATATTATTTAGATCATCTTCTGTTTCAGATAACCTTTGTTCCGCCTCTGTAACTCGCGAACACTGCATATCCAGTTTGGAGGCCAGGTGATCTACTCTTAGGTTGCGAGTGTCAATCCTGCTGTCAGTTGACTGAAGGTTCATCTGCATCACCTGCAAAGTTGCCTCTAGTGTAGAATTACTTGTAGGTTCCCACATTTGCAACACCTCAGGCACAGGACTCTGCGATGCCCTACCTGCAGCGCGGGCCCCAAATGTCAGAGAAAGTTGATTCTTGTCAACCTTCTCTATCTCTGCATTCAAATGGTTTAGCGCCATGCTGTATAGTTATGATCCAGTCCCTTGGGAGCTGCTAGCAAGTCAGATGTCCAGCCAACAGGTCCCAGACAGAAGGCTTCAGACAGAGTGCTGGCCCCTCTCAGCATAACTCTCGGCCAGGGTCAGCAGATGCACGTAGTTTCTCACCCACAACCCCCCCTTTGTATCTATGGCAAGTCGTCAGTTATATATAGGGATGAAGAGCCAGTGGCCATGTGGTCTCTCACATGAAATGTAGGAGTTTTAGAATTAAGCCAGGGACCAGCAGAACAGCAATACCCCATGTCCAGGCACTGCCTACAGCCTTGGCCCTCCAGCCCCTCCACTGGGGAGGGGGTTATGTCATAAAGTCACTGCTCCAAGTGGGAGCCTCTATCAGCGGAACTGGGGGGATGGATGCCCGCCATTGAATGCTCTGGAGGATTCTAATAAAATCATTATGGCATCAGGGCAGAGCTCTCACCCCAGCATCCTTGGCAGCTCCCAGCAGCATCACGTCCTCAGCGTGCCGCTTCGACCAGGCCTCTCCCATGTCTGGGGAGTCTCTGTAAATCAGGGGAGTTTATGGAAATGTATGGCCTTTAGGCGCCAGGAGATCACTGCTTCCCACCACAGGAAGCCCCCTCACATTAGATCTGTCTCTGGGTTTCCGCTGTCAGGCCCGCTCCAAAGTGCAGCTATTTCAGTCCGGCATGCCGCAACAACATCAGTGCAGCACAGGCCTTCCGTTGCAGGGCCAGTCTCTCTACCACTGACACTCCACTGCCGCACTACCAGCGGCGATAGCCCAACTTCCTTGGCGCCAGCTCTGACCTGCCTGGGCCCCTATGCACAGTGCTCACCTCCATCCGATTGCAGCAGCCGGTAAGGCAGTCACTCTCCCCTGTGCATTACAGCAGGCCATGAAAAGATCAGGTCTGCTCTGTGCCCTGCTACAGGCACACCTCTACACTCCAGGCAGTCCGCTGTAGTTTAGCTTCCCCACTGTCACCGATATGTTTACAGGAGCATTCCACAACTCTCAGGAGGCGACGCCACAGTTAACGTGCAGTGTATAAAGCTGGAGATGAGTGGATAGTTGTCAGATTAGCGATCCCAGCCCGCTGAGCTGCACTACTGTGCAGCCATCTTGCTCAGGTTATTGGCCATTCTCCCATGGACTTCCTAATTTGATGAAAAAGGAGCATTTTCTCAAATTGTTTTGCAGGGTTACACCTTCACTTGATTGATTCCAACCAAACTGTACCC
Source organism: Pleurodeles waltl (assembly GCF_031143425.1). Lineage (NCBI taxonomy): Eukaryota > Metazoa > Chordata > Amphibia > Caudata > Salamandridae > Pleurodeles > Pleurodeles waltl. Next base: position 703,112,459 of record NC_090448.1, read on the forward strand.
AGGGAGCTTGGGAAAGAGTCAGACTTCTGGATTAGTACTACAATGTCGAGGATGGTACATTGGTGGGACCACAAAAAAGGTAGACCTTGTTTCTACCAGCAAAAGGAGGGGAAAACAAAGACAACCAAAGTAGTTCTCTAAAGACCCCTAAAATATTTTCCAGGGGAGGGAGTCCCATTCCTCTTCAGACCATAGGGGGTGGGAGTTAGTGGAAAGAAACCCATGGGGCCTTACCAGCCATGATGCTATGCTTGTCATCAAGAAAGAAATAGCCTCCACTGGTGATCTCACACCAGGTATTACCAGTGTAGTGGAAGGGAGGAAGTTGTCCCAGTTAGTTTTGTGAATAGTGCAAAGAAAACCCTGGATAAACAGATGGTACCCAAAATCCACATGCCTGATAACACTAAAAAGTGTAGGCAGTGGTTAACCATCAATGGATAGATGATGGGGGCTTTGAGAGAAACAGGAACCAATATGACCACTGTTAGGTGTCATCTGTTATCTTCAGAGCAAATATAATCCCTGCTGTAGTCCAACAGGATGTGTCAGCTGACAATCAGATCAGCCACTATCCTATGGGATTGGTTCCCCTGGAGTGGGGGGGGGGTCTCTGGTTTTTGCAGAGTAGTTGTGAGTCCCGCTATGCTTTTAGACTGTCTACTGGGGAATGATCTGGAGTGTACCGTCTGGAAGGAGGGGAGCTCAGGTCACATCTTGAGCTGTTGGGGTGCCTGAGTAGGGGCGTATGACCACACAGAGAATGGCAGCCCATCAGGGGAGGCAGAAGGACCTAGGTCTAGAAAGAGCAGCCCAGGTGCCAGCTAGGAAGAGACAAGGTAAGGGTCATGGGAAACCCACCCTGGACATCACCACACGCTGGGTGGAGGCTGACCCTGAGGGAGAGGTCCCTATACTTACAGGAGAACATATTTCTGCCCTGCCAGGCCTACCTGAGCTTGCCCAAATACAAGCTCCAGGAGGGCCAACCCAAGTAGAATTCTGCAAAGGACGGAAGGAGTGCCGTACTCTGGATTTCTTATGAGGGCAGACCAATGCGCAGAAAAATGACAACACCTCTGGTGGTCACCCCATTTATCTTCTGTATGGTGAGCCTAATTCCCTAAGCCTGGTGGTGGCCACAGTATTGGTGGTCCCCCATTGCTTAAGGGCCTTCCTACTTGAGCTGGCTTATGACATACCCTTGGCTAGACATCTAGGGAAGGCCAAAAACTTTGCCCGTCTTCTCATCCACTTTTATTGGCCGCAGATAAGGGCTAAGTCAGATGCAATCTGCAGGTCCTGTGTGACTTGTCAGGCCAAAGCCATATCATTGGTGAAGCGTGAGGCTCCTCCCATCCAACCTTTTCCCGTGGTGGGAGCACCCTTTAAGAAGGTGGTTGTCAATATTGTTGGGCCTCTGGAACCCAAGAAAGCCCTAGGGAATATACTTATTCTAGTCTTGGTGGATAATGCTGCACAGTAACCTGCAGCAATACCCCTAAGGGAAGTAAATGCATCCATGTTGGCCAGCGCACTGATGAGGATCTTTACCAGAGTGGTTTTCCACAAGGGGGTAGTGTCTGACAGGGCTGAAAACCTCATATAGGCATACATTAAGACTTGGTAGGAAGAGTTTAGGGAACTTTTTTGAGATCTGTTTGGACACCCTATGGGAGAATTTCTCAGTCTTGTAAAGGAGGGATGGGAACAAGCTCCCAAAAATTCCCATAAGATGTTAGTTACATGCTAGCCCTCAGAGCCAAGATATGGTGCTACATGGAAGAAGCCACTAATAATTTAGAGGCCAGGCAGGACATGCTCAAACATTGGTATGACCAGAAGGCACTCTGGTGGAGTACCAACCTGGCCAGGAAGTGTGTGCCATGGAGCCTGTGGAGCCCTGAACTCTCCAGGACCTTTGGGCAGAGCCTCATGAGATCAAAGAGAGAAAAGGTCAGGTCACCTACCTGGTTGACTTCCAGATGTCCAGTAACCCTTAAAGTTCCTACATATCAACTGACTAAAATCACACTTTGAGAGGTCTGAAGTGACAATGCTAATGGTTTCAGATAGTGGTAAGGTGAAGGGAAGTGAGCACACCCCAGACCTCCTGTCATACAAAGAGCAGGATAGTTCAGTAGAGGAAGGTAATCCTCCCTCACACTTACAGAAAGTCAACAGAGGGAGTGTCACCAGTTGCTAAGGCAGTTTTCCTCATTGTTCGTCTTTATCTTAGGGCTCAACTAGTAGTGTACCCATGATATTGATACAGAGGACAGCATTCCCATCAAAAACATGTTTTGAAGGCTACCAGACATGGTGAGAGTCAGTATTAAAGATCAGCATGCTTGTCAAAAATAAAATGTACAGACTATCTAACAAGGTGAGAGCAAGTAATAAAGATGATGCTTCCAAGATGATGGAGCTGGGGATGAATGAGCCTTTCTGTAGTTCCTGGTCACACCCAGTAGTGCTGGTATCAAAGGCTGCCCCACTGGGTAGTACTGAAGAAATAAGGTTTTGTGTTGATTGCAGGGACCTCATTTCACTCATCAAGACTGATGCACTTCCCATACCCTGAGCGGATGAGCTGATTTGTAGATTAAAGACTGTCAAATTCCTCTATACCTTGGACTTGTCCTCAGGATATTGCCTAGTTGCCCTTACTGGTGGGGCCAAGGAGAGATCAGCATTCTCCACACCAGAAGGGCACTTCCAATGCAGGGTTACGCCCTGTGGGTTCGAAGAATGCCTCTGCCACCGTCCAAAGCTTGGGCAACCAGGTCCTGGCTGAGCTGGAGAATCAAATACAAATAAACACTCCACAAGGTACTAATCAAGTAAGAACCAAGTACATTCTCTCACACTCATGCACCATCCCCTATATCCTCAAGCAATTATGGGAACCGTTGAAAAAAAAACATATTAATGTCATGTATATAGAAAATTATAAATGCATTCAAATTTTAAAAATGATAATTCATACACCTTACAAAACCATAAAAAAAACACAAGACATGCTTAACATAAACCAAGCTGAAATCATTAGCCATAAAACCCAAACACATATATCAGTTTGAATTGTTTTTTTTTTTAAATATAATTATTCAGTGCTGGCACATTATGTTACAGATCTCAACAAGTTTCAGTGGGGCAATTTTCTTATCCACCTTTTTCTGGACATTTATCAATATGTCCTTCCAAAAATAGATTTTAAAATGTGTACTTCATCATCAGTTACATATACAAATAATCTGAAAAGAAACATGCACAGATACATTACACATCCACAAAGCACAATAACATATTACATTACTTTTTAATTGCACATTGCCCATATTGGTCTTCCATAGGGTTCTAATAGTTTAGCACACAGTTACAGTTATTTTCCAAACTTAATACATCTTTTCCACATCACACGTACAATAATACTAAAATGAAGATATATTAAATATTCTCCAATCACATCTGGGAGCTTAATCTCCCAAACCAAGAACGCAGCAGGCTCACCTATCCCAATATATCTCCAACTAAGTCCTGAACGAAATATTGTATTATTCTCTGTGTGCACCTCAACCAAACACCTGCTGCTAAGGTGTAAACCTTTTATGAAAAAAGGGGAAAAAACACATTCATAAAAAATATAATGGTAGTGCACCAATTTTCCAAATAAACAAATTCTGTATTGAAAAGTCCAATCCTTTTGAGGTAAAAATGTGATAAATCTTCTCTTTATTTTCTTCCTCTTTTTCTCAATGATGTATAAAATTATGGTAACAACAGCCAACGCGTTTCATCCTCCAACATAGGACTTCTTCAGGGCTAATCCATTGCTGACTGGTTTGTTATCTTATATATTTCCTCATACCCTTGGAGTCAACCGTAGCACATCTCTGAATAAAGCAGCAGGACGACTTGCTCGCTCTCTACTCCATTAACGCAGCCTCTGCTCTCCCACCAACTCCAACATTTCCGTGCAGTCCAGTTCACTCTTCTGAACAAGGAGGGAGGTATCACTGTTGGTGGCAGGACCTCAAGAGCCGCTACTAGAAAAGCAGGGACAGGCCTGCAGGAGCATCAGGAGCCATTACAGATGGGTCAAGATTTCAGAAGTAGAAGCCGGAAAAGCAAAGTCTCTAACTAAGGAACACCATAAACTTGTATTGACAGGATCTTCACAGCTACCACTGGACGTACATCTGGGAGCTATTTACCATTTAAAAATAAAACATCCAACCATTGGACTTTTTTGGGAGACATTATGCAGTTCTACACGGTCCTCCATTCTCTTTTAAAAATAGTTCTTCAACCATGATTTCTCCTCAGAACCTTAGACATTAAGGCACCTTGTGTCTGTATCTTATTGCCTATGGTTTCTATGGGTGTCCTTATGCTGCTTACTCCCAAAATACATATATACTTTTCATATTATCACCAGTTTATACTAATTCCCTATATTCTCTATCAAGCTGTAGGTACAGTACCCTACATAAAGGTAACACTTACTCATTGTATATCGGCTCAGCTGAAGCCTCAGCAAGATTAGTTCCTCTTTTGCTTTACTTTCGACTGAGCCAAGATATACACACTGAAAGGAGTCGAAAATATTCTCTGGAATGCACTTCTTAATCTGAAGAAGACATTTATTATAGCTTTTTGCAAGGTTCGTGAAGGAAGGTTTGATTAGTAAAAAGTGTACTTCCAAAATGTGCAACCACAACGTGAGACTATGTATAAAAAGTCTCCAATCTATAAACAGCAAATATATACATGCAAGGATACAAACACTTATATATTGATATATAGATATATATTCATATGCAATGTAAAGCAAATAATTAATAAAAATTCATCACCGTAGTAGGGCCTGCCAAACGCTTCATCTTTCTCATGCCAGCAACAAGATGACCCCTGTTCAACTGCGAGAAAGAGATCCTCAGCCCCACGGGAAAAGGTCAGGCATTTGATGTCCGATCCTGACCGAGGTTTCGGAATTCATCGCTACTGAGCAGAGTCATCTTTTTTATATCTTGAATAATCATGCAAGAACTTTCTAGAAAGCCCTCCCTCTCAGAGGGGAATTATTTAAAAAAATGCTGGCTTATTTAGGTAAACCTTGACAGGAATGTGTCAAAAGCTTGCCATCGTTCCGAGACACGCCTTTCGAGGTCAAATTGTTTTATTGCCCATGATAAACACTAGCTTATTACGGCCTTATCGTACTAACTGCTCACCTTCTACATGTCGTGTACCAGCCCTGGCTCTTCAGAAGAAGAAAAATACGTAGAAGTAGAAAAACACATTGCATAACATGTTTTGCTCGGAAAAATACTTTAACGTGGAGGCAAAGCTAGGCTGAATACAAAATGCAATGTCTAACGCCACGATAAAGCCAATAGGCAACTAAGCCAGGTGCAGAGCAGTGTGACACGACATCAGTGGTCAATACTCAAAACATTACATTCCACCCTTTGACCAATGTGTCGTGTAGCCTACAGGTTTAAAATCAACTTTGTTCGGTTTAAACATTGCAAGCAAATTTGGAATACATTGTACACAGCAGCATAACGATAAAATAAGAACTAATGCTACAAAAATTCCACCCAAAAGTTTGCGTAATTGTCCAAAATCAGGTAACCATTGAAATAACCAGTCCCACAATCCCTGATCTATATCCTGCTTTACCCCTTTCCCTAATGTATGTAGTGTAACAATGTGGGCTTAGATTGATTTAGAGTGATCAGAAAGATTGAATCAACACATGCCTTCAAATTCACTGCAACCATGATTGTGTTGTACAAAAAGATAGTCAATAGCAGCTCTGTTTTCTAATGCAGCTTTCCTAGTACTACGCACATCTAATAAAAATTCAGATAAAGCAATAGAAGTAAGATCAATATTTTTAACTATTAGACACGCTAATTTATTGATCAGCCTGGTGATGTATGTAGTTAAACCAGGCACGCCTACTATGGAAAGACTTAAGCTTAGATACTCTGATTGGGATAATAGTTGGATATCTGAGTCACACTGTATTTCTAATTGCATAATATCTCTGGGATAGCGGGTATGTATTGAGTTAGGTGGAAACATCATGAGTCCCAGGCGTGTAAAAGTACACGGCCCGCCCGTTATGTTAGCTGGAATGTAAGTGAAAGTTAAGTTTCCACACGAAAACAGCCAGCCAACTGGCAACTTGACATGTTTAATGTGACTGGCGGCAGTCACTAGATGACAACAAACTATTTGATTCAAAATTTTTGCAAGGTTTGTCTGTTTGGTAAAAGCACAAAACTCTGTTTTCCCACTGTAAATTTTGAGAAGTTGATGTTTTCTTTTCTAAGCGCAATTGAATGCATTTTCTGATGTCACAAGAATTACAGGACATGTAGTAACACACGTCACCGGGAGTAATGTTGTAGGTTCTAATATGAGTGAGATTATCCCACTTTTCATTGGTTGTTTCCTGGCAGTCCCTGCAATACTCATATGGACTGAAGTGGGTTTCGACATCATGTTCTTGCACGTCTTTGTCACGATTAGTAGCATTGAAAATTTCTAATAAGATGTTTGTTGGCGTTGGTATGGCGATCAAGCATGTTGACAAAACATCCACAGTGCAAAAATTGAATCTGTTGAGCATGGTCGGCGCCAAATGAATCCAAATGTTGTTATTCAGATGAAGTAAAGGTGTTGCACGACGTGGTCGAGCAATCAAGTTGAGATTGGGGGTGTTGGGTCCCTCCCGACCCCACACGCACATGCCCAAAAGGAGACCACATGGAACACTCGCAGCACAAACAAGCTGTATTGTGACCTGTAAAAGAAACAAGTATGATCATTCTCACAAATAACATTTATCAGCTGGAATATGTTCCCATTTTTCCTGTCCTGGTTTCATGATCAACAGAACATTGTTGGGGCCCTTTGCTATAATTTCTGCAGGTTCTGGAGTGCCATTTGGGGACTCAACCCACACTTTAGCACCAGGGTTGTTATTGGTGGAACCTAAGTCCCCCTCCCCACGTACAGTAAGAAGGGCTGGAGCGGTCCCCTTCCTTACCAATCCTCCATACACTGGAATTATGACAAGTTGGGCAATTCGGTCACCAATTTGAATGAAATCAACCTCTCCACTATTCAACAAAAAAACTTTGATTTCTCCATAGTAATCTGCATCAATCACTCCCCCTAAAACCTGAATGCCTTTGAGTGCCAATCCAGATCTGAGAGCAATCAACCCAAAATGCTCTGGGGGAATCTGTACTCCAACACCTGTTTCACACAAAGCTATGTCTGGGGTTTTAGTCTGTAAGCTTGTAAAGCATGTAAGTCCAGACCTGCAGCTTCAGGTGTGGCTCTGTAAGGGGCTAACACTCCGGGTTTTATTTCCCAGTATGTGATGGTATTGGTCACCACATGTGGTTGTATTTGCAAAGCTGGAGTTAACATTCGCATCAAAGGTGTTTCAGCATTCGTTAATGGTCTATTGTTCTGAATTTGGAGGGCTTCATTTAAATGCTGTCTCCAGTTTTTCAAAGTTCCATCAGATAATTTTCGCAATTGAGTTTTCAGTAAACCATTCATTCTCTCAATCAGTCCTGAGGCCTGTGGATAATAAGGAATATGATATATCCACTCAATATTGTGCTGAGAACAGTAATCTTGTACCAATTTGCTTTCGAAGTGTGACCCATTGTCACTCACGGATCTGGAGTGGTACTCCACAGTATAACATTAACAAGTCCAGAGTTTTGATAGTATTGAGCTGAGTAGCACGTTTGCAAGGGGCAGCAATCAAATATCCAGAATAAGTGTCCACTACAGTGCAGGCGTATTGACACCTGCGACTAATTGGTAGTGGTCCAATGTAATCAATTTGCCATATCTGTCCTGGTAACTTTCCTCTCCCCAACTGACCTTTAACTGTTTGCGGGACAGACCTTTGTTGTGTGTGCTGACAAATAGGACATTTCAAAATTACAGTTTTTATCAAGTCTAGGGGAATGTGCATCCCTATAATGTCTGCCCACCTATAAGTGGCTTTTTCTCCCAGGTGTCCACATTTTTGGTGTGCCAATTTAGCCACCCCCACCAAGTGAGAATCCGGTATTGCCACTCCTTTGTCTGAAATTTTGGCTTTATCGTCTGCAAGGGAATTGAACCATCATTCTAATGAGTCAATGGGAGAATGAGCATCCACATGATAAACTGTGACTTTACTTTGTTCTAGCATCTCCCAAATTTCCTGCCATAACTCTTTGCCCCACACCTCCTTTGAGTGAATAAACTAATTATGTGCATGCCATGTGGGAAGCCAGGTGGCAACCCATTGGCAGTAGACCAAGAATCAGTGTAACTGTGACAAGTCCCAGGCAACTCTTGCTTTAAAGCCTGATACACAGCATACAATTCTGCATATTGGCTACTTTTTCCTTCTCCTGTGGTAGTCAGCAATTTTTTGGCAACAGGATTAGATGACACTGCTTTCCAATGTCTTTTAGTACCCACATATTTGGATGAACCATCCGTGAACCACACGTTTCTTATCCTCAGGGGACAAGGATTCAAATGGCGCACCCCATCTTACTTGTGACTCCTTCACCTGTGGTACCTCCTGCACCCTCTCCTCATCCTGTAAAGTGGCTTGTGACACCTGTTCATGTAGGGTTGCAGTGCCTGTCGGTCCTACTCGAGCCCTGTCTTGTATGTAGCATTTCCAGTGTATGATGCTAGCTTCTTGTGCATGTCCTATACGGTGAGATTTAGGTGAACTCATCACCCACTGTATGATTGGGATCTCGGGTCTCGGAATCACATTATGACCCAGTTTTATTTGCTCAGTATCCACTAGAGCCAAATAACAGGCCAAAAGCTGTTTTTCAAAAGGAGTATAGTGCTCCCCAGAGTCAGGTAGCTTTCTGGTCCAAAAGCCCAGGGGCACCCTTGTCCTTTCCTGTTTTTGCCACATACTTCAATTTGCATATTGTCCCTAAACAGTTACATGTAACTCAATGTCTCCATCCTGCACTGGCCACAAGTCTAAGGCCTGTTGAATTGCTTCCTTTGCTAAATCAAAAGCACGCTGCTGCTTTTCACCCCATTCAAACTCATGTTTCTTTCTTGTCACTTTTTACAGAGGGGCCAAAATATGACTCAAACGAGAAATGTGCTGTCTCCAAAAACCAAACAATCCAATACATTTCTGTGTCTCCTGCTTAGTGCCGGGTGTGGCAAACTCAAGAATCTTTTGCTTGGTTTGTTGTAACACCTCTCAGTGTCCCTGATTCCACTGAATGCCTAGAAACTTCACATTTTGGGATGGTCCTTGTGTCTTATCTGTGTTAATCATCCAACCCTTACTCTGCAAGAGTTCCACTACTCTCTCCAACTGAATCTGCACTTGTTCTTCTGTCTCTTCCTGAATCATCACATCATCAATGTAATGGGTCAGTTGCACACCTAGAATGACAGACACTTCATCCAGGTGCTCTGCCACCAGCCGGTGACAGATAGTAGGGCTATGTAAATACCCTTGGGTTAAAGATTGCATTTTAAATTGTCTACCGGCATGGGAGAAGGAAAATTGCTGTTGACATTCTGAAGCCAATGGTATTAAAAAGAACGCATTGGCTATATCGATTGTAGCTTACCATGTCCCTGCATGTTTCTGTATCTGTTCAATTTGCGCACAGGCCATAGAGGATTGTTACATTCAGTGGTAGTTGGAGCTATGACACCAGCCTCAAGCATGTCTTTTATGGTTTCACTTATTTCATCATGCCCTCCAGGAATGCGATACTGTTTCAAATGAATTACCTTAGTTGCCAATGGCACCTTCACAGGGGGAATTCTTAAATAACCCACTTTCATGGCAGCCACTGAAATGTATCTTTTAATTCCAAACTGATAGCAACCATCATCCAAATACAGAGTCATTGCTTTCAAAGTGTCAATTCCAAGTATGTATTCTAAAAGAGGCACAAGCAGCACAGTATATTCTCTTTTTGCTGTTCTCCCTATTTTCATTTTTACTGTGGTTTGTACAGCGGGGGTCTGCCTGCCCCTAAAGCCTGTGACGGTGTAATGCGGTCCGTTAAACTTCTTAGGGTTCCCATAAATCAAAGAGGCCTCCGCTCCTGTAGGCTCAAACATTTTGCACATTTTTGTGCTTCCAGTGTATTTGTAAATCAACATGTGGTCTGTTATCTCGCCGAGCCCAATGTTGCACTGGAGCTTGGCCAGTTTCCTAGTCTGATTTAAACCTGTCAACTCTTGCCCAAGTGAGATCTGGATATATGCTTTCATATTTGCAAGCAGGCTTGCCCCCGTCTCTGCTCTCAGAAGTTAACCAGTCACTGTCCAGGTTTTCCTCACTCTCTCGTGAGGAAATATTTTTCTCCCTTTCTTTTCCTTCCTGTGATATCGGTGACTGACTCTGTGTTTCACGCTTGTTATCTTGCTTGCTTATCTTTTTGCAGCCTTTCTTTCGATCTAAGCCCCGTTTACGGTACATTTCCCACAAGCTGTTGGTATCAATTCCATCAATCTGTTCTTTTTTGACACCATCTTTAAGTAGCGCCGTAAACATGTCTTTTCTGGACACTTGGGGCCATATTTATACTTTTTGATGCAAAACTGCGCTAACGCAGTTTTGCGTCAAAAAAATTAGCGCCGGCTAACGCCATTCTGAAGCGCCATGCGGGCGCCGTATTTAATCAATGACGCCTCAACCCGATTTGCGCCATTTTTTTCGACTCCCAACCCCCATAGAAATGACTTCTGTCTTAGCAAAGACAGGAGTCATGCCCCCTTGCCCAATGGCCATGCCCAGGGGACTTCTGTCCCCTGGGCATGGTCATTGGGCATAGTGGCATGTAGGGGGGCACAAATCAGGCCCCCCTATGCCACAAAAAAAAAAAAAAAAACACTTACCTGAACTTACCTTAATGTCCCTGGGATGGGTCCCTCCAGCCGTGGGTGTCCTCTTCGGGTGGGCAAGGGTGACAGGGGGTGTCCCTGGGGGCATGGGAGGGCACCTCTGGGCTCCTTCAGAGCCCACAGGTCCCTTAACACCTGCCTTTTGCAGGCGCTAAAAAACGGCGCAAAAGCGGCCGTACGTCATTTTTTTTGACCCGCCCACTCCCGGGCGTGAATTTTGCCCGGGAGTATAAATCCGACGCACATACCTCGGAGTCAATTTTTTAGATGTGAACGCCTACCTTGCATCTCATTAACGCAAAGTAGGTGTCCACACTAAAAAATGACGCAAACTCCATGGACTTTGGCGCTAGACGCGTCTAACGCCAAAGTATAAATATGGAGTTAGTTTTGCGTCAGAATTGTGTAAAAAAAAACGACGCAATTCCGGCGCAAACGGAGTATAAATATGCCTCCTGGTTGTTATCTGTGCAACCCTCAGACCTTGAAGATCTCTCAGGTTTATCCAAGATTCCTAACTCGCCTAACTCTCTGACAGCTTCTAGCATGTCTTTTAAAGTGTGCCCTGTCTGGTTGATTAATAAAGTCAAAATTACTTGCTTATAGGCAGGTGGAGAAAGGCAAATTATTTTATTTCTTATTGGCACAGCAAGCTGTCCATCTAACAATTGGTGTGCAGTGCCTAGGAAAATAGCAGATTTCATTGCCTCTTCCTTAATTCTCTGCATTGCATCACGTAATGCATGCCATATTTTCTCATTGGGAGGCCACTCTGCATCAGTGGGGTATTTTAAATTACATCCCTCGACCACTAGTTGTAACAAAGTAGTCTGGTGGTTTCCTTGAAAACCCCGGAACTGTTCCTGTATTACTGGATCAGAACTTAAAGTACAGAACTTGCGAGAGTCCCCAAATTCTAAAATAACACCAGAAGCACCAGTTTCAAACAGCCTCACAGCCCAAGCAAGCAGGGACTCCCCTGTTCTCTGTTTAAAACGATTCATTATGTCATTTAATTCTTGCTGAGTGTAATCTTCTAAAGCATGTAGAGCAACTCCTGCTGGATCTAGTGGTGAGTGCTGCAGTTTTCATCTAAAAATAGGTTGCGTACGCATCACATTCTGTTCATGTCGCTTCCCCTGTTCCCCACCTTTTTCACTCTCCTCTCCACTAGAGTTTGACGACTCACTGCCTGTCCAAATACCATCCGCCCAAGATGAATCTGGGCACCAATCCAGACCAGCATTAGCAATGACTAAATGAACTTTCTTCTGATTTATCCTTCCCCTACGCTTATGGTATCTGTGCCGTGCTATTTTGATCGCAGCTCGTTCTGCAATGGTTTGAAATGTGTCTGCTTTATCTTGTAATAATTTATTTTGGCAAGACACCACAGTAACACTTTTCTTTGAAACCACGAGTTGCTTTTCCAGCTGTTCATTTACTTTCTCTAACTGCCTATATTTATCATTGCATTTTTCTGTAGGCAGGCAAAAGTATCCACCCTTGTCTGCCAAGAACTGAAAGATCATTCCCTTCAATCGGTACTTTCCTTAAGCATGTCAAAACAGCAACCGGTTTCGCCTCATTCAAAAATTCATCCCAACTTTCTTACAAACCCGCTGAATGTGAAAATTCACTAGCTAACTCATCATATGGTGCACAGCACCATCCAGGAATTTGAGAAACATTCTTTTCACACACGTTTTTAGAAGCAGATGCTTTAGTTTTCCTGCCAAACATATTTTTACTTTTAAATGTACACTTTTGACCTACAAACCCTTCCCTTGCCCACTCACGCCAAAGTGTTTTGCTTTACTTTAGACTGAGCCAAGATATACACACTGAAAGGTGTCGAAAAGATTCTCTGGAATGCACTTCTTAATCTGAAGAAGACATTTGTTATAGCTTTTTGCCAGGTTCGTGAAGGAAGGTTTGATTAGTAAAAAGTGTACTTCCAAAATGTGCAACCACAACGTGATTCTATGTATAAAAAGTCTCCAATCTATAAACAGCAAATATATACATGCAAGGATACAAACACGTATATATTGATATATAGATATATATTCATATGCAATGCAAAGCAAATAATTAATAAAAATTCATCACTGTAGTAGGGCCTGCCAAACGCTTCGTCTTTCTCATGCCAGCAAGAAGACGACCCCTGTTCAACTGCGAGAAAGAGATCCTCAGCCCCATGGGAAAGGGTCAGGCATTTGACGTCCAATCCTGACCGAGGTCTCAGAATTCATTGCTACTGAGCAGAGACATCTTTTTTTATATCTTGAATAATCACGAGAGAACTTTCTAGAAAGCACTCCCTCTCAGAGGTGAATTATTTAAAAAATGGTGGCTTATTTAGGTAAACCTTGACAGGAATGTGTCGAAAGCTGGCCATCGTTCCGAGGCACGCCTTTCGAGGTCAAATTGTTTTCTTGCCTATGATAAACACTAGCTTGTTACGGCCTTATCGTACTAACTGCTCACCTCCTACATGTCGTGTAGCAGCCCTGGCTCTTCAGAAGAAGAAAAACATGTAGAAGTAGAAAAACATATTGCATAACATGTTTTGCACGGAAAAATACTTTAACGTGGAGGCAAAGCTAGGCTGAATACAAAATGCAATGTCTATCACCACGATACAGCCAATAGGCAGCTAAGCCAGGTGCAAAGCAGTATGAAATGACATCAGTGGTCAATACTCAAAACATTACAGTTCCGTAAAATCAAAGTGCCTTGAGGTACTAATCTTCTACAAATAAACACAAGTTTGGATCAAGAAAACACCACATATAGCCTCTGTCGCACAGTGTAACTCTCATTGCTCAGTCATGTATGCCCCAGTGAAACTGACATCATATTCTATTGGAACTACGATGACCAATGATTTCTGGGCTACTTGTCACATTACACACTTAGGGCCAGATGTAGCAAAGGTTTTTACCCATTGTGTGTCTATGGGAAAAAGTGTTTGTACATATGGCTCTTACTTCCTAGTGCTTAGGAATTGGAAGGGCTCCCTGATGACCTGCACCCAGATGAAAGCAGGTGTACATCCTAACTTTAATGTAGTGATGCCTTGTTCTATAAATGAAAAAAATATGCACGTGGTAAACCCAAATTTATTATTGATATGTAGAATAGGCTACATTTTAACCATAGGAGTGGGACAAATCTGCTAAGTGTAGGTGTTGCAAGTGTGTTACCGCCTGGCCAAAGATTCAGGTTTCTCCCACTTTGAGCTTTTCCACAGCAGTAACTCCTTTTCAGAGGGACCTCTCAGAGATGGTCTGGCTTAATAGAGCCCTCTTCCTCTACAGCTTGCAACCTTGCCTCTCTGGAGGATTCAGAGCTCCAAAAAAGTGACTAAGGGCCTCATTATGAGTTTGGCGGTCCATGGACCGCCATGGTGGCTGTGGCGGTCTGACCACCATCAGGATGCCGGTCTGACCGCTGTATTATGAGTCATGTGGACCTATGGAGCAAAGACTGCCACTGTTCCACCGGCACCGCCACACAGCACAGATGGTCACAGAAGCAGAGCCTGTGTTGCAGCCAGACACATTATGAGGTTGCACACCATCAATGTGACCGTTGCGGTCCAACCACTACCTATCAGCAGGCAGAAACAGGCAGAATAAAGGGAGACACTCATCTGCTGGCAGCATTACACGTCCGATGCTGCCATGGAGCCCAACACACACATCCTGCCGCTGCTGTTTCTCATCAAAGGAGCACAAAAATAAATGCTGCTGTGGGCGCCACTGACCATAAGTACACACACCTACCTGTATCATTAACCTGAAAACCAGATCTTAGTACCTGTCGTCCACCTCATATGGGGGGATGCTACGGGCATCAAGTTCACATTTCATCCTGTACGCAGTCCAAAACATACATGAAGAAGGACACATTTAAAGTCACAATCACCCCCTTTGGGCAGCTCACTCACACTGCACGGCAACTCTACACAAAAACACATGGCCACACATGTCAGGCACAAGGATAGTGAAGGCTACACAACATTGTCTCACACATCACCAACAACACACCAACATCACAGATACAAATACAACTCACACACTCACATTCCACACTGACCAGGGACTGTCGTCACATGCAACACACATATTGAAATGTACAGAACTACCATTAAACAGACGTGCAATGGACACACATATCACAGCACAATGGAAGGACATAGGCATGCACAATACACAGCGAGACAAACAGATAAAGAGCATTATGTTAACAATACCCGAACAATAGGGATGGGGTCATCAGGAACATTCTGGGAAGGAGGTTGCGCTGGGACAATATCACTTTGGACAGGCCCCTCAAGCAACATGTGCACAGGAAATGGCCCTACATGTGTTTCAGGGAAAAACAGTACGAGACCCAAATGTCATGCCCATCTGCTTAATGTGGAAGTGCAAGTCAACAAAGCACATACAATCCAATTGCATGGGACATACCTCTAAAGGAACTAGCTGCAAGGGACACACAGCTAAATGGACACATGCACAGTCTAATGGAAGCAGAGGTAACACAACTGAACACATTCCATGTCTGCACAAACAAAACGCAAGCTGAGACACATCAGATGACAACATAAACCATATCAGGGGACAAGTCTAACACCAAACAGGCTCACATTGGACAACAGAAGATGAAGTACTTACCTGAATACACAGTACACAATGCCATGACACCACCATTGCAATTACACCCACAAATCCATACACTCCGCATATACCCTTGTCTTGGGGACACTAACACTGGACACTAACACTGCCCACAACGTCAGATACTGCACACATCAGCAAATGGATCAGCAAGCAGGCTAAAACACACACAACTGTAGGCAGACAACATAAGTCACTCAGGAACAACATAAAAGTAGAAAAGACATTGCAGGTCAAATGTATAACAAAAGAAACAACTGTTTGGGTGTATTATTGAAGGTAATGTAAAATGTCCAAGGCCATTGGCCAGTCCATTTGCAATTGTCCATGCACATCACTGTGCTCAGACTTGACTCTTTAACTGCCAGGGACCCTCCCCAGAAAGGGTCATCAAGGGGGCAGGCAGGCACCTCAGGGATTATCCGGTGGGTGAGGGGGTTGGATTTGGGAGAGGGAAGGGACTTTTCGGGCTTGGGAGGGGTGGTCTTCTATTTGGGAGGGGCGGGTGTCTTGGGGGAGAGGTATGAGTGCTTGCAGAGGGGAGGCAGGAGAGGCTTTGGAGGTGGAAGGGACGGGTTGGTAGCTTGGTGGGGGCCTCTTGGGTTTGGGACTGGGGTGGAGGGAACAGGGGAATGGTCAGGGTCAAACAAAAAAGCTTTCTTAGAGGCACAGGGATGGTCATCAGAAGGGGTCGGGATTTTGAGGTCAAGGGAGCAGTTGTAGGCTGTGTTGGTGTGGATGTCGTGGGTGCGTGCTTCT
This sequence comes from Pleurodeles waltl, assembly GCF_031143425.1. NCBI lineage: Eukaryota > Metazoa > Chordata > Amphibia > Caudata > Salamandridae > Pleurodeles > Pleurodeles waltl. Next base: position 703,128,850 of record NC_090448.1, read on the forward strand.
GGGAGGTATGCTTGTGTGTGGGTGTCTGTTGGGTGGGTGAGGGAGTGCACTTGTGTGTCTTGGAATGTGGCCAGGTAGAGGTGCTGGGGGATGGAGTGTTGGATGTGTGTGTGGCTGTGTAATTGTAGTGTCTGCTGGTGTGATGCTTGTGGTGGATGTCTAGGGGTCTGCTGGGGTGGTTTCTGTGGGTAAGATGAGTGTGATGGGTGTGTCAGTGACTGTTGGTGTGGTGCCTGTGGGTATGCTTGATGTCTTGTGTGTGATGCTGGGAGTGGTGGGGGTATCCAGGAAAGTTTTGACTGTTGTTGTGTCTGTTGTTTGTGTTTGTGCTGGTGTGTTTTGGGTGCTTGTGTGTGCTCCTCTTGTGTGTTGATGTGAATGCGGATCTGTCTGTGTGCCTTGGGTAGGTAGGGAAAGAGGGATTTGGATTGGGAAGAGAGAGTCGGAGGGGGAGCAGATGGTAAGGGGGGACTAGCTGCCATTGGTGTGAAGGCAAGAGCCTGAAAAGATCTCTGTAGGCCAGACATTGCACCATGAATGTCTTCCAAGAATGTGTTGGTTTGTTGTAGTTGGGTGGCTTATCCCTGGATGGCATTTACAGTGGTTGACTGACCCATAGAGATCGTTCTCAGGAGGTCAGTAGCCTCCTCACTGAGGGCAACAGGGGCTGGGGCAGAGGTGCCTGCTGTGAAGGAGGCGCCCACCCTCTTTGGTGAGCGGGCACAGTCAACTTGGTGGGGAGCAACAGGGAGGGCAGTGATAGAACGAGGTGGTGGACAAGAATGGTACAGGGGGATGTCCCGATGAGTCCACCATCACTAGGGAGTGGCCACTGGAGGAGGAATCTGATGATGATGAGGATGTAGATCCAGTCTCCCCCGTGGCACTCCCCTCACCCTCCAGGCCACTGGGTCCTTCTGTGTCAGTGGTGGCTTGACTCGAGGTCCTGTGACCAGATGCTTCCCCACTTGGCTCTGCCCTGTCTCCTCCACTTGGCTGTGCTGATGCTGCAAAAACAAAGAGGGATAGGGTCATCACATGTCCATAATCAAACTTGAACAATTGCTCTGATTGGCAAACATTACCACGATGTCAAGTAGGCCCAAGCAATAAATTCCAACTAACAGGCCCATACATGTGCCATACCATATGCATGCATGCCATATGAACAATCAACAGTTGCCCACAGGAAATTCTGGATCTCAGACAACTACAATTGCATGGGGGAAGTTGTGCAATCACAATAACCATTCAACAACTAGAGGAGACCTCATCACACTCAAAGCTTTGCCCCATGGACCAGACCCCAGTTACCTGTTGTCATAAAATAGTAGGCCAATGCCAACTACATTTGTACAGAGCCCGCACAAGGTCATGCACACATTTATTTGTCACATACATAATGACCCAACAATAAGAAATGATGCTTCAAAATCCTGCCATGTTGATGACAAAAGTACAATAGCCTGGAGAATGTGACACGGAAATACCCATGTCACACTGGAAACATATCAACAAAGTATATTTCACCAAGTAATATTTGTCCCAATAGATTCAAGGAGGTATTATTAATGTTCCTCAGATAGGCTACACATGTGGCACGGAAATGAACACTGTAGACACCACGTGCAAGATGTCAGGGAGAGATGCCCCCAAAATACACAACATAATGAATCAGCAAGCGGCAGGGTAATCACCATTAATGTATGGCACCCCATACAATGACATACTCTCAGTGCTTCAGCAGAACCCTTTAGTCCTTTGCATGTTGGAGGGACACAGAAATTGCAAGGGCTTGTAGAAGGCCCTCACCATGTTGCCCAGTGGGAAGATAGATCACTGTCCCCTTTTAGTCATTCAAACCTAGATGTCTGTCTGTGGATGAATGCCTGTCACCAAAAACATGTTTTTAAACATAACTGCAAGTCACTCCATGATGCATGCCAACAGTCAGGACACAAACCTTATGCATTACACATGCACAGTGTACTTTTCCACCTGATGTCACATCAAGGGCATAGATATTCATATTGCGGCGCTAAACTCTAGGCCTACCTGTCATGTCCCTAATTGCTACTGCAGTTGTACATGACAAATGACATGCTATGATGCACGAAGGAATATGTCAGACAATAAACAATGATGACACACTCCTGTATGTGGCACAACATTAAATGTACCCCCATTGTAAATTTGCTATTCCACAAAGAGTTTGCCATGCACATATATGTGAGGGAATACAGACATCTTCCCATCAACATAGGTAGACCATGCATGAAACTGCAGCTTACAAATGTTTTTCAAAAGAGAAAGGGATACATGCTGACATGTAGGCCAAGGAATATTGGTAACAGCGTCAATGGAAATTCCCCACTTACCAAGGGAAAACATTGATCTATAGCTTCACCCCTAAACAAATGTCTGCACTGTCACATGTATGTTGGACAACTTCATATTACAGACTGCAATAAGGCACCAGCACCCATCATACACTGAAGAAAACTAGCTTCTGGATGGCAGATGCCAACATACACATTTATCCAGACACATGCCAAAGGACAGTGATTAATCACCTATTGAGGAGTAGTGGTCTGTTGCACAGAAATCACACCCACTACAAGAACAAACAGTATGATTGATCAATGTACACAGCCATATGTGGTCCCTGCAGAGCAAGTCATTTGAGGATTCCACCCAGGTTTGTCCTAGGTCCCTGGTCCAATAGGCAAGGCACATCAGCATAAAACACATGAGATGTCCACACAAACAATCTCTCATCTACTGTGTGACACATGGCTCATCCCGAATTGTCAGGGAGAGCTGACAGAACCTCACTCAATCACTTGGCAATGTCACAGGGAGGAATATGCTCTACACTCACCCCTTCTGGCTGCTGTGCTGCTGTCAAATACCCATCAAGCTCTGGATAGGCCATTACCAGAATTCAGGCCTTTGGGGAGTGGGTGGGGGGGTCATGGTCCAACGGCACCCTGCACATGCTGGGAGGACAGGCCCAGCTGGGCCTCCATGATCTTCCGGGCCCAGTGTCTCAGGTTCTCCCACCTTTTTCTGCAGTAGGTACTCCACTGGCTGTGGACTCCCAGGGTCCGCATCTTCTTGGCAATGGCTCTCCATATCCCTTTCTTTTGATGGGCATTGACCTGCATGGATGCAAAAGACCAATCAAGAGATCATGATAGCAAGTTTCATCACAAATGGCTGAGTCACATACATGTCAGTAACATCAAGCTAGAACTTTCCTGTTTGTCAATAGTGCCCAAGTGTGACACATACAAGCCAATAAGTACAGGGCTATGACTACAGACATATATTTCCAATCTGCAGATCAACCTACCACACTGCTCAGGCCGTACAATGACTAGACAAGCTTACTGACGTCATGTGGGACATGCTCTAGCAATCTGACTGAGATGTGAACCACTATGAGGCACATCACACCTCTTTGGCATCTGAAGGGTAAACTCCTTAGGCATGAATGAACCAACACATTCACACTCTGTTAGAATGACTCTCTGCATACAGTCCTTACAGGCTACTGCCAGAGTACAAACTCAAACATCACACATGGGTAACAACGAAGGGACTGTCATGATGGATACAGAAAGTGTCTAGTATGTCCATGTGTGGACATTTGCAATAACAAATGCAGACTCATGATACTTCAGGGGGTGGGGTTTGTTGTTATGTATCTGTACCACAAAGCATGCTTTTGGACATACGTTTCCATCCTACAGAGATGGCATCCAACAAAGGAATTAATTGTCCAGTTTCTGCTATGTGATCAAGCTACTAAGTCACATATCATGGTCTCTCAGGAATCAACACACTGTCTGCACTGTGGAAATGTCATTTATGCAATAAGCCTGCACTGGACAAACATGACCTTTGTGAAGGTGACAACAGGGCTGCAGGAGTAAGGAACCTGCCAGGAGTCGGATAAAACATTGACAATGATGCTAATTGCACATCTGTCATACATCAGTAACTCACCTCTGTACCCATTCTTAATCTAAACAAAGGAATGAGGTGTTCTGGGCAGCATTTTACTTCAGACCCTCATTTTGGCCATGTGACAGGATCTGCTGGGGTACAGGGAGTGGGCACAGTGCCACAGTTGCATAGCCACAGTGACTCCACCCCAGCCTAGACTAGGATCCATACTGAGAGATACATGTGACAGGTCCAGGTCTCTGCAGGATGAGCAGACAGAACCTACATGGCACTCTATTCCCATCACTTTCATGCACTATAGTACATCATGTAGCCAACAGCAAATTGACATGTAGTGTGTGTGGCAACCTGAAGGGCAGAGAGAGTGATGACAAGCCTTACAAACAACAGTCTAACAAGGGCAGATGTGTGAAGAAATATCTGTCGCAACATACACATAGCTCATATTACTCACAACGTACACATACAACATGCATACTCAGCCCATGCTGTCTTGCACATACATATTGTCTCACATGTACAACATTCATGAGGAAAGAGATGTCAGTGAATGGCTGTAATGTCACCTCACCTAGTTCTATGCATTCAACACAACGTTGATCTGGGAACGCAAAAAAACACACACCACAATGTGAATGAACGCAGCATATGTCACTGGCCACCAACACCTGCACATTGACATACCCATTGATGCCACACAGACCACACCTACAGGCACATGAGATACACATGGGCACAATCTAGCCTGTGTGGAGGGAAAGGATGGTGAAGTACTGAGAAAAATGTGCACATGAGGCACTTACCTGCTCCTCTGATGAACCACACAGCTGTCCATACAGGAGTAGGACCACAGTCACCACCCTCTCCAACTCCTCTGGTGAGAAGGCAGGGGCCCTATCACCTGCTGGATGTGGCATGATTGCTATCAGAGGCAGTACACAGCAGCTCAGTAGTGGAGGTGTTGCTGGCAGCAGTGTCAGGAGTCAAGTGAGGGATTCTGCAAAACATGGCGGTCATGTCCGCCATGTACGAGGTCATCACCACTGCCGGACACAGCCATTGGCCTGCGACTGCCACTTGCAACAATGTTAGCCTATGGCTGTGACCGTAGCAGTTGCAACTGTCTACCACCATGATGACTTCTGCGGCGGTCGCGGGCAGTTCCTCAAGTCCAGTGGAGTAGGTCAGATAGTTGCCATTTTAGAGGCTTGAAATGCGGTATGTGGCTTCAAAAACTGCGTCACACCTCTGAAAATGTTGTTTTGAACGCACAAACATGCTTCCTGTCTTGTCATGTAGGTCCTACTGCTCATGCACTATTGTGGTATGTTGCAGGGTACAGATTGCAATTTACAGTAGGGCACAGTCCACCCCCGTCAAAGGTCATTTTTGTGGTCGGGACATACTGTCACATTCTGAATGGCATTTGTGATGCACATTTTTGATTTAGGTCCAGATACATGATGTGTACACGTGAGGCAAACCAAGGGGGTAACATGTGATTCTTGTCTTATTAGCAGCTGTGATGTGGACTGTTTGCCATGTCCATCCCTTCTAAATTGTCTTGTCACATGTTATCATTGACATGTATCATGTACGTAGCTGGGGACACAATGACTAATGCCAGAACTAATTTCTTGTTATATATAGGTACACAGGGAGAGGGAGGATGTCTACTGTCCACTGCCAGAACTTCAGACCATAGAAGAATGCAGCATAATCCTCCTTTACCTTCTGACTCGGCAAACAATAGTGGACCTATGTCGTCAGTTGGAGCCAGATCTGATGCTAGCTATTAGTTACCCAACCAGCATACCACCCATTGTACAAGTCATATCAGTGTTGCACTTCCTAGCCACAGGGTCCTCCCAACATATAGTGGCCCCATCTGGTGGTATGTCCCAATCTATGTTCATCGACAGGTTCTAGGTTCTCGACAGCTTTAACAAGTTTGCGGAAGGAATGAACTATAACGAATTAGCATTTACAGATACAGCATTTAAAAGACAGTCAAGAGGAAATATACCTATCTAATTCAACCATAAACAACTATCTATATATATATAGCAACTCAACAAATTAATTAAGAAAGTGCAGAGAAACGTATTCAGAAAAGAAAATTCCATCATATAAGAAAAGAAGCAGACAACTCTTCATGTTTATTTGACATTCATTCAACGAAGTTCATTATCACATCCATAATATTTAAATACACCAATAGAGAGAAGCAAGACCTCAGGGAGCTCAGGGTGAGTGAGAATAATATTGACTATTAAAGAAAATAAGAGGTTAATTCATAAGAACGCATAGTAACTGATGTAGTGTGTCCATAGTAATTGTGAATGTGATTTTTTTCAGGTGCCGTTATCAAATCATATAAGACGTGAGGTGGCTGTCTGAGTATTGACGTACATCATCTTTGAGGCAGTCTCTCTGAGTCCCGTTCCCCTCTCCCCTTCGAGGGTGCTCAAAACAGAGGTTTTAACTCGTTGCAAGTAGTCTGGATTGGGACTGAGGATTTATCATCTGCTCCAGAGGAAAACAAATTGAGGTACTCTGACAATACTGCAATAGAAAGAGCTTCCATTCCATCAACATCAAAGTTGTAGGTTTGGCAGACCTAAACATTTCACAGGTCTGTGCCCATTATCCGGGTTCAGTCCATGATTCATTCATTATGCGGAACAGCAATATACCCCAGCTGATGTCACGACTGTACCCAGAGAGGGCCTGGCTTGTTGATAAGTCACATGTGCCCTGTTTGTGTGTGTGCAATGTCTTGTGCGACAATTCTGATAAGAGGGACTCATTGTTGCATGTGTCCCATTCCTTAACAGGAGATTCTGCATTTCCAAACCGTCTGTGGTTGTTGATGCTACTAAGAAATCCAACTATGCCAGGCGAAGTCTGCTTCAATGAAGCCCATAGAAGAACAAGGCAGGTAACAAAGCGGGCTTTTGGGCTCCTGAAAGCCAGATATAGGTGCCTGAAATGCACTGGGGGAGCCCTCTTCTCACCCGGAAATGTGTGGCAGATCATTGTGGCCTGCTGCATGCTCTATGTTCCGTCTGGTGTTGAAGGATTTCCTCTCAGCAATGCTGAAACACATTGACAGCTACATCCAGTTTCCCCGATGTGAGGATTTAGCTCATGTGAAGGCTGACTTATATGGTTTTGCATGCATCCCACATGTGATGGGAGCTGTTGATGGCACACATGTTGGCTTGGTCCCACTGCAGGCCAGTGAACAATTATACTTGTCATGACCACTCAAACTTGCCATGCTGTGACGGCGAAACATCTAAGAAAAGCAATAATGATGCAGGCAAAAAGGTATCCACAGTGGAGATAGCGATGTCCTAGCTGGAAGAAGGTTTGCCAAGCAGTATTACGATTAATACAAAGAAAAGGCCAAAGAGAGAAATCCAAGATGGCCGACGAGAATCCAGAAGGTTAAGTTGCAGTGCTAGTGTTGCATTCAGTTCAGTTGCTAGGATACACGTGCACCGCTTGGAAGCTGAGGTTTGACAGGAATCCAGATGTGTGGAAATAGCGCGCTTTTGAGGTAAACGTTTTATGAGGAAAACTAGATGTCTTATGCAATTTTACAGATAGCCAGTTAACCGCTAATAAATATAATCCAGGGAGAACAAGTTTTACAGCTACAGAACGTTTTGACAATTCAACAGAGTTTACGGCAGGAGTGAACTATAGCAAGAAGCGTTTGCAGATCAAGGAAGTTCTTGACAGCTCTAACGAGCTTACAAAAGAAGCAAACTATAGCGAATAAAAAACTAAAAGTTCTTGGCAGCTCACATGGGCTTAAGAAAGGAAAGAACTATAGCAAATAAGCATTTACAGTTACTAAAAGGTTCTCAACAACTTTAACGAGTTTGCAGAAGGAATGAACTATAACGAATTAGCATTTACAGATATAGCATTTAAAAGACAGTCAAGAGGAAATATACCTATCTAATTCAACCATAAACAACTATCTATATATATATAGCAACTCAACAAATTAATTAAGAAAGTACAGAGAAACGTATTCAGAACAGAAAATTCCATCATACAAGAAAAGAAGCAGACAACTCTTCATGTTTATTTGACATTCATTCAACGAAGTTCATTATCACATCCATAATATTTAAATACACCAATAGAGAGAAGCAAGACCTCAGGGAGCTCAGGGTGAGTGAGAATAATATTGACTATTAAAGAAAATAAGAGGTTAATTAATAAGAACGAATAGTAACTCATGTAATGTGTCCATAGTAATTGTGAATGTGATTTTTTTCATGTGCCGTTATCCAATCATATAAGACGTGAGGTGGCTGTCTGAGTATTGACGTACATCATCTCTGAGGCAGTCTCTCTGAGTCCCGTTCCCCTCTCCCCTTCGAGGGTGCTCAAAACAGAGGTTTTAACTCGTTGCGAGTAGTCTGGATTGGGATTGAGGATTTATCATCTGCTCCAGAGGAAATCAAATTGAGGTACTCTGACAATACTGCAATAGAAAGAGCTTCCATTCCATCAACATCAAAGTTGTACGTTTGGTGGACCTAAACATTTCACAGGTCTGTGCCCATTATCCAGGTTCAGTCCATGATTCATTCATTATGCGGAACAGCAATATACCCCAGCTGATGTCACGACTGTACCCAGAGAGGGCCTGGCTTGTTGGTAAGTCACATCTGTCCTGTTTGTGTGTGTGTGCAATGTCTTGTGTGACAATTCTGATAAGAGGGACTCATTGTTGCATGTGTCCCATTCCTTAACAGGAGATTCTGCATTTCCAAACCGTCTGTGGTTGTTGATGCTACTAAGAAATCCAACTATGCCAGGCAAAGTCTGCTTCAATGAAGCCCATAGAAGAACAAGACAGGTAACAAAGCGGGCTTTTGGGCTCCTGAAAGCCAGATACAGGTGCCTGAAATGCACCCGGAAATGTGTGGCAGATCATTGTGGCCTGCTGCATGCTCCACAACATTACCCTGTGGAGGAATATCCCATGCATCCCAGAGGAGGGGCAGCCTGCAGTGTCACCGGGTGAGACTCCTGAAATGCCAAATGAGGATGACAGTGGTGAAGGGGAAGGAACTGAATTGTGGGGCGATCTAATCAATAGCTACTTTTCTTGAGTGTAAGTATGTCATGTGATGTAATGACTGTGACTGTACGAAGAACAGTAGTTGTCAGAATGTGTTGAGTAGAATGTTTTGGCAAAGCACTGGGGAGCTAATGCTCTGCGATATTCAGCCAAAGGGACATATCCCCACCTTGATGTAGCTCCTTTTTTTATTTCAGTCTCATTGCAATGTAACTTCCTTCCCAGATGCTTGCTATGTGATTTGTGTTATAGGTATGTTTTCAAGTCTTTACTCCTTGTTTTGTCTTTGTACAGGTACCTTTACCATGACATCCTCATGTGGGCATTTCAGAGTTGTGACATTGGCAGGTATCTGATGCTGTTCCGACATAGGAAGTGGACTGTTTCAGGTAATGTAGGTCACAGATTTGGGGTGTATGAGACCTGTGTCAAGACAGCTTGACGGTGTTTTGGTGGAAGGTCTGAAGTGCACAATATGTTTGGTTTTTGTGCTGCGTTGGGCCAATTGCATCTTGTGTGTGATTATGTGGTCATGAAATATGTTGTCATCAAGTGCAAGCCAGGCATTCACATTCTCATAGGCTAAACATTCTTTTTGAATGACCTGTATGTAGCTGTGGATATGTTTCATCATTGCAGGCCACAGTGCCTGTGCCACAACAGTGACATGTGTTTGTGTCATACCACCAGATGTATGGTCATTGGATTATGATGGACCTGTGATCAGGGACTGCTGTAAACTTTGTGATAGGTGGTATTTATCGTAAATTTGTGCATATAATAAAAATAAGGGACATGACGGAACAGAGAAGTGAAAGGTTCAGTCCTGGTGGATGAAATCATTGTTGTAGATGCTACAGCACTGGAAGTCCAAAATCCACTGTCCTCCTCCCATAGGAAATGGAAGGTGGTTGAAGAACAGTCAATAGATTAAATATGTGGCAACAAAAGAGTTCCTTCAGAAAGAGGTCACTTGCTGGCAGTGGTCAATGTCTTGCCATCTGCACCTCCTGAATTCTTAGTTGGACGTCTCTGCTTGCGTGGGGGGGGGGGGGAATCTGCTGCTACAGAGGCAGGGGTGTCTGTGGTGGGTTCTTCCCTTAGCAGGGCCCCCTTCCAGGGGCTGGCACTGATGAAGAAGGGCCTGGAATTGCTGCTCTAAAGGAAAGGGTAGATTGTTACAGAAGATCCCTGATAAGGATAAGGTTAATGTTTCTTAACACCCCTGTTAAGGAGGCCAGGTTGGTATTGGTGGCCTCTCACTTTTGAAGCAAATCCCTATGGATGTCCCTCTACAACTGCTTGATCTCCCGAAGTTTAGAAAGTATCAGGCCTGTCACGCCTTGGGACTCCTGACAGACCCCACAAGGCGTGGCCGATGGTGTCCTGGCAAGGAGCATCCCCAGTGGCCTCACCCCGCTGAGCCACAACATCCCTCCCATGTACCCTACCCCATGGGCCTGTGTCCTTGCCACAGGGTGCCCCATACTACTGTTTGCAGGACCATCATTATCCAAGGTCTTGTGCTGCGACTCAGGATCCAGGACTTGGGGGCATGAGATGGTTGCCACTGTCCTAGGGACATAGGTTGGGGGGCAAATGGCTGCCTGTGATATAGAGGCAACTGGGATGGAAGGGCTTGTTGTGGCCACAGTGAAACTCACAGTAGGGGTCTGACAAGGTTGCCTCGATGGGCCTGAACTGTCCTCCATGTTCAGACGTCCAGGAGTGTCTTCTTCACTGAGGGCTTCAGCCATTGGGGTAGTGTCATTGTGGCAGTCTCGTTTGTGGCCTCTGTGTGCCCAGTGGCAGGTCAACTTGTTGATGTGAAAGATACAATGCTACTGGTTGTATTGTGACATCTACCTCCAAAAGTGTACAGTGACATTTTGCAAAGCCCCTGTACATAGCTGATTTTCAGGTTATCCCATTGTGACAGGTATCCTTGCTTTTGGATGCATTGACCTGACATCTGTGAAGCATGCAATTCCATTTAAGTCAAGCAGCTGCTGAATTTAGGAGTTCATTAGCACTTGGGAAGATGGGCAGAGAATTACATCTTGCCACTATTGCAGGCAAAATAGTGGCTGGGCAGGATCTGGCTTTGACCATTTTCAGGCCTAATTGATTGTTATGCAGGCAGACCCAGGAGTTTGTTATATTTGTGATTGGAGTCAACATGTGGTCAGTGCATTGTAAATGTGTTTGCTGCCAATACCATTCTGGTGATGCATCTTGATGTCTTGTTGATCACTTATGTTGTGCACTGGGTAAGCTTTCTTTCCTGTCCTCAATAGTTTAATCTTGGTTTAGGAGTTCAAGATTGAGCTACGTGGCCAGCCACATCTCTGAAGTGAGCATGATCTGTATCTTGGCCCCTCCTAGATGAGTAAACATCATTTGAGAGTGATCAGGTAAGGGTTTGTGGACAAGTGACCACTTTTCTGCTATTTGGAGTCATTTGAGCAGTGCCTCCTGGGAGATGCATTCAGGTCACTCCCTCTAGTTCCCAACACTAGACAAATGGTATCCTCCCAGGTGAGTAAACTTCAGTTGAGAGTTCACTAACAGATGCCTTGGGGCAAGTGGACACTGGTCTCACGATTGGAGTTAGCAAAACAGGGCCTATTGGGCTTTGCATTCAGGTTACTCCCTCTAGTTCCCAACACTAGACAAATGTTATCATCCCAGGTGAGTAAACTTCCTTTGAGAGTTCACTAACGGATGCACTGGGGAAAATTAATACTGGGCTGGTCATTGGAGTTAGCAAAACAGGGCCCATTGGGCTTTGCATTCAGGTCACTCCCACTAGTTCCCACCACTAGACAAATGTTATCCTCCCAGGTGAGTAAACTTCCTTTGAGTGTTCACTAACATGCACTGCGGCAATTGCACACTAGGCTGGTGATTGTAGCTACAGAGACATGTCCTCCTGGGAGTTGCAGTCATGTTACTCCATGTACCACACACAGTATACAAAAGTTATCCTCCCAGGAGAGTACACTTCCATTGCGAGTTAATGAACAAGGGTATTTGGACAAGTGAACACTGGGCTTGTGTTGAGAGTTGGAGAGACAGGGCCTCCTGGCCTTAGCAGTCATGTCACTCCCTCTACTTTATACAATTCATAAATGTCATCCCCCCCAGGTGAGTGCACTTCATGTGTGATTTACCAAACATGAGTCATTCGAGAAGGCATTGGACTGTTGGTTGGAGTGAAGGTAAGAGAGCCTCCTGTGAGTTGCAGTCATAGTTCTCCCTGTACTACGCACACTATACAAATGGTTTCCTTCCAGGTAAGTACACTTCAATAGAGAGTTAAAACACAAGAGTCTTTTGAGGAGAGAACACTGATCTGGTGTTTGGAGTTGGGGGAGCAGTGCCTGCTGGGAGTTGCAGTCTTGTCCCTCTCATTACTCCTCAATACTTGACAAATTTTATCCACCCTAGATGAGTAAACTTCATTTTGGGAATTGACATTGGAGAAGGGAACACTGTGCTGGTGTTTGGAGTTAGAGATACAGGGCTTGCTGTGAGTTGCAGCAATGTCACTTACTCTAGTACACACACTTGACCAATGTTCTCCCCCTATTGAGCACACTTCAATTGAGAGTTCACTAACAGATATATCTGAGCAAGTGACCATTGGTCTGGTGCTTGAAGTTTCAGAAACAGGGCCTGTTGGGAGTTGTGGTCATGTCAGTCCCTGTACTACACACACTTGACAAATGTTATCCTCCCAGGTGGGTACAATTCAATTGGGAGTTGACAAACAAGGGTCTTTGGAAAAGAGGATACTGGGCTGACTGTGTAGAGTAACTGTAACAGTACCTCCTGGCCTTAGTAGTAATGTCAGTCCCTGCACTACACACACTATATAAATGTTATCCTCCCAGGTGGGTACACTTCAATTGTGAGTTCACAGACAGGACGAGAACACTGTGCTGGTGGCTGGAGTCATTATAACAGTGCCTGGGGGATTTGTAGACATGTCAATCCCTATACTACTCACACTTGACAAATGTTATCCTCCCAGGTGAGTACACTTCAATTGGAAGTTGAAAACTTGGATATTTTGTCAAGGAATCACTGGTCTGGTGTGTGGAGTTGTAGAACAGTGCCTTCTGGGAGCTGTAGTCATGTCAGCCCCTGTACTACACACACCATACACAGATGTTGTTCCCCTAGGTGAGTGTACCTCACCTGTGAGATGCCAGACAGGGGTCTTTGATCAGGTGGACACTGGACTGGGGAGTGGAGTGACAGTGAAGGTAGCAAATGGTGAGCATGCATGACATAGCATTTTGGTGACATTTTTAGTGTAGTGACTTACCAGACTACACTCCCCCAAGTATTCTTGTCAAGCCCTCAGAATGCAGGATGGCGAAGCCTTTGTCCCAGGTATAGAGTTGTAAGGGAGGATTGGGAGTGCCTCCACCAGTCTTCTTGGCCTGCAGCTGGTGTCTGGAGACTGGGGAACAGACCTTGTCTTTGAGGTCGTTCCACCTCTTCCTGATGTCCTTCTTTGTGCGCAAGGTGGTGCCTACATCATTCACTCTGTCGACTGTCCTGCTCCACATTTTCATTTTCCTACTGAGAGTAGTGTGCTGGACTTGGGCTCAGGAAAATTGTGGTGCTACTCTTATGATTTTATCCACCATGACTCGTAATTCTTCATCAGTGAAACAGGGATTTTTAATATGCGCCATGGTGGAAAAAAATACAGGTGACAGTGACTTACTAGAGTGGGGAAGTGCAAAAGGGCGTGACTGGACAAACGTGTGTGCAGGGTGTTGTATGAGATGGTGAAAAAAATGATGCTTGGTTTCTGTGCAGTCTGGGAAAAAGTCACTTTGCATTGCTGAATTTTGCTGTGAAAATGCAGAGGATTGTGGTGTGTGAAAGAGTATTTTTTATAGTGCCCTTTGCTGGTTTGTCCAGTGTGGCAATGTGTGTCAGCTACCTTGTTTTCAAATCCATCCAATGTGCTGTTGTGTATTACCTTGGTGACCCTGGACCGCAGTGGTTTCGCCCCTCATTGGCTGACCGCCATGGGTGCCTGTCACTTCAACATTCAGGCTGGTAATACGGTCAGTGGTTGTCGCGGTTCTGTCTGTGCTGGAATTTAAACTGCCTATTTCCTGCCCTCCAGGCCTCTGCCTTTTTTGCTTAGAGGTCGGTGGTCCTGCCTGTATAACTCGTAATATGTCAGTCTGTAGGACCGCCAACATGGCGGTCTTTTTGGGACCGTCATCATGGAAAGCTGGTGGTCTGACCGCCAAACTCATAATGAGGCCCTAAGTCCGAAAGTAAAAATCCTTCCCAGGCGAGGGCGGCCCCTCCGCTAAGGGGAAGGAACGTCACCCCACTGGATTGTAGAAAAAAGGAAAATAAAATGATAATAACGCTATGCTATTATCATTTTATCTTTCCTGGGAATAAGGGGCGGGGCTGGGCGGGAGCAAGCTGGAGTAGAGCTAGAGGAGGGGTATGTGCACAACAAAGTGCGCAAGTCTGTTTGGCCGGCCAAACAGGCATGTGCACTTTGCATGTTCTCTACCCTGCTGTGTTGTACAGCCGAGTGGAGAACATGCACAGGCTCCCACTCCCAGTCTGAGCGGGGAAGCAGGCCGCTTAAACCAATCACGACACTGCTGTCATGATGGTGACAGCAGCGTCATGATTGGCTGGGTGCCTATGTGCAGCCATGGAAGAGGACAACGATGGAAGGGAGACGAACGCATCTCCCCAAGAAGGTATGTGTTTAGTTTTTTTGTTATTTTTTACCCTCCCCTCGCCACCCTGCCTCCCCCGATCAGTGGCAGTCACCACTGACCCCAGGCAAGGGCACCAAAAGTAGCTGGCCACCAAGGGACCTTCTCTAGGTACGCATTTTTAATTTCTTTCACTCAGAGATTTTGCGCCAGAAGTCAACAGCTTCACCAGGACCTTGTCTGACAGCTATCCGATATCATGAAGCCCTCCTTGACCAAAGCCTGCTGACTTGTTCCATTGAAGATTTTTGACTTCCAATACGAAGACGAAGGCAGAAGTTATAAAGTCCAGCAGGATCAAACCTGATTTCTGTGTCTGACTGGTGCTTCATTGCAGTCAGCCTTAACTAGCTTTAAGTACTGGTTAAGAGCAACCATATGACTACAGTTGGTGCTTAGTGTTTTTTGACACTTTTTTTAATTTAAAATTTTAAAATTCATATCTTCGATTCCCTTTGTTAGATATTTGTTGGTTTGGTGTCATTTTATTCATGAAAATATTCTCTATTTTTCTTGTGTTGTGTCGTAGGCATGGAAAACAAACAACTGTCGACATGCAGGCAGATTCTGGTCGTTGGTTTCAGAAAAGCAAAAAAATGAATGTTAAAAGGGTAATAAAACTAGTGGCTCATTTGGCATTCATCTGCTCCTTCAGCGCATTTTATATTGCGGCACATGCATTCAAGGCATAAAGATCCCTGCCAGGAAGATGGGGGATTTCTAAATTTGGTGCATTGTAATCCATCAGGGAAGTGGTGGCTAAGCACTCTGCTGACCTGGCAAGCAAGCATGCAGCCCACAAAATATTTTATGGCTCTGGATGTATCTGGTAAGTTATAATATTCATCTCTATCTGACTATGGGAAGATTTAAGAAAAGTGGCGCTGCACCTAGTGCAGTGCCACTTTTCTCATGTCCCTTAGCGCCCCCTACTGCCACCATGTGTGCGCCATATTTAAAATACAGTGCACCATGGCTCAGGGTAGGGAGAAATAGCGTCAAAATGTTTGACGCTATTGATGTACTGTTCAGGGTTAGCCCCACAATGTTGGCGCTAACCCTGAACAGTACATATGGGCCCACTATAAATAATGATGCGCCCCCTTTTAACGCCTGCCATGAACTGGCGTTAAAAATGGCAAAAAAAATGGCGCAAAGAAATCTTTTAGATTTCTTTGTGTCATTTTTTCGCCCCCCCAACTAGATATAATGCATACATTATATCTAGCGCAGGCATAATGTGGTGCAAGGAGTTACAAAGTGGCGCAAGCATGCATTGCGCCACTTTGTAAGTCTGGGGCAACGATTTTGGCATCGTTGGGCTACATTAGTGTTAAAAAATGATCCTAATGTGGCACAAGGAGGTGCTAGGCCTTCTTAAATCTGGGCCTTTGTATCTAAAAACCCAAAGATTGTGACTTTATTTGAACCTTTAAATTCTAATGCTTGCGTTAAAGTTACATTTGTGGAATGCATTTTACTCTCCCCTTCATATTCAGGGGCATTAGGAAGGACATGGTGGCATGTTGCTTAAAATCACAGGGTCGTGATTTGAACAGATCAAAACAACATATTTATATTTACAGGTGACTGCTTGCTGAAAGAGGGAAAGAGTGCCTGGCACCTCAGGAGGAGAACTATCCAGGAGAAGAAGCGTGGTGTATTCCTTGCATGAGGGTCTCCCCGAACTAGTTGATTGCAAATAGACAATTAAGCTTGTACTAACTTGAAATGTGAGTGACACCCCAGTCACTCGGTGCAGTTCATGGCGTAAGCAGCATAACAAGTTGTGCACCAAATCATTATCTTGCTGCCCGCCATTTCCACTGACGACCCTAGCGGCATGGTGCTGCCACTGCTGCTAGCGGTGCCAATCCCTGAAAAGCAGCTTCATCGGCCTGGAGCCTAAACATGCTGAAGACAATAGCCCATCTGTATCTATCCTTGTGGTTTCAATTGCAGAAGATGAACGGCCCTCTGTAGTGGCCTCAGAGCCAACTCTACCGAAGATGAATACTCACCTGCATCTGCCCAGAGTCCGTGACTCCTGACGAGACAGGTGATCTCGCCGTCCATCGACAATGATTCAGAGATGTGTAAAATCACCCGTTACAACACTTACGCCCGGATCTACGAAACTTCTCACACCTCCGACCCCCACTGCAGGTTTCTTACTGTGAATACTCTGGTCTTTGCCAATGCAAGCTTGTTGTACCAAAAGACTACTGAACTGACTTAGGAGCTAACATTTCTAACATGTCTAATCTGTGTCCAATCAATCAATCAATCAATCAATAGATTTATAAAGCGCGCTATGTACCCGTTAGGGTTTCGAGGCGCTGGGGGGGGGTGCTGCTGCTATCGTTCGAAGAGCCATGTCTTGAGGAGTCTCCTGAAGGTGAGGAGGTCCTGGGTCTGGCGTAGTGAGGTGGGGAGAGAGTTCCAGGTCTTGGCGGCGAGGTAGGAGAAGGATCTGCCGCCAGAGGTCTTGCGCTGGATTCGGGGGACGGTGGCGAGGGCAAGGTTGGCAGAGCGTAGTTGGCGTGAGGGAACGTAGAAGTTGAGTCTGGAGTTCAGGTAGGTGGGTCCGGTGTTGTGTAGTGCCTTGTGTGCGTGGGTGAGGAGTTTAAAGGTGATCCTCTTGTCCACAGGGAGCCAGTGGAGGTCCTTCAGGTGGGGGGAGATGTGACACCGGCGGGGTATGTCGAGGATCAGGCGGGCGGATGCGTTCTGGATGCGTTGGAGTCGTTTGATGTCTTTTGTTGGGATTCCTGTGTAGAGTGCGTTGCCGTAGTCGAGTCTGCTACTGACAAGGACTTGGGCCACTGTCTTTCTGGTTCCTGTTGGAATCCACTTGAAGATCCTGCAGAGCATGCGGAGGGTGTTAAAACAGGAAGAGGAGACAGCGTTGACCTGTTTGGACATGGTGAGAGCGGAGTCGAGGATGAAGCCGAGGTTTCGTGCGTGGCTGGCTGGGGTGGGTGGGGGGCCGAGGGTGGTGGGCCACCAAGAGTCGTTCCAGGCCGAGGGGGTGCGCCCGAGTATGAGGACTTCCGTCTTGTCGGAGTTAAGTTTCAGGCGGCTGTTACTCATCCACTCGGCGATGGATTTCAGTCCCTCGTGGAGGTTGGTTTTGGCGGTGAGAGGATCTTTGGTCAGGGAGAGGACGAGCTGGGTGTCGTCGGCGTAGGAGATGATGCTGAGGTTGTGTTGGCGGGCCAGTTGTGCAAGGGGGGCCATGTAGACGTTGAACAACGTTGGGCTAAGTGAGGAGCCTTGGGGGACGCCGCAGATGAGGTTGGGGGCTTCGGAGCGGAAGGGTGAGAGTCGGACTCTCTGGGTTCTGCCGGAGAGAAAGGATGAGATCCAGTTGAGGGCTTTGTCTTGGATGCCGGCTTCGTGGAGACGGGTTAGTAGGGTGCGGTGGCAGACTGTATCGAAAGCGGCTGATAGGTCTAAGAGGATCAGGGCTGAGGTTTCGCCGTTGTCCATTTGTTGTCTGATGTCATCTGTGGCGGCGAGGAGTGCGGTCTCAGTGCTGTGGTTTCGTCTGAAACCAGATTGAGAGGGGTCTAGGATGGAGTTGTCTTCTAGGAAGTGGGCGAGCTGTGCGTTGACTATCTTCTCGATGACTTTCGCTGGGAAAGGGAGGAGGGAGATCGGTCGGAAGTTTTTGAGATCGTTGAGGTCAGCCTTAGGTTTCTTGAGGAGGGGTTGGATTTCTGCGTGCTTCCAGCTGTCCGGGAAGGTGGCGGTGTTGAAGGAGAGGTTGATGATCTTGCGGAGTTTGGGGGCGATGGTGGCGTCGGCTTTGTTGAATACTTGATGTGGGCAGGGGTCAGCGGGAGATCCTGAGTGAATGGAGTTCATGGCCTTTCGGGTTTCAGCGTCGTCTACTTGAGTCCAGGAGGTGATGCGGTAGGTGTGGGAGGAGTTGTTGGGGGTGGGGTCTGGCGGAGGTGAGGTGTTGAAGCTGTCATGGATGGCTGCGATTTTCTGGTAGAAGAAGGTGGAGGGATCGTCGCAGAGTTCCTGGGAAGGAGGGATGTCGTTGACGTTGGCGTTGGGGTTCCTTCACTATGCAGAAGAGTTCTTTGCAGTCGTGAGCGTTGTTGTTGAGGCGTTCTGTGAAGTGGGATCGCTTGGCGAGTCGGATCAGTTGATGGTGTTCGCGGTTGGCTTCCTTGAGGGTAGCAAGGTTGTCGGGTGTGCGCTCGAGGATCCATTTTTTCTTGAGTTTCTGGCAGGTGCGTTTGGAGGTGGTCAGTTCGTCTGTGAACCAGGCTGTTTTTTTCTTTTCTTGGTTGGCGGTGGGTCTCTTGAGTGGAGCTAGGATGTTGGCACAGTTGAGGATCCATTGATGGAGGTTGATGGCGGCGTAGTCCGGGTCGGTGGGGTCGGGTGGTGGGTTTTTGGCGAGGGTGCTGGCTAGTTGATCTTCGGTGACTTTTCCCCAGCGGCGGTGAGGCGGTAGAGGGGTGCGGTGGTGTTCGGTGTTTTTCTTGAAGGTGAAATGTACGCAGTGATGGTCGGTCCAGTGGAGTTCGGAGGTGTGGCTGAATGAGATGTGGTTGCTTGAAGTGAAGAGTGGGTCAAGGGTGTGTCCGGCGATGTGGGTGGGAGTGTTGACCAGTTGACGAAGTCCGAGGTTGGAGAGGTTGGTGTCAGTGATGCGGAGTTGGCGTCATTGTTGTTCTCCAGGTGGAAGTTTAGATCTCCCAGGAGGATGTAGTCTGGAGAGGCGAGGGCGTGGGTGCTTGCGAGGTCGGAGACAGTGTCGCTGAAGGGGGCTCTTGGTCCTGGAGGGCGGTATATGAGGGTTCCTCTGAGGGTAGTGTTGGGGTCCGTGTGAATCTGGAAGTGGAGGTGTTCGGCTGTCTTGAGGGTGTCGTCCGTGTGGGTGTGGATCTTGAGGGTAGATTTGTGGGCGATGGCTATTCCTCCGCCGATTCCGTTGGTGCGATCTCTTCTGGTGATCTTGTATCCATCAGGGATGGCGATGGCGATGTCAGGGGCCGAGGAGTCGTTCCACCAGGTTTCGGTCAGGAAGGCCACGTCTGGGGCGGTGGTGTCGAGCAGGTCCCAGAGCTCGATGGCGCGTTTTCGTGCGGAGCGTGTGTTGAGGAGGATGCAGTGCAGGTGGTTTGTGTTGGTTGTTGCTGGCTTCGTTGTTCTGTTGCAGGAGAAGTTGCAGGTGCAGCAGGAAAAAGGTCCTTTGGTGTGCTTCGGGTTGGCCTGGAAGCACTCTGTGGAGGGGCCAGGGTTGAGGGCGAGGAGTTCGCTGGCCGTGTATCGGAGGCAGGAGATGCGGGGGGAGTGAGGACCAGGGGGGGTGGCGCTGGGAGCGGTCCAGGCGCAGACGGGCGCAGACGGGTTTTCCTCTGGCGCGCCAGCGGCGCGCCCACTGCGCGGATGCGCAGCACCAGCCATTAAGAAGGGAGGGGGGAGGGAGGAGCAGCTGGGAGGCGGGAGGGAGCGGCGAATGGGGTCGCAAGGGGGGCGGGGCCGCAGGGAGGCAGCGGCAAGGTGAGATCGGCAAGGGGGAGCGCCCAAGGGGCGAAAACCAGGGAAAAAAGCAAGGCACAAAACAGCAAAAACAGGCACAAATACAAATATGGCACAAATTACAATCGGGGTACAGCAATCAGAGGGGCACAACGGGGGCAGATGCGCAGGAGGCAAGGCACTTGAAAAACAATAGAAAAGCACTTACAGGACGGCGAAAAGTGGCACAATCAGAAGGGGCACGACGGGAGCAGAAGCGCAAGGAGGCAAGGCGCTGAAAATGTAGAAAACACTTACAGGACGGCGGAAAGCGGCACACGGGTCAAGTGAAGGTTACTAGAGCCCACTAGACACCAGGGATGAGGCGCAGGAGGATGCCTGCGGGTGGAGGAGGGCCTCGAACACGCTAGCAGCAGCGTGGGCGGGGGTCAGAGGCAGCAGACAGCAGGTTGGTGCTGCGGACGTGGGGGGCGAGCTCTAGACCTAAGGCAGGTCAGAGGTCGCTCACTCGCGACGCGCAGCGCCAGCCATTAAGAAGGGAGGGAGGAGGGAGGAGCAGCTGGGAGGCGGGAGGCGGGAGGGAGCGGCGAATGGGGTCGCAAGGGGGGCGGGGCCGCAGGGAGGCAGCGGCAAGGTGAGATCGGCAAGGGGGAGCGCCCAAGGGGCGAAAACCAGGGAAAAAAGCAAGGCACAAAACAGCAAAAACAGGCACAAATACAAATATGGCACAAATTACAATCGGGGTACAGCAATCGGAGGGGCACAACGGGGGCAGATGCCCAGGAGGCAAGGCACTTGAAAAACAATAGAAAAGCACTTACAGGACGGCAAAAAGTGGCACAATCAGAAGGGGCACGACGGGGGCAGAAGCGCAAGGAGGCAAGGCGCTGAAAATTTAGAAAAACACTTACAGGACGGCGGAAAGCGGCACACGGGTCAAGTGAAGCTTACTAGAGCCCACTAAACACCAGGGATGAGGCGCAGGAGGATGCCTGCGGGTGGAGGAGGGCCTCGAACACGCTAGCAGCAGCGTGGGCGGGGGTCAGAGGCAGGAGACAGCAGGTTGGTGCTGCGGACGTGGGGGGCGAGCTCTAGACCTAAGGCAGGTCAGAGGTCGCTCACTCGCGACGCGCAGCGCCAGCCATTAAGAAGGGAGGGGGGAGGGAGGAGCAGCTGGGAGGCGGGAGGCGGGAGGGAGCGGCGAATGGGGTCGCAAGGGGGGCGGGGCCGCAGGGAGGCAGCGGCAAGGTGAGATCGGCAAGGGGGAGCGCCCACAATCACACACATCCAAGGATGACAGCCGTCAACTCACCTGCTCCTCTGGTCGCCCATACAACTTGGTATAGGGCCCCGTCCACCAGCTTCTCCAGTTCGTCCGTGGTGAGTGCCGGGGCCCATTCCCCTGTGACTCGCCCCATCTCAGGGACCAGAGTCAGGACACAGCAGCACACGCAGTGGAGTACTACCCAACACGGGAATCAGGAGTCAAGTGGCAAGGATCTGACAACATGGCGTACGTTCCACAGCAGTGTGCACTGTCACCGCCGGCGGCAATCATGATAGGCCCAGGTTCCCTATTGACAACCATGTAATCCAATGATCGGGTGCATGGGGTAAACACCACCTTCCGACATGACGACTACCGCCAGCGAAATGATGCCACTTCCACTCCCTTAGACCTGGCTGGCAGGAGGCTGCCATCTTGCTACCACCACGTTATCATAGGCTGACCAAGGGCCCCATTCAGGGCCTCCTAGTCTCCGACCTTAGTTGCTTACTGACATGAGTTTCTGTTCCTCACATGGACCCATCTTTGGAAATGTGTCCACACTGGTATGCCATTACAACAGGGTTGACTCTGCACACATTTTCCTGACGGTGTACTTAATATTTAGCGTCTGTGTGTGTAACCTACGTGTCACACATTAATTGATACAGTAACATCATGTGTTGCAGGTGTACGTGTGCCCTTCATATGTGTTCTTTCCTCCCCCATAGGTACAGACCCATGTGGTGAAGGAGGGCCCCATCTGTGTAAGGCCCCTTGTTGGTTTGGAAACAATGGATGATCGTCACTTCGTTGTCACCTACAGACTCAATCGTGCTACAATCCATGACCTCTGTGCTTTACTAGATGCTGAACTGAGACCGGCTAATCAGAATCAGCATGCCATCCCTACTGAAGTGCAAGTGCTATCGGTACTCCATTTTTTGGCTACATGCTAATTTTAGGTGACAGTGGGCATGGGTGCAGGGGTCTCACAGCCAATGTTTAGTCTCATCCTGTCAAAATTCCTGGATGTATTCGTCCAACACCTGGAGACTTATGTCCAGTTCCCCCAAAGGGCTGAACTGCCTGCAATCAAGTCTGGATTTTATGCCTTTGCTATCATCCCACATGTGATAGGTGTTTTTGATGGAACCCACATAGCTCTCATACCCCCAAGAGTGAATGAACAGGTGTAGAGGAATCGAAAGAACTTCCACTCCATGAATATACAATTGGTGTGTACTGCTGACCAGAACATATCACATGTAAATTCCAGGTTCCCAGGCTCAGTCCATGATTCCTTTGTTCTGAGAAACAGCAGTGTACCACACAACTACAAGGAGACAGAGGATGGCTCATAGGTGAGTTTGCATGGCAATGGTTCTGCACATAGGTGACAGCCAGCCAATATGTATGTGCAGTCAGTTCATTATGGTCCTGTTTATGTCCACTATTGCAGGTGATTCTGCCTACCCCAACTTGCAATGACTCCTGACACCAGTGAGGAATCCCAGGACAGAAGCAGAGAAGTATTATAATGAGGCCCATGGACATACTAGAAGGGTGAT
The DNA here is from genome assembly GCF_031143425.1 of Pleurodeles waltl. Taxonomy (NCBI): domain Eukaryota; kingdom Metazoa; phylum Chordata; class Amphibia; order Caudata; family Salamandridae; genus Pleurodeles; species Pleurodeles waltl. The sequence continues at coordinate 703,152,049 of NC_090448.1, forward strand.
TGAGCACACTTTAGGTCTCCTAAAGGCTAGGTTTTGTTGCCTCCATCTCTCTGGGGGATCCCTGTGCTATGTCCCTGATAAGATGTGTAAGATAGAGGTGGCCTGCTGCATGCTGCACAACTTGGCTGTGAGGAAAGCTGTCTCCCTTCTTGAAGAAGAGGGTGCTGTCCAACCATCCCAGCAACCCCAGAGAGGGGATGAGAGTGATGGTGAGGAAGAAGAGAGGGAAGATCTTAACTCCAGGACCCAGCTGATCCACCTATACTTCCAGTGACCCTAAGGCATTGTTCAATGATGCTGTTGTCTTCACTGCATAGTTCCAGAGAACCCAATATTGTGTACATTGTGACTTACTTCAGACAGTAGAGTGCCTGGTATCCCCTCCTGCAATAAAGGTATGATTATGAAATTGACTAGCTAATGCATACACTCTCACAATTTGAACTCATAATGATGAGGGACATACAATTTGAGTGCATATGTGTTTTTATTAAGTGACACAAATTTGGTATATTGTTGTACAGTGATAGGGAGTGGGCTAATGGTGCATATCAATACTCTGGTACATGTGTTCAGCTGTTGGTGGCACTAGGGTTTGGTCCATGTGTTCATTGGTAGATGGTGTGTTGGTAGTGGCAGGTTTACAAGGTAGCACAGTGGCACACAAGGGAGACAGTTCAGAGCAGTCACTTCTTAGCGGGGGTCTTGGTCTTGGCTGGTGTTCCAGTGTCATGTCTGGGTCTGAGGACACATTTGCGTGACTGGAGCTGGGCTGCAGGGCTAGGGGTGCTGGTCTCCTGTGTGTCCTCTGACAATGCCACCAGTCCAGTAGCTGCTGCAGATGTGGATGGCAGGACAGTGTCCTGGCTAGTGGTAGGGGCTTGCAGGTGAGTGGAGGTCTCAGGCTGGCTAGGGTAGTGGTGCTGCAGCACCCCTGCAATGGTGGCTATGGTGGTATTGAGCTGTTTCCATTGCTCCATGGCCTCTTGGTGCTGTACTATCTGCAGCCTTTGATTCCACTCCAGGGTGGCCAGGATCTGGCCCATCCTATCCCGGGTATGGTGGAATGCTCCCAGGACCTCAGATATCACCTCCTGGGCTGCAGCATCCATCCTTTGGCTTCCCCCTGGGCCACTGATGCCCTCCCACTGGCCCTTGCTCCCTGTGCCTGTGTCCCCTGCACAGGTCTGGCAGTTCCACTTGCACTGGGGCCTTCGTAATCCTGCTTGTTGGTGGGTGGAGACTCTGGCCTCTGTAGGAGTGGGTTGCCATTCTGTGCACAGGAGACACTGGTGTGGGGTCGTTTGGCCAGAGCTGAAGTTGGTGGCTGGGTAGTAGGGCTGTCAATGGTATCCTGGGTGGGGCTGCTGGAGGCTGACAGTCCAGGACTGTGTGACGGCCAGGGTATTCCTCACTTTCCATACATCCCTCTCCAGTCTTCTGAGTGGGGCCTCTGTCTCCGTGTGAGGCGCTGGCACTCCTTGGTCTTTCCATCCGGGTGGCATGGGTGGTGGTGCCTGTGGGGTGGAATGGACATGTATGTATCATGTATAATTTCAGAAATTGATGCACAGCTCTACCCTATTTTGTGCTTCTAGTCCCCTGTCGTGGCATGCAGGTCCTTTCATGTACTTATGTTTGCATTTTGTGTGGGGGGTGGAGGTACATTGTGGGTGATGTAGTGCCACTGTGAATCATTGCAGGGGTAGGTAACTGTGCACAGGGGGGCAGAATGGTGTAGGAAAGTACCATCTTGCCTGGCATGTTACCCCTATTTTTACTGTATGTATGTTTGTTTTTGCCTGTGTCACTGGGATCTTGCTAGCCAGGACCCCAGTGCTCATAAAGTATGCCCTGTATGTGTTCCCTGTATGGTGCCTAACTGTATTACTGAGGCTCTGCTAATCAGAACCTCAGTGTTTATGCTCTCTCTGCTTTTAAAATTGTCACTGCAGGCTAGTGACTAATTTTACCGATTCTAATTGGCACACTGGAACACCCTTATAATTCCCTAGTATATGGTGCCTAGGTTCCCAGGGTATTGGTGTTCCAGGAGATCCCTATGGACTGCAGCATTTCTTTTGCCACCCATAGGGAGCTCAGGCAATTCTTACACAGGACTGCCACTGCAGCCTGAGTGAAATAACGTCCACGTTATTTCACAGCCATTTTACACTGCACTTAAGTAACTTATAAGTCACCTATATGTCTAACCTTCACTTAGTGAAAGTTAGGTGCAAAGTTACTTAGTGTGAGGGCACCCTGGCACTAGCCAAGGTGCCCCCACATTGTTCAGGGCAAATTCCCCAGACTTTGTGAGTGCGGGGACACCATTACACGAGTGCACTACATATAGGTCAATACCTATATGTAGCGTCACAATGGTAACTCCGAACATGGCCATGTAACATGTCTAGGATCATGGAATTGTCACTCCAATACCATTCTGGTATTGGGGGGACAATTCCGTGCATCCCTGGGTCTCCAGCATAGAGCCTGGGTACTGCCAAACTAACTTTCCTGGGATTTCTCTGCAGCTACCGCTGCTGCCAACCCTCAGACAGGTTTCTGCCCCCCCGGGGCCTGGGCAGCCCAGTCCCAGGAAGGCAGAACAAAGGATTTCCTCTGAGAGAGGGTGTTATACCTTCTCCCTTTGGAAATAGGTGTGAAGGGCCTGAGAGGAGTAGCCTCTCCTGGACTCTGGAAAAGCTTTGAAGGGCACAGATGGTGCCCTCCTTGCATAAGCCAGTCTACACCAGTTCAGGGATCCCCCAGCCCTGCTCTGGAGTGAAACTGGACAAAGGAAAGGGGAGTGACCACTCACCTGACCAGCACCTCCCAGGGGAGGTGCCCAGAGCTCCTCCAGTGTGTCCCAGACCTCGGCCATCTTGGATGCAGAGGTGTGAGGGCACAATGGACAGCTCTGAGTGGCCAGTGCAAGCAGGTGACGTCAGAAACGCCTCCTGATAGGTGCTTACCTTTCTCTGTAGACAATCCTTCTCTGAGGACTATTTAGGATCTCTCTTGTGGGTATCTCACCAGATGACGAATGCAAGAGTTCACCAGAGTTCCTGTGCACTTCCCTCTTCAACTTCTGCCAAGGATCGACCGCTGACTGCTCCAGGACACCTGCAAAACCGCAACAAAGTAGCAACAAGACTACCAGCAACATTGTAGCGCCTCATCCTGCCGGCTTTCTCGACTGTTTCGTGGTGGTGCATGCTCTGAGGGCTGTCTGCCTTCACCCTGCACTGGAATCCAAGAAGAAATCTCCTGTGGGTCGACGGAATCTTCCTCCTGCCAATGCAGGCACCAAACTTCTGCATCACCAGTCCTCTGGGTCCCCTCTCATCTTGACGAGCGTGGTCCCTGGAACACAGGAGCTGGATCCAAGTGTCCCCGACAGTCCAGTGGCCCTACTGTCCAAATTTGGTGGAGGTAAGTCCTTGCCTACCCACGCCAGACAGTAATCCTGTGTACTGTGTGAACTGCAGCTGCTTGGGCTTCTGTGCACTTCGTGCACAGCCTAGCCCAGGTCCCCAGCATTCTGTCCTTCATTGCCGAAGTCGTTGAGCTGGACTCCGACTTCGGGGCACCCTCTTTTGTTGTGCTGAGTCGAACGTCATACTCAGATCTTCTGAACGCCTGTTCAGGTGCTTCTGTGGGTGCTGCCTGCTTCTGCATGGGTTCTCCGAGTTGCTGAGCACCCCCTCTGTCTCCTCCTCCAAGGGACGACCTCCTGGTCCTTCCTGGGCTCTGGCAGTACCCAAAACCTTCAACTGTGACTCTTGCAGCTAGCAAGGCTTGTTTGCAGTCTTTATGCGTGGAAACAACTCTGCATCCTCCAGCACGCCATGGGACATCTTCTGCCCAAAGAAGAAGTTCCTGGCACCTTCCGTTGTTGCTGAATCTTCGGCTTCTTCCACCCAGAGGCAGCCCTTTTGCACCTTCATCCGGGGTTTAGTCGGCTTCTGCCCCCCCTGGACACTTGTGCAACTCTTGGACTTGGTCCCCTTCTTTTACAGGTCCTCAGGTCCAGGAATTCGTCTTCAGTGCTTTGCAGTCAGTTGTTGTCTTTGCAGAATACCCTATCTCGACTTTACTGTCTTTCTGGGGTAGTAGGGTAACTTTACTCCTACTTTTCAGGGTCTTGGGGTGGGGTATCTTGGACACCCTTAGTGTTTTCTTACACTCACAGCAACCCTGTACACACTACACTAGGCCTAGGGTCCATTCGTGGTTCTCATTCCACTTTTGGAGTATATGGTTTGTGTTGCCCCTAGGCCTATTTTTCCCTATTGCATTCTATTGTGCTCTACAGTGTTTGCACTACTTTTCTAACTGTTTACTTGCCTGATTTTGGTTTGTGTGTATATTTTGTGTATACTACTTACCTCCTAAGGGAGTATATCCTCCGACATACTTTTTGCATATTGTCACTAAAATAAAGTAACTTTATTTTTAGTAACTCTGAGTATTGTTTTTTCTTATGATATAGTACTAAGTGATATAAGTGGTATAGTAGGAGCTTTGCATGTCTCCTAGTTCAGCCTAAGCTGCTCTGCTATAGCTACCTCTATCAGCCTAAGCTGCAAGAACACCTCTAATCTACTAATAAGGGATAACTGGACCTGGCACAAGGTGTAAGTACCACAAGGTACCCACTATAAGCCAGGCCAGCCTCCTACAGATGAGGCCTCTTTGTGGGATTGTGGGCACGCAGGGTCACTGGATGTGGGTGTTGTGGCTTAGGTGGGGATGGCGTCCTGATGATAAAGAGAGGGGTGGGGTGCTGCATGTATTATAGGTGGGGTGACTGTTAAGGTATTGTAGTTGACTTACCCGAGTCCAGTTCTCCAGTGAGGCCCTCTGGGTGCAGGATAGCCAGTACCTTCTCCTCCGAATCGTTGTAGTCGGGGGTGTAGTTGGGGGACCATCACCAGCCTTCTGTACCGTGATGTTGTGCCTGGATGCCATTGACCTCACCTTCCCACGCAGGTCGTTCCATCTCTTCCAGATGTCATCCCTTGTGCATGAATGGTTTCCCACTGTGTTGACCTTGTTGACAATCGTCTGCCATAGCTCCATCTTCCTGGCGATGGGTGTCTGCTGCACCTGTGCCCCGAATAGTTGTGGCTCGATTTTGAGTATTTCGTCCACTATGGTCCACTATGGACCTTAGCTCCCTATCTGTGAAGCGGGGGCGCTTAGGGGGTGCCATGGTGTGTGTTGTGGGTGTATTGGTGAGGGTGCTGTGGTGTGGTTATGTGTGTGGTCTATGAGGGTGTCTGGGGTTTTTGTGTGTTTTGGTGGTGTATTTGTGAGTGTGAATTTAGTTATGTTGTGTTCCATGTATGTGTGTTGTGTTGTCAGTCTCATTCGTGCTATTGGCGATGCAAAGGATTGTGGGGTGTGTATGTGAGTGTTTTATAGTGTTGTGAATGTGTGTCAGGTGTGTGGGTTTCAATGTTTCCAATGTGTGCATTTGTTGTTGTTGGGTCCCATTGCTGGCCGTGGCGGTCCGTACCACCAATGGTCGTTCAGCATCCACTATCCGCCACGCTGATTTGTGCATCATTATTTGGTGGACGGAGGATTTGTGTGCATGGCGGTGGTGGGGTGGGGTGTGCTGCCTTTCCACCATCGTAGGCCCTGGCAGAGGGTGGGGGTTGCAGGATCTTTGGAGGTTTGCCTTTTTGGGATCATAATTCGGTGGTGTCCAGTCTTCTGCCACTGGCGGGCTTCTGTTCACCGTCGCCTCGGCAGTCGGCGGTGTTTGCCCCAAAGTTCAGAATGAGAGCCAAAGTGTCCAAAATGTGGGTTTTATGCAGCAGATTTATAATATATGTTTGCTACCTGTCCAAGGCTGCAAGAATTTTGGGTACGAGTGACACAACACTTAGCTTTTTCCCTTGGAAGCTATGCACAATTTTCTGTTTAGGAGACCATTTTTGGCTATAAAATGGAATTTGAAATCGGTCTGAGGCACTTGCTTGCTACGATAATTGTTACTGCAAAATTGTGTACTGCAAGAGCATGGGTACCTTCTCTACCCCCCAGGCTTGAGGGAGTGGCGTGTCGCCATAAGACAAATATTTGAGTTGGAACTTGCCCTAGCTAAGGCTAGGGTGCTTGCTCTAGTAACAAGCTGGAGCAAACTTAGGGGGTCATTCCGACCCCGGGGGGCGGCGGAAGCCGCCCGCCTGGCGGGAACCGCCAGAAGACCGTACCGCGGTCAAATGACCGCGGAGGTCATTCTGACTTTCCCGCTGGGCCGGCGGGCGACCGCCAGAAGGCCGCCCGCCGGCCCAGCGGGAAAGCCCCTTCAACAATGAAGCCGGCTCCGAATGGAGCCGGCGGAGTTGAAGGGGTGCGACGGGTGCAGTGGCACCCGTCGCGATTTTCAGTGTCTGCTAGGCAGACACTGAAAATCATTATGGGGCCCTGTTAGGGGGCCCCTGCACTGCCCATGCCTGTGGCATGGGCAGTGCAGGGGCCCCCAGGGGCCCCACGACACCTGTTCCCGCCATCATGTTCCTGGCGGTTTTTACCGCCAGGACCAGGATGGCGGGAAGGGGGTCGGAATCCCCATGGCGGTGCTGCGAGCAGCGCCGCCATGGAGAATTCTTTGGGGCAGGGGTAAACCGGCGGGAAATCGCTGGTTGCCCTTTTCTGACCGCGGCTTTACCGCCACGGTCAGAATTGCCCATGAATCACCGCCAGCCTGTTGGCGGTGCTTCCGCGGCACTCTGCCCTGGCGGTTTTCAACCGCCAGGGACAGAATGACCGCCTTAATCAGGTTTTAATTGGAATCAGCAGACTTATCTTCGAGTCTGAATATATGAGTGGGTCTTGGCTCAATTCTTTACGTTAAAACCTAGGTCGACCAAATTTCATGGAATAATCTTAACCTGGGATGTTTCATCCCTTTTTTTCTACTCTCCTATTGGTTCCCTGTGTTCTATGTGCAGGATATCATCTGAAAACTCTGTTCAATTTAGGTGGGCTATCCCATCGTACGTTGACTACTTGATTGCTATAATATGCATTGATCATGCCCTTCTATTGCTCTCTGCATTTTGTTCATTGTGTTGTGATCTGCTGACCAAAGAAAACAAGAAAAAAAAAAAGGAAATGTATATTTCATTCAGACAATGCAACATCCCTATTGGGAGTCTCATCAATTCAGAAATTGGTTGGGCTACTGAGAATCTCTCAGAATATGTTGACAAATACCTGAAACCACTTGTGGATAACCTGCCTGCATATATGAGAGACAGAATGGATGTATTGAATAAACTTGAGGATGTGACATGGGATTAATCTACGATTTTTGTCTCTTTAGATGTGGTTGGTTTGTACACATGCATCCAAAATAAGTTTGGGTTGAAGGCCATGCAACTTTTTTGGAATCTAGAAGCACAACTTTTTATAAGCATTCAAAAATGCTGATTCAGATGGCTGAATTGATCTTATCCAGCAACTTTAATGGAGAGTGGTATCACCAATTGCAGGGTACTGCATTGGAGTTCAGGTTTGCTCCCTTTTATGTGAATGTCTCTGTGGGGTAGTTTGAGAGAACTCATACCTGGACCCCTGTGGCCGAGGATTATGTCTGATATGTTTATTTCTGAGGATGTTTCATAATGATATTATTTACATTTGGAAGGGTTCTGCATTACAATTGAGTGAGTAATTTCAGTATCTAAAAAATATTCATACAAAGTACAATTTACAATGTATTACAAATGTCATAGTATTACTTTTTTGGATGTGGAACTATTTAGTTATAGAGATAGGATTGGTAGTAGACTATCCAAAAAAGCTACTGCCACTAATAATATTTTGAGGGTGGGTAGTGCTCATCTCAAAATAAATAACATATGGCGAAATGGTAAGGATACAGCAGAACTGTAGTGAGAAAGAACAGTTTGCAGAGGAGGTTCGGGATTGAAGAGAAGATTGAAATCCTGGGGTTATACTGATGAGATATTAAATAAAGCTGAAAGAAGGATCAGCAAGATTGATAAGTGCACCACCCTGAAAAAAACATACTAATCCAGTCAGGGGGTGGGAATTAGTTTTTTTGTGATTACTAATAATTTAGAACAGAATGCTATATATAGAATATTACTATGACATTGGGCCATATTATCACAGGTTCCAGGGTCCAGCAAGATTTTATCAGATAGACCGCTGATCACTTACATAAGAAGATATACGATTAAGAACAGGATTACCGGGAATTACCTAGCACAGATTAAGAAGAAAGGTTGGCTTTTTGAACCGCCCAAAGGGCTTTTATATTTGTTCTGATTGTAATAGAACATGGCATTAAAATATTAAAGGAATGCAGTGACAATTATATTAGAAAATATCACATTAACCATTTATTAAATGCAGGAGGACATATGTAGTGTATGTGTTTGCATGTAATTGATATATGTTGGTAGCACAATAGGAGCTGTTAAAACAAGGATTCAGGAACATTATAGTGGAATTAGAAAGGGGGTGTAAGTAACCCAATAATTCAGCATGTGAGGGAAGCTCACTTTAAGAATTGGTAGTTCTCATTTCATGGATTACAGAAGATAGATCTTGACTCCAAGGGGGGTGATTGGGCATTAATTTTATATCAGGCAGAAGCCTGGTGGATCAGCAGATTAAGATCAGTGGAAAAAGGGTTAAATATGGAGAATGGATTACATTACTTTCTGTCATGATTTCTCATGTCTACAACTTTGAAAATGTGCTAAACGTACCTTGGGGAATATAATGAGAAGAATTAGATGTGTCTGTAATATTGCACATTTGAACATATCTATGAGCCACGAGTATGTCCGAGGAGGCCGAAGAGATAACTTGGTTTGACTGGAAAATACCTTTTCCACAATGGCAATGAAATCCATTGTTTGGTAACAGTGTTGTGGTGAGGGTGGTGAGGACGGTTTTTCTAACTAGGAATGGTTGATGTTTGGTGCAGAATTGTAAATTGTAAAAGAATTGGTGATAAGTGATTGAAGATGGTTGAATGGGTCACGATTTAAGAGGGTTGAGTATTTGTACTCTGGGAGATTTGTCTCATGACTTGCGGAGTGACTATATACATTAATATGGGGACATATTACAAAATAGCAAACAATTTAATTCAGGTTATGGTGGTTTTGATGGTATGGACTTGATAACATGGAATGTATAATACAGAAATGAATAAGACAGATATGTGCTATTTTGTTCATAAACATGTAAAGACAGTTTGTTAGCTCTAATTAATTGAGCCTGAGGACTCATATTTTGGAAGTGTCCTTACTTTAGGTTTGGAGGGATTGTAGTTAAGAATGTGATGAGCTGTACGATTTTAAGGGAAGAAACTAGCTTTAATATGGCAAAGGATTAGGTACCAAAAAAAGTGTTTTTTGAGAGGGAGGGGCTGGCAACCTTGCGGGTGATGGCTGACTTCAGAAATGACTATGATGTGAAATGGACAACGTTGCTGCTGGCTGATAGAGTGATTACGCTGGGGCTTACTACTGGAAAAAATGTGAGAGGTTTGAACACTTTAAGCCCTGTTTAATGTTGTTTTTGTAGGGGACAGGATATTTTTAACCAGTAAGTCAGTTTGAGATGGGAAACGATTATGGAACGGCAAAGCGTGGCTGTCGGCTAAGTGTACAAAGTGTGGACCATTTTAAATTAAATGACAGGATCCACATTCATAGTCCTGTTTTGTTTAGGCTTTGAAAATTGTGGCCATTTGATTATAGAAACTAATGGGGAATGAATGGAGGTTTTGTGGGAGAATGGTGGTTATTTGGAATGGAATGAGTAAGATTGTCATTAGGAGCCCAATGTATGATGTGCCTTTGTGGTCGCAAAAGGCGACTTTTGCCTTCTGCAATTGCGGAATGGCTTTTTCTAATGTACCATCCCTATTTTGTGAGCCAACATGCAAATACCAACTCGCAAAATAGGGATTATGACTCGCAATTAGGAAGGGGCGCTCCAAGGGCGTCCCTTCCTGGCATGTATGATTGTGTTGCGACTGCAATGATTGTTTTGTGACTGCAATTGTTGTCGCAACACAATCGCAGTTACCACCAATTTCAAATTGGTGGTAACCCATTCGCAAACAGGAAGCATTCCCCAGGGGACCCATTCCCCATTGTGAATGGAAGCAAAAATATTTTTTCAGACCAGGTAGTTGTCCCACAGACCACTGTCTACTCTGAAAAAATTAAAAGAAAATATTATTTTTTTTTGTTTGAAATCCATCCCATTTTCCTTTAAGGAAAATGGACTGCATTTAAAAAAAACTGCTTTATTTAAAAAGCAGTCACAGACATGGTGGTCTGCTGTCCCCAGCAGGCTACCATTCCTGTGAGTGCGGCCATTCAAATGGGTTTGCAAATTCTGACCTACCTCATGAATATTGATGAGGTAGGTGATTTGTGACCCCAATGGGAATGGCAAATAGTGTCATTGACACTGTTGTACATTTGGGTTTTGCGACTCGCAAACATATCACAAATTGCGAGTCGCAAAACATATGGTTCCAGGTGTTTTTGTTTGGTTTGTTTCCTTTTAGAAAGTGAATTACAGATATAAACGTTCACTAGCTAATGATTTTGCAGTTCTTATGATTGTAAGTAAACATGTTAAATTTGACAATAGGTAACAATTTATTATTTTATATACTAGGAATGCAATGGACATTATAGTATAATGTTGACTATGATAAAATAAATGCTGATGATTGTGGTAAATCAGGGAAGGTCATAATATTAGTTTGAAATATTAGGATATTGTTTGATAAGTGTGATGGTAAGATGTCAGGTTGACCGTTACGGTTTGTGGGAAATTAAATCACTCTTCAGCTTTGGTGTTTAAGAATTTAAAAAAATAAGGGTTTTAATTATTTTTACTGTAACTATTGTAAATGAAAACTGTGTTTATGTATATATTTTAGGCCCTGATGAAGTCCATGCTGTGGATGGAACAGTTGGCTAGGCCACCACTGTATGTATTGATTTTGTAACTAAAGATGAAGTGAAACTTTGTGTGTGAGCAACTACAGGAAGAATCTGGAATAAAGTAATTAAGAAAAACTCATTGGCTTGGATGCTCCTTGATTATTGATGAACTTTATGGAAACACACATGGCCATCATCAAGTTAATTACTTTTTCCTAAAGACATTTTTTTATTTTTTTTTAAAGGGACAATAAACATCCATCATTCATGTAACCATAGCAGCAGGTAAAAAAAAAACAGTACGTAATAGCAAGATGCAGGTATCGATCAAACCAATTAATATCCTCTTGGACAAATCAAGAATCGAGATGCAGGTTACACAAAGGAGAAAAGAAAGAAGAAACCATAAAAAAGGAAAGAGAACAGCTAGCAGCAATGGTGAATAGCATATTGCAGAATACATATGATATTAAAGTGCAAATGTTCGGTATTAACCATGATGGATCAGATGCGGCCATATACAATAGAACAAACAAGAGATACAGTACTGAAAAACAGATGCCGTTTATCATCAAATAGATCACATTATCCCGAGTATTCGAGACTATCAAATTAAGACTGAGTCAACATCTATATACTGTAGTCTTGATCAAACCTTATGCAACTAGCAACAAAAGAGGGCAATATGTTGCACAACGCATATAATAATGAAGCACGAACTCCGGCATTTACCATCAAACAACATGTATCTTACTATATCATAGTGTAATCAAAAAATGGCGTCCTAAAATACATGATATAACTTTATGTCAAAAATAGATCAGATATTGTAAAATACTTCAGTGCAGTCAGATTTGTGCGAAGTCGTAAAGTGCATATACTTGCTCAAACCTGCCCCTTCCAATGAACACCTATCTTTCCGTGTAACATTTCAATCATTTAATCAGTCAGTCAGGTGTTATTTGTATAGAGCGGCTTGTCACCCGAGTGAGTATCCAGGCGCAATTATTAAGCTTTATACGTCATATGTCTTTTAGCAATGGAAAAGTAGGTGATATAACCACAACAATAGTAAAGTACAAAATCCCTATGATTGCCCAGATGAGTCAGAGTACAGCAAAATGATACCAACTTTTTATGCAGTGATAAAATGCTTAGGGCCTGATTTAGAGCTTGGCGGATGGGTCACTTCTCCACAATGGTGACAGATATCCCGTCCGCCGAAATCTAAATCCTACAGAAGAAAATGAGATTTCGACTTCAGCACAGGATATCCATCACCACTGTGAGGGAGTAACTTGTTCGCCGAGTTCTAAATCAGGCCTTAGACCGGATTATTACAAAGGTAGATCAATAATGATAGCTTCTGATTAATATACCATATTTGCACGAAGAAATAAAGTACTGGTCCTAGTAAAGTACAAACCCCAAAATGCTCAGTGTTAGTGCTACACCCTCTAGGGGATGATTAAAGCGTCTCTGTGTTGTCCCCATACAAACAGGTGAACTCACTGATTAAAGCTCTCGATCCAGTCAGTTGGTGGGGGGCAGATCAGAGCACCACGTCTTCGGGGCTTCTGGCCCTTACACTCATATAAGCTCCTTTCCATGTTAAACATTGCTAGAGACAGTACCCTCCATTCTGTGAAGGTTGGAGGATCAGGATTTAGCCACCCTGAAGCTATGAACATACGCGCTACTGCCATTACCACAAATATCAGCTAGATTTTCCCCTTCTGAGTATCGATAACCTTCCATTAGCTCTAACAACATTGTCTGGAGAGTAATTCTGAACTTTTTTTCAAAATATAGAGGTTTAGCTCTGGGCATGAGTGAAACATACGTATGACTTCAGCCTGTTCTATTCCTCCTCAATGGCACTTGCCATCAGGTTTCCGGCCCCAGCTATATAGCTTAGCCAGGGTGTGGTGTAAGTCAAATACTGTCTTTAAAATGCTGGCTCTTTAGACATGCAGTTATCAGTATCAGATCTCTAAAGAGCTTTGTAGCATCAGTCCTTCTATCACCAATCTTCCCTCCCACTTAGCATTCTGAGCCTCTAGGTCATCAGGCAGAGCTTGTGTTATAGATTTGCCCAATCCTAGCTCCATCATAAATGACTTCTATAATGGGAAGTTAACTGAACAAGACTTTATTCTTGCCTATCTTCTCAATAAAAGCTATGAACTGCAGATATTCATATTCTTCCTGTATCTCACTAAAATAATGTAGCTTCCCTTTGTCATAAAATCACCAAGACTTGAAATACCACTCAGTTCCCCTCTTTTACCTATATTATCATGGAATATAGAGAGTGAGGCAGAAGAACCCTATATAGATGCATACCAGTTAAGGTTAGTGGTGCCTATCCTCTTCTTTACTTGCTGCCATATCCTTATATACCCCCTTCACAGACTTGAATCTAGTCTTTTTGTAATATCTTAGTTCCATCTTTCTCAAAGAGCACCCCTTAGCCTCAGATTCCAAAGCTAGCTTGTATATAGTTGGTGTTTCGGCATAATTTTGATTGTGTGTCCTGCCCAATATCAAGATTCCCATGTGCTACCACATACATGACCAGTAGTTGCATATAAAGCAAGTAACTGCCCTTAGGAAGTATCATATACTTAAGAGATCCTTCTTGGCTTCTTGAACTGCCAGAGAAAACTAAAGCAAGCACTCTAGCTTTGAAAGCCAGCATCCTATTGACCTCCAAGGGGATAGTTCTAAACATATACTACAGTTTTGGTATTATTACCATTTTTAAAACATCACATCTTCCAAACAATGATAGATGCAGATTGTTGATTCTATTTAACTCCTGCCTTATGTTACATAACATAGGTGTTAAATTTAGTTCCACTAACTGGTCTAACAAAGATGTTATCCTGACCACCACGTAAATTGCATCATTTACCAACCACTTACCATTTTTAAATCATCACATCTTCCAAACAATGAAAGATGCAGATTGTTGATTCTATTTCACTCCTGCCTTATCTTCCCAAACATGGTGTTAAATTTAGTTCTACTCACTGGTCTAACAAAGATGTTATCCTGACCACTACGTAGATTGCATCATTCACCAACCGCTGGTATCTCAGGACAACTCTTCGGGTACCTTGGGTATACACTACCTGATTCTTGTCTTAGTTAACATGATATCCTACTATTACCCCAAAGCTATTAGTCTCGCTCTTCAATGCTGTTAAGGCTCATTGAGGATCTGGTGTTACTATAACAACATTGTCTGCACAGGACAAAACTTTATACTCCGTCTGGTTTACCGAGATTAGCTGTTCCCAGGGTTATTCTCCAGTCATGCAATAAAGGGGTCGATATTTAGTGAAAATAACAATGGTGAGCACTGACAAATTTGTCTTGTCCCCCTGGCAATTAAGATCCTGTCTGATTCCATCCCCAGTACCTGAAGCATAGGCTTTGGAGGAGGGATATAATGCCCTGATGGCCTTGATGTAGTTGGGACCATTTCCCTTCCACTTTAAGACTTCCCATATGTAACCCCGGGGACACAGGACCTTGTTATGACATTGGTGGTCAGCTGACCGCCATGCCGGCGATGGCGGTAGTACCGTCTCCAGGCTGGTGGTGAAGACTGCCAAATTATGACTATGGCGGTGATCCCTCCCATAGACAGCCAATTTACCACCCGAACCGCCAGTGCGGTCTGGACACTGACCACGGTGGTAGGCACCTTCAGGCAGGTGGAAAACAACGACCCACCCGCCATATCATGACATAGTAGACTGCCAGAATTTCCGGGGCAGGACCACCGCCACCAAAAGCCTAGCGGAAACACATCCTATAAAAGGAGACACACCTCCAGGGACACAGAGGAGTCCGTGGCCGCCATGGAACCCAAACTGGAAGTCCTGCTGATGCTGTACAACTCAATGGTAGTCCAGGAGCACCAAGGATGACGAAGATGACGACGGTGAGTACAGCCGCCTAGCACACAAGGGAGGGAGGGGAGAGTGAGACACGCACACCACACACCAAACACACATACCACACACCAAGAACAATCTGCAGAGTAAGTCAACAGCAACATTACCCAGGAGCAAAGAAAGCTAGGACACATTCCTCTGGTCCAACAACTGTAATGATGTTGGAAAATGAGCTCAATGTCAAATAAATAAATATATACATATGTACAGCAAGGGCCATTGGCCAGTCCACAGTAAACAGACGGCCACAGGGCAACGTTCAAGGCCCAATGTGACTCCTGACAGCCCAGATACTCCACTGGGCAGGGGCATCATGTCGTAAATATGCAGGCACCTCAGGGAGCAGGAGTGGGTGGGGGAGGTGTTGGGGGATACTTTTTCGGAGGGGGTCCTTGGGCTCAGGTATTGGGGGCGGAGGAGTGGGCTTGGGAAAGGGGGCTGGAATGCCACTATTGTGCCCCTTAGTGTCAGGTGAAGTCTTAGGGGAAGAAACAGGAGAAGAATGGGAGGTGGAATCTTCCTCCTATGGGCAGGGCAGGGGGAGGAAGAGGTCAATGCGGGTCTGCGGGTCTGCTGTTGTGGTGACTTTTGGCAAGGCTGTACAGGTGGCAGGATGTGGGACTGATGATGCAGTGCATGCAGGTGTGAGTGTTGATGTGACTGTGAGGGAGGAAGAAGAGGAGGAGGGAGAGACAGTGGAGGCAGTGGCTGTTGTAGTATATGCATCTGGGTGTCTGCTGTGTGTATGCTTGGGGAGCAAAGTTTGGTGCCTGTGTTTGTCTCTGCGAGTCCTGTCTGTTGTTTTGAGTGCATGCTTGTCAGATTGTGTGCATGGGATGGGTTAGGGAGGGCTCTGGGACTGGGAACAGGTAGTTGGAGGGGGGACGGTAGAACCAGGGGCACTGGCTGAGGTCAGAGATGAGGCCAGAGCCTGAAACGATCCCTGTAGGGCAGCCAAGCCACCGTAAATGCCCTCCAGGTAGGCATTGCATTGCTGCATCTTGGATGCCAGCCCCTGGATGGCATTCATTATGGTTGCCCTACAGAGATGGATTTCAGGAGGTAAATAGCCTCCTCACTGAGGGCAGCAGGGCTTACGGGGCAGGGCCTGAGGTGCCTGGGGTGAAGTAGACACCCATTCTCCTGGGTGAGCGGGCACCAGCAACTGGGTGGGCGGTGCTGGTACGGGGATGGCAAAAGATCTAGTAGCTGGTGGGGTCCCAGAGGGGTCCGCCACCACCAGGGAGCTTCCATCAGAGTAGGAATCTGAGTCAGATGTTGTAGCTCCTGTTTCCCCCATGGTGCTCCCGTCGCTCTCCAAGCCATTGGTCCCCACTGTATCTGTGTTCTCCGCCTCCTGGGTCCCGTGTGCTGCAGCTCCCCCACTCAACGGTGCCCCTGCTCCTTCACCATATGATGCTAATGCACACAAGGACAGGATGAGAAAAGGAGAGAGGGTGGGGTAGAAAGAAAGGGAGCACAGGGTCATTCACAGCACCAACAGCACATATGGCATACACATCAAAGTCACTCACTGATACTAACACAGTGCAGTATGGACGAGAATTACAAACCATTATCTGGGTACAACAGCAGTAAATAACCAAAACACTACTATCTGCACACCTACTGGGACTCACTAAGGGCCAGATGTAGCAACAATAGGTTTTGCGACTCGGAAATTGCGACTCCGAGCGACTCACAGTTTCCGAATCGCAAAACCTAATGCAGAAAGGTGTCTCAGACACCTGCGAGTCGCTATGAGGTCACAAAGACCCACCTCATTAATATTAATGAGGTGGGTCGCAAATTGCGGCCCCATAGCGACTCTGGGCACTCACGGGTATGGAGGCCTGCTGTAGTAAGCAGACCTCCATGTCCATGACTGCTTTTAAATAAAGCAGTTTTTTTTTTCAAAGTGTAGCCCGTTTTCCTTAAAGGAAAACGAGCTGCACTTAGAAAAAAAAAACGAAATCTTTTGTTTCTGATTTTTTCAGGGCAGGTAGTGGTCCCTTGGACCAGTACCTGCTCTGAAAAAATAATTTGGGGTCCACTCACAAAGGGGAAGGGGTCCCATGGGGACCCCTTCCCATTTGCGAGTGGGTTACCATCCACTTCAAGTGGATGGTAACTGCGACTCCATTTGCGACCGTGTACGCGGTCGCAAATGGAGTTGCATACCACTGCGCCTCGCAAATAGGAAGGGAACACCCCTTCCTATTTGCGACTCTGAAATGCATTTTGCGAGTCGGTTCCGACTCGCAAAATGCATTTCTGCATAGCAAACACACGTTTGCGACTCACAAACTGTTTCCTACATCTGGCCCTAAGCCCGTCCTGCCGTGGTATGCTACTTACCAATACCAAATATACATACCACCCTACATAGCTAAGCAGGACCACAATGGAAAAGCTAAAGCGGCATATTGGGGCACCCACTGACTGGATCCTTGCACCCAAACCCCATGCCAGGCAACTATAAATTTATACCACACACTCTGTACTCACCCCCTTGTGGCTACTGTGCTGCCCTCAAGCGCCCATCCAACTCAGGATTTGCCACTGCCAGTATGCAGGCCATTAGGGGGGTCAGGCTCCGACGGGTACCCTTCCCTTGTTGGGAGGCCATCTCCAGCTGGGCCTCTGTGGTCTTCCGGGCCCAGTGTCTCATGTCTTCTCACCATTTCCTGCAGTGGGTGCTCCGCCAGCTATGGACCCCCAGGGTCCACACGTCTTTGGCGATGGCACCCCACAACCCTTTCTTTTGATGGACGCTGACCAGCAGAGGAGACACAGACAGAAGGACACCATGAACTCAACAATCCACTCTATAACACAGATGGCTTACATTCTGCATATGACCCACATTAAGCACACACATGACCCCTACCTCTGCATACATATTGAATGCTACCAACACCCCCCCAAATGACACACTGCCAGCATACACATACATCTACATGCAGCCATGTCGCATCAAATGTACCCATGTTGTACTCACCTGTTGGGTCTGGAGGCCCATACAACTGCCCATACAGGGGTAGGACCCTATCCACAAGCTTCTCCAGCTCCTCCAATGTGAAGGCTGGGGCCCTTTCCCCTGTAGCATGGGGCATCGCAGGTTCCAGACACAGGTCACAGCAGCACACGCAGTAGAGATGTTCAACTGTAGAGAGTCAGGAATCAAGTGAGGTGGCACAGAGGAAATGGCGGTCACGTCTGTGCCGATGTACACCGTCATTACCGGCGTTGCTCATCATTGGTTCCTGAACTCCATAGAGCTCCATGTTAGCCAATGAGGAGTTGCACAGCGGTACAGACCGCCTTCTGCCATGACACCAGATGCCGGCAGAGTGAGATCACTTCTACCTGTCCCTGCATACAGGACAGGCGGTTGCCATTTCCTAATGTTAGTACTCATGTTGGACTAATTTATGTGCGTCATTGGTACAGACTGTACATACCTATAAAATTACAGTCTTCTACATATATACATCCTCTGTGTACTGTGATATTGTGTGTTCATACTTCTTGTAGACACACACATTTTAATTTTGGCTCACTTAGATACCAATCAATACGGGGGATGAGGAGGAGGAGGAGGCAAGCACCTGTGTACAGACCCCTTGTGGACTTGGCTACACTGAAGGACTGGCACATCATACTCACTTATCGTCTGGAGAGGGCCTCAATTACTGAGCTGTGTGCACAATTGGAGCCTGATCTAATTCCTGCTATCAGCAGCACTACAGCAATCCCCCCTGTAGTACAGGTACTCTCAGTGCTCCAATTCCTGGCAAGTGGTTCATTCCAGGTGACAGTGGGTTTGGTTGCAAGAATGTCACAGCCAATGTTGTCGGTTGTACTTGGAAGGCTTTTGGCTGCCTTGCTCAAACACATGAGCAGCTACATCTCATTCCCCCAGATTGAAGATTTGTCCACTGTAAAGGCTGGATTCTATGCCATGGGCCACATGCGACATGTGATTGGGGCCATTGATGGGACCCATATTGCCTTGGTCCCTCCCAGGGTAAATGAGCAGGTCTAAAGGAATAGGAAGAGTTACCACTCTGAAAATGTCCAGATGGTGTGCCTTGCTGATCAATACATCACCCATGTCACTGCCAAGTTTCCTGGATCTGTGCATGATGCATATGTATTGAGGAATAGCAGCGTCCCACAGGTGATGGCACAGCTACAGAGGCACAGAGTGTGGCTCATAGGTGAGCTTGAGTCTTTACACAATGTATGTCAGTGTATGCCAAATGGAGTTTTACTCTATGCCATTGTACATGGGTAATGTGTGTCCCTCACTTCCATGTGACTCCGGGTACCCAAACCAGTCCTGGCTGTTGACCCCTGTTAGGAATCAGAGAACTGGTGCAGAAAATCGGTACAATGAGGGACATGGCTGTACCAGGAGGGTTGTAGAACACACATTTGGCTTACTGAAAGCCAGGTTCAGGTGCCTCCATTTAACAGGTGGGTCGCTATGCTACGCCCCTATGAAGGTTTGCCAGATTGTAGTGATCTGCTGCATGCTGCACAATTTGGCCCTCAGACGCCATGTGCCCTACCTGCAGGAGGAGGGGGAGACAATGCACCTGTGGCAGCAGTGGACACTGAAGACAGTGAAGAGGAGGAACGGTAAGAAGATGTGGACAACAGGACACATATCATACAGCAGTACTTCCAATGACACTGAGGTAAGACTGTTGATCTGTGTGCCAGCTGTGTTGTGCCAATCACTGCCTTTACATTTCAATTGACTGTCACTTATGCGTTCCCTTTTTGCAGATGTTGGTGTGGTCACAACTGTGTACTGATGTGATGACTACAGACTACATAATCACATTTGTTGGATGGATTCACAAATTACAGGACATTGGCACAGGATAATACAGTTCAATACATTGTACATTTCTGTCTGATAAAGCACTAATACTCCAGTTGTGTTCAAGGGTGTTTATTGAAGTGATAATGATGAAGGGATAGTGCATTGGAGTGGGGTGATGTTTGAGGAAAACTTCAGTACAGTGTCCCAGTTGGCTTGTAGCACATGTTCAGTGTCCGTGGGGCCATAGGAAGCAGAGCAATGGCAGTCCAAAGTGAACAAGGTGACATACAAGGGGGACCTTCTGGAGGGGCTCATTTCCTGGTGGTGGTCTTTGTCTTGGTAACAGCCTCTGATTTCTGTCTGGGTCGCAGGGAACGTTTGCGGGGTGGTTTTCCTGCTGCAGAAGGAGGGGTGCTGGTGGCCTGTTGGTTTTGTGGCAGGTCCTCCTGTCCACTAGCTGCAGCAGATGTTGATGGCTGGTGAGTGGACTGGCTAGTGGAAGGTGCCCGCTGGTGTGTTGTGTACTCATGCATAATGTTCGCCATGTCACCCAGCACCCCAGCAATGGAGGCCATGTTTGAATTTAAGGCCTACAACTTCTGCATCACCTCCTGGTGGCGTTCCCCCTGCCTCAGCTGGTTCTCCTGCAAGATGGTAATTACCTGGCCCATCCTGTCATGGGATTTCTGGTATGCCATCAGGACATGTGTCAGTACCTCCTGGGAAGTTGGGGCCAGATGTAGCAAAACTAGGTTTTGCGACTCGGAAATTGCGATTCCGAGCGACTCGCAATTTCCGAGTCGCAAAACCATATGCAGAAAGGTGTCTCAGACAGCTTCTGCGAGTCGCTATGGGGTCGCAAAGACCCACCTCATTAATATTAATGAGGTGGGTCGCAATTTGCGCCCCCATAGCGACTCTGGGCACTCACGGGGATGGAGGCCTGCTGGGAACAGCAGACCTCCATGTCCGTGACTGCTTTTAAATAAAGCAGTTTTTTTTTTCCAAGTGTAGCCCGTTTTCCTTAAAGGAAAACGAGCTGCACTTAGAAGAAAAAAAACGAAACCTTTAGTTTCTGATTTTTTCAGGGCAGGTAGTGGTCCCTTGGACCACTGCCTGCCCTGAAAAAATAATTGTAGATCCAGTCACAAAGGGGAAGGGGTCCCATGGGGACCCCTTCCCGTTTGCGAGTGGGTTACCATCCACTTCAAGTGGATGGTAACTGCGACTCCATTGGAATTGCATACCACTGCGACTCGCAAATAGGAAGGGAACACCCCTTCCTTTTTGCGACTCGAAAATGCATTTTGCGAGTCGGTTCCGACTCGCAAAATGCATTTCTGCATAGCAAACACGCGTTTGCGAATCGCAAAAGGCGATTTTCGCCGTTTGCGAGTCGCAAACAGTTTGCTACATCTGGCCCTTGATTCCCTGGGCCTGGCCACCCCTGGTACAGCTGACCTCCCACTGTCCCTGGCCCCCTGTGTCTGTGTCCCCTGAACAGTGTGCCCACTCCCACTTACACCAGGACCTTCACTGTCTTGCCGGTGTGGTGTCGACTCGGGTCCCTGTACAGGTGGGCACACTATTGATCGACAGGGGTCTAGGGACGTTGCGTGGCTGCTGTGGTGTTGGTGTCGGAGAAGGGGGGGGCCCTATGGTGGACTGACTCTGGGATGTGGTAGCTGACTGACCAGTGGTCCAAGATGGGCCAGGGAGTTCATTCAGCTCGGACATCCAGAGTTGCTGTTATCACTGAGGGCACCTTCTGGTGGAGGACTGGGTTGCCTTGGCATCTGCTCGCCGCTGACATTGGCTGGGGCACCTGTGGGGATGTAAGTGTTTTGTCAGGGTCATTGTCTGTCACATATTCCGCATTTCTACCTTTTACTATGGGTTTGGTGTTGACCTCCCACCTTTGGTAGTTCTACATGCTGTCCATGCATTGCTGGTGGGTGTGCATGCAGAGCTAGAAGGGATGTGCTTGCAGTGGGTAGGGCATGCAGGGCTACACATTTAGGTGTGATCATTGGTGTGGTGCCCTGTGTGGGATGGATTGGGGTAGGGAGTCCGGATGAGGGGGTGCATGTTGGAATAGACCACCAATGTCACAATACCCACCACCGTCAAAGGTCTTTTTGACGTCCAACAGTATTAGGCCCATAGGTGACTTTATTGTTTCGGCTGAATCGTTCAGGGTAATCACCATTTTGACATGATTAACCATGTTCCGGTGGGAGATAAAGCCCAGCTGGCAGAGCAATACCAGGTTGGTGATCACCATTCCTAAGCTTTTGGAAATTTCTTAGAATAGATTTTAGCATCACTATTTATTAATATTGGTTTGTAAGGCCCAGGGTTTAAGGGGGATTTACTCTTTTTCTTGAAGACAACAATATCGGTAGATTCCCAAGAAGGAGGGGCATTACCCTCACTCTGTACCCTCAGGAAAATTGAGGTCAAACCTTTCCTCTCCCAAGTTATGAGAACAAAAAGTCCTGAAAAACTCCAGGCATACCCTGTCGGGGCCAGTGGCATTCCCCAGAGATTTAACAGCCTCAGCTACCTCTTAAGAAGAGATCGGCACGACCAGAGAGACCTGATCTTCATCATTCAATGCATTCCTACTTATTGTACTGAGAAAATTTGAGAAGCTCTCAAGGGGTGGAGATATGCCTTCTGCATACAGGTCCTCATAAAATTCTTTGAAAACCGTAATGATTTCTGCTGGGATATCAAATTTACACCCATGACTATCCAGACCCAGAACGGCATCTATTTCTCTGTGTGTGTCATTTTATCTAATGTGAAGTGCCAATAATCTCCCCGTATTTTCCCAATATTTATAACACTCTGACTTATAATTATGAAATTTGGTGGCTACTTTCTTCCTGTAATGCTGATTTATTCTAACTTTAAGGACCACAATTTTTTGTTGGGCCTCCTTACTACAGCTTGATCTGTAATGCTTCCAAGAGTGAAAGTTCCATGTACAGCCCTTGAATCTGACTACTTCTAAGCTTCTGCTGGTGCAAGCTGTAACTCAGAGTTTCACCCCAACCCCTGACTTTAATGTATCCCAGACTATATTGTCCATGGCAGTGCCTCTATTTGTTGCCAAGAAGTCCATTATCCACTTACACATGTGGTCAACATATTACACGTCCACAAGGAGTTTTTTTTTTAATCAATGGTCCAGTTGCCCCATGGCTTCACTATAGCCATGATTGGGAGTTCGAGCACCAATGGGTTATGATCCGATAAAACCCTAGGATATCTTTTTTCAATTTCTATCTGACAAACAACAGACACGACTACAATAAAGTAATCCCAGTGCACCAACTTGCTATGAGGGAAGGAAAAAAATTTAAACCATGGCTCTGGTGCTTTCAGCTTATCCCAGACTTCTGTCAACCAGAATATGGTTTCCACACCTGAACATTCCCACTCACTTCTATTCGTATGTTGAGGTCACCACAGAAAATGCGGGGGGTTGGCTAAGATGAGAGTTCCTGGTCTTAATGATCAATGATATCAGCCTCGTCTAAATTGAAGTCATATACTAAGTTTGTCGGCTAATCTATGGGATACCATACAACAAGTTTTATTAGCAATTATTGCTACCCCTGGGATGTCAGACCTTGTGGAGTCTAACCAAGGATTGAATATCCCAAGTTCCCAAACAGCCTCCTTTTCCCCCCAAGAGACATGCGTCTCATGGATGCAGATGATATCAGGCCTCGTAGCCCTAAGACCAAGTGCAACTCTAACCCTCTTAGCCCTATCATTTAAACCACATACATTGATAGTACAGATACGCAAGCTAATTTGCACATTCTGTGCCCTAGATTACTAACCCACCAGTATTTTCATAAAAATCAATGATCTCGGATCTTGGGTATAACTAAGTATGATTACTAAGCACAGAATAAAGAAAAAAGCCTCTTGCTGTGCACTTACAACTTTGCCTGCTGCGACTAATACCTAAGGCCAAAGACCTCACCAATCCCACCCCCACTTCTCCCCTAAAGCATCCAACCCTTATGTCCCCTTGGCCCCAACCAGGTCCCTCCCCTCCCACCCAAACTCCAGCACCACCCAAAAGGAGCAATGGGACCTTGCATAGGTTCTTAGATGGTGGTGTGCCCACCTTCCTTTGGAAACTGTTTTAGAGTGGAGTAGAGTGTTCTATAGTGTACCACAGAGTGTACAGGTATTGAGTCAGGTGTAAATTTGGACAGTGGAGTGTTCAGGGAATAGAGTGGAATAGAGTGGCACAGAATGTAGTAGAGTTTTGTAGAGAGGAGGTATATAGAGTGTAGGAGAGTACACTGGAGTGGTGAAGAGTGGAGTGGAGTACAGTGGAGTAGCATTAAGTGGAATGGTGTAGAGTGGATTAGCGTAGACTGGAGTGACATACAGAAGAGTGGTGTAGAGTGTAATAGCATATAATGCAGTAGCATAGAGTGGAGTGGCATAAAGTGTAATAGCTAATAGTGTAGTAGCAGACAGTGGAGCGGCACACAGTAAAGTGGCTTAGACTGGACTGGTGTATTGTGGAGTGGGGTAGACTATAATAGCATACAGTGGAGTGTAGTACAGTGGAGTTTAGTACAGTGGAGTGGAGTGGAGTGGAATACTATACAGTAGAGGGGCAAAGACTGAAACTGCGTACAGTGTAATAGCGTAGAATGGAGTGGTATACAGTGGAACAGTGCAGAGTGGAGTACAGTGGAGTGGCGTAGAGTAGAATAGCGCAAATTAGAATATCATAGTATAGAATAGGATAGAGTGGCATAGAGGGAAGTGGTGTAGACTGGAACAGTAGACAGTCGAGTGAGGTCGAGTGAAGTAGCATATAGTGGAGCAGCATAGAATGGAGTAGTGTATAGGGAAGCAGAATACAGTGGAATAGCATAGAGTGGAGTTGTGTACAGTAGAGTGGCATATACTGTAATAGCATATAATGGAGTAGCATACGATACAGTGGCGTACAGTGAAGAAGCATCCAAAGGAATAGTGTAAAATGGAGTAGGGTTGGAGTGGCATACACTGAAGTCGCATAGAGTGGAGTAGCATACAGTAGGGTGGCATACAGTAGAACAGCATACAGTGGAATTCAGTAGAGTGGAATATCATATACTGGAGTAGCGCATAGCAGTGTGGCATACATTGGAGTGGAGTACACTGATGAGGTTAAGAGTGGAGTTGCATACAGTGTAATAGCATAGAGTGGAGAGTAGAGTGGAGTGCTGTACAGTGGAGTGGCATAGAGTATAATAGTGCACAGTGTAATAGCAGTCAGTGGAGTGGCATTCACTAGAGTGGGGTTCAATTGAATAGCGTAGAATGGAATGGCGTAAAGTTGAGTGCCATACACTGGAGGGGTGTAGAGTGGAGTAGTGTAGAGTAGGGTGGCATGCAGTGGAGTAGCATACAATAGGGTGGCATGCAGTGGAATAGCATACAGTGAAGTGCTGTAGAGTGGAGTAGCATACATTGGAACAAAGTAGAGTGGACTGGCAGATAGTAGAATGGCATAGAGTGTAATAGCGTATAGTGGAGTAGAATCCAGTGGAGTGGCATTGTTAGTACATCTGACCTTATTTGGTTTCTTATCTTTAATTTATAAGGGGACGCGTTAGAGGTTTGAAGGACCTTTTGACTGCGCTTAGAGTAAATCCCACCATAAGGCTCAATTCCAGTGCCAATCAATAACATTAGCAATCAACAATATCAATAATCATTTGGAGTCATTAAATTCCATGCACTATGACCCCTTTGGCCATGAATAACCACATCTCTAGGTAAAAGTTAGAATGTTTATTTCCCTATGTTAACAATGCTAATATCATGTAACTTAATCTCAGAATCAAATGGTACACAAACAGAAACAACACTGGTTGACGAAATCTTCTAAAGAATCTCAATTTAATCAAAGCATGTATTGTTACAAACTCTAGAATTACAGCACAAATCAAGAGCAAGAATAACTGTGCAGTAGAAATAGCATACATTTAGATTCAGCAAAGAAACAACATGAACTGTTGTTAAGAATTAGCAAACATTTTCTATGGGTCTCCTAGCTAACCTTCTGATTAGAGTAGCATGTTTGGACTTCATGCAAAAAAATTTATTCAACAAATTTGGAATGCATCTAGCTACGACTCTATCAAAATTAGCGGTTGGTACTTAGAAAACAGAAGACAAATTACATCAACAATAACATTTGGTTAATACTTCTCCTCAGTATGGATCAGCAAGCTGCGACTGTCTTTGTCAATTGAACATCTGTTCGGTCAGCATCGGACCATGAAAGGGAATGGTTCAGAACAAGGGGACACTAGGCTATTCGAACCATTTGTAAGCAAAGTCTAAGAATCAGCATTCAGCATCAAAAGTTTAAGCACTAAAGTTAAAGATAGAATTCTCCAAGTAAATGAATCAAGGCAAGTACACCTCCTCGGTGAAGAAGGAAAACAGAAAAGTGTCTCAAGAATGAGGAACATCGTAATGGCGCACTTCTCTCGGTGCAGTTGGGCTAAGTTAAAATCCTCTAAAACTCTTCCCACATTGCCATTGGTCAAAGAATCATATGTTTACATTTAGTCCAATAAAAATAGAACTTAAAATCTAAGATATAACAAAACTGTCTTTCACATGTCGATGATTGGCTCCTCTTCTCATGTTCCCATCGACGGACTCGTCAGGTAACAATTTTGTATCTCTCTGTCCTTCAGTCAGTGCATCCATTGTTTTCTCCTGGGAACATCACTTTCAATCACACTCAACTTTACATTATAACAATAGCTAATAAAGCATATTCTAGCAAGCAGTTCTCATGGGAAAGAAAGTATTTACTAGTGTTTGGTCAACGCAGTGAAACAACGCAAGTATTCATTTCTCTAAACAGCCATTTTATGTGAGTTATTTGAGCAGTGCAACTTAACTTGAGGCTGTGCAACTAGGCCCAATACCTTGCTAACTTAAGGCCTACAATTAATAAAACAAATATATAATAAGTAATCATTAATATAACATAGAACTACATCAATCTAAACATGAGCGCATCATTTCATATTAATAAGTGATTAATAAGGACACTTCGTGATTACTGACGGCCACTCAAGTGGACATTATTTTCTACATTAAGTCATTTTCTATGCAGATTCAACATTCAGAATACATGAATATTTATTAGTAAAAAATAAGTGTTCACAATCCCTCCACTCATCACTAAATATGTCATCACACTTACATCTTCCCACTCAAATTTTTGCTCCCTTAAAATTTGTCCTCCCTACGTCTTCTTTCTCCTTTCGAATTGTCCCTAAATTATTTTTGCACTTTAATTTCTTCCCTCCTCTGATCATCTTCCATTTTCTTTAATTTAATCAAATGATACAGTTTGTATATTCCCCATGCTCCAATTATGCAAATCACAATAATCAATATCCTTTGTATTATTTTCAATATTATCCCTTTTCTTAAGTTGCCAAGCCAATTTCCCACGGAAGCAAATACTTTGTCAAGCTTTTCCCAAACTCCTGGTTATTTCAGCTCTTTCAAATCAGCACTATCATTAGTCAGATTACTAATCAAGCTTCTAATTTCTTTAGAATTATCAGGAATATATGAGCAACAATACCTTGAGTTCAACATTTTGCAAATTCCACCATCCTTTGCTGAAAGAATATCTAACGCAAGGTGGTTGTGAAGAGTCATAGATCTTACCGCAGCCATTTCTGTATGGATTAGGTCATGGCTCCTGAAAAATTTGTCAGCATGTTATTCAAAATAGTAGACAACTTTCGAATTTTGAATTAATTCAGCACAACTCCTACTGAAGGCATGATTGCTACAAATATGTCTCCAACTATGCCAGAATATGATTCTCGCTTTTGTCTAACATGATGTAATTAGGTCATTTTATGTAATTTACTCAAGTTCTATCTGAAATATCTATGCGAAAACTATCCCCAAAAAACATGTGCCATACCATCCTCTTGGAAGACGGTAATACGCATTTGGTCCACAGATGTAATAAACCCCTCAAATTGCCTGATCCTGTATATTCAACATGAACGTCTATTTACTCTGAAACAAAAACACATGTCTGCATTCACTCATTCCCACAAACAACGTATCAGTTCTAGATTTAGGTCTATATACACACAGCTTTCCTTTGTGTTGCACATCTAAAGCTAACCTTCCCTGTGTCTTTATATCACTAAATACATAATCATTTCTAGATGTCTAAGCCCTTTTCTAATTTCTCCTTTAATGCCTGTCATCTGTCTGATCTAAGAAGCTCTTTTCTATGGGTGTAAGCAAGCACGTTAAATTGTTGTGGTGTACGTATGTGGTGCCAAAAAGTCAACGTAGGCTCAAAGAATCCTCTCACTAATTCTATAGTGTTTTCCTTAGCTACTCTACTCAGGTACTTTACTATAGGGACAAACGAAAATACAACGTCATAATTGAAGTAGAAATACTGAATGTACTCCTGGTTATAGAATCTTGTTAGTAACAGACTACAATTTATCCCATTAGTAAGGGGCAAACAATGATAAGTAACTCCTTCCTCAACTGGTGAAGGAATCAATGTACAAACATAACAATCTCTTGCATCCATCCTCTCAACATACTCATTCTATAAGCAATACAAAACATTAAAATAAAGTTCTCCTTGTGTACTATCTACGTGCAGATATTTCTTATCTAACCTAAACTTCTCTATTTCTGTGAGTGTAGTAGTTGTCTCTAAAGCTAAGGTATGGTTGGCTTTACTCTTGCCAAGAACAGTCATACCCACAATCAATACCCAGGACAATATCATGCATACAATCGCCAAACCAACACTCATTTATTTACAGCACCTATTGTTCCTACCCTGCTGGCTAAGGTTACTCATGGTCTGTAAAAAATCAGAAAGTAGAAGAGAAAAATTATAACTATGCAGCACAAATCAAAAGGAAATCTTCAGTCTTCTTCAGCAATTATTTACAGCTTTCAGTCTTTCTTCCAGGATCCTCTTGTCAAAAATCGTTTTAGCAGCTTGTCAAATCAGGTTGTCAAAGGTCCTTTCTGGTTGCTTTCAGTAGTCTCTTCCTTTGCAATGTTCTCAGTTAACAGTTCTCAACAGTTCAGTTCATTGATTTCCTTCATGTGCCAAAATATTGCCCTGGAATGTCTTAATCAAAACAAAAAGACAACATTTCTCTCTGACATTCACTTGTTGTTGCATACACCCATACAGGACCAGCATACCTTCAACTTGCAATTCCTTTTCTCTTCAATCTTCGATCTCCATTTAATTCTCCATCACTCAAATCTTCTCTCCTTGTCATGTCTACTTCCTCCTCAATTGTTGTCACTGTAATTGCTTCTTTTCTTTTTGCTTGTGACTTTGGCCACTTGTCTCCTTTCAGTGGACCTTTCTTCAATGCTCTTTTCAGTGTCGGACTTGTAATTTCTTCTTGCTCTGCAGGAATTTCTCTTGATGGACCTGCAACTGGTTCAGGAGGAGTCCAACCACATTGGCTTTGATCCGCCTCAACAATTTGCTCTGTTTGTCCCTCAAGACCGTCTGCTTTTGGGAGAGCCCTCCTCTGACTAGACTCTCCTGCTGCCTCAGTAGAGGTTGGTTCACTTTTAATTTCCTGTGGGTATTCTCATTCGTCTCTCACAGGAGTGTCTGAACCGCTTTCGGTTTGCTCAGTTTCAGTATCAGTTTCTGCTCCTCCCCTCCCCAGTTCTGTGGTTGGTCTGGACGTTGTTGGTACTCTCAACAACTCCTCTTCATTGTCCAACGGACATGCCACTTTCCTCGTATGGCTTGCGTGGATCCAGTTTGGAACTCCAACACACTTCACAGCTGTGGTAGTGATCTGCACTACCTGGTAAGGAAACTTCCACCGGGGCTCCCAACATGTTTTCCTCATGTGTTTTCTGATCATGGACAAGTCACCTGCTCTCAGGTTGTGTCCTTAAACTTGAGATGATTGCAGTGTGGTAGCTTCCACAGAGAAAGAGCAAACACATCAGCCAGAGCTTTGCAGGAGTCCAACACCATATCATCTGTTATGCTCACAAGAGCATTTGTAGGAACCGCTGGCAACCTCATCGCTCTGCCCATGAGGATCTCATGCAGTGACAGTCCTGTCTTCCTGTCGGGTGTGTTCCTCATTGTCATCAGAACTAACTGTAGTGCAGCGGGCCATTTCAGATTCGTGGATGCACACATTATCGCCATTCTTGATTTCAAAGTCCCAGTCATCTGTTCCACAAGTCCTGATGCTTCAGGGCAGTAGCTATAATGCAACTTCTGCTCAATGTTTAAAGCTGAACATAGTAATTTAATTACTTCGTTGTTGAAGTGACTTCCTCAATCTGTTTCTAAAAAGACCGGAAACCTAAACCGTGGTACCAGTTCCCTAAGTAGTAATTTTGCTACTGTGAGGCTGTCATTTTGTTTGTGTAGGATAAGCTTCAATCCAATCGCTAAAGATGCAGACAATCACCAACACATAGCTCAATCCTCCACATACAGGTAGCGCAATAAAATCCATCTGCATTCTGCTGAATGGACCTCCTGCTCTCCCATTGTGGCTCAAATTGACCACTGTCCCTGTGCCCACATTCATTTGCTGACAAATGACACAACAATGGCAAACTGCTTCGGCAACCTGTCTAAACTTTGGATTGAACCAATTTTGTTTGAACACTTGAATCATAGCATCCCTCCCAACATGTGCTTGATGATGGTAAAACCTCCCTATTTGAGTCAACAAATTATTTGGCAACACTAATTGTTCTTCTTCTGAAACCCACAGTTCATCTTCATGCTGGACACATTTCAATTTAATCCATGTCTTTTTTTCATCCCTTTCAACATTATCCTGCAATGTTTTCAATTCTTCTAAGGTATCTATAACATGTAATGCATAACTTGGGCACATCTCGTCTTCATCAGATAACAATTCCCATTTAAGTTTGAACGATGTACAGTTCAATGTGCAAAATCTTGCAACTTGGTCCTCATATCCATTTCCCATTGACACAAAATCTTGTGATTTCAGATGTGCACTGCATTTCACCACGGCAATCTTGTCGGGCATTTGAATAGCCTGTAACAATTCATTAATTCTCTCACCATTTCTGACTGGTGAACCAGAAGAGGTCAGGAAACCTCTCTGTGACCACAACTGGCCAAAACCATGGACTAATCCAAATCCATACTGGCTGTCCATATAGATGGTAACTTTAAGCTGTGCAGAAACATGGCATGCTCTAGTAAGGGCTACCAGTTCTGCCGCCTGTGCAGAATATACTCTTCGAAGCCAAGAACCTACAATTATACCAGAATTTGTGCACACATAATGTACTTCTCTCAGTGTTCCCGTGTTGTCTCTTAAACAGGAACCATCGACAAAAATAATTTGGTAATTTTCCTCTAATCGGGTAGCTCTAATATCATGTCTTCGTTTTGTGCACAGATCAGTTACTTCGAGACAATCGTGTTCAACTTCTTCCAATTTGTCAATTTCAACATTCTATTTTGGGAGTAAGGTTGTTGGGTTAAGCACTGTACACCATTTCAATGATACATTTGGGGACCCCAGGATGCTCGTGTCATAGTGAGTCAGCCTGGCACCTGTGAGGTACTGTGTTCTTGTTCATGCAAGTAAAACTTCAATGGAATGAGGGACCATAGCAGTCAGACTGTGTCCCGTCACAATGCTCTCACTCTGAGTGAGGCTCAGTCCAACTGCAGTGACTAAACGCAGACAGCCGGGTAAAGCTGCTGCAGCTGGGCCCAAAGTAGCTGAAAAATATGCTACTGGGTGGTTTACACCACCATGGACTTGAGTCAAGACAAACAATGAACATGCATCACGCTCATGACAAAACAACGTAAAGGGTTTTGTGTAATCAGGCACTCCCAAAGCCAGGGCTTTGCACAGACTTTCTCTCAACTCCGAAAATGCTTTCATACAGGCTTGATATAACACTAAGGGATCAGTAACTTCTTTGTAAGTCAGCTTCTGCAATGGCTTCAAAATGACAGAAAAGTTGGGAATCCACTGGCAACAATAGCTTACCAGTCCCAAAATCATCCTGACATCTCTCTGGGTTGCTGGGGGATTCATCTGCAATATGGCTGTGAACTTTTCTCAGGATATTTTCCCAATTCCTTTCTCAATTAGGTGACCTAAATATTTAACTTCTTTCTGGGAGTACTGTAATTTTGCTGGGGACACCTTATGACCATTCTTCCCCAAATGAATCAGTAAGGCAATCATATCATACTTCCATTCTTCTTTTGTTTTGGATGCAATCAACAGATCATCAATGTACAGTACCAAAGTCGATTGGAAAAGCATTTCCAATGACAGAAGAGAAAATGACTGTCCTCGTGAAGAGGTATTGAAAAGAATGCTTGTGACAGTTCTATTATGGTGAACCATTCAGCATCGCATGGGATCTGAAACAACATCACTGCTGGATTTGGCATTACGGGGCAAAATTTAACTACAATATCATTTACTTTTCTCCAATTCTGAACAATTTGAAATTTCCCACAGGGCATTCGCAATCCCATTTTCAGTGAATAACATGGACTGCTCAACACTTCTTTCAAAACTCCTTTGTTTACAAACTCTGCAATTATGGGTGCAATCCCTTCAATTGTGTCCTGCGTCATGTGATACTGAGGAATCTGGGGAAAAATCACGTTTGGCTTGACTGGACCTCTAACTGGCTCACCTCCTTTTATTAGACCATTGTCTTTTCCTGTCAAATCCCACACCTCAACTGTCAGAAGGAAGATCTCTAACTGTGAAAAACGGAAAGAGGCTCATCAAAGGGTACTCCTCATTTATTGTGTCACAATCTGTCTCTGGAGTCGGGTCATCCTCATCATCACTGTTTGTCTGAATTTCAATTCCATCATTTGCGCAAGTAATTGAGCATCTTGTTTTACACAACAAGTCCCTTCCAAGTAAGGATATTGAACTCGAGTCACAAACTACAAATTTGTGTAGTTCTTTAAAGTTGCCAATTTTAACCTGAACTGGTTCTGTAATTGGGTTGGTCAAATACTGATTTGCGACTCTTACAATCTGGACAGTTTTCCCTGAAAGGGGCAAGTTTGGAACTTCTGCAGTTCTTACTGTAGAGCGTGTAGCTCCTGTGTCAACCAAGAATGAAACCTTGTGACCCATTACTTTTCCCTTTACATATGGACCTTTCTGATCTACTTCTAGAGCAGCTGCAACCATGCATTCTTCTTCATCTGAACTCTCACTCCCCCAATCATCGTTTATTCCATTCTCACTGTGTAATGGAAATTGCTGCACTGTGTTATTACTCTGCTTAAACCTTTGACCTGTGACCTGTTGAGGAAGCATCACATGCTGCTGCTCCATTGGGGCTTGAGGTATTTGAATTTGCTGTCTAGGTACCATTTGAACTTGTGGTTGCATTGACTGCGACTGGGGCATCTGCAAATGTGGCATTTGCACCTGTTGCCTGGGCTGAAAACTTTGCATCTGATTCATATTTCTTTGAAAATTTGGACTGTGATCTTTCATTCTTGGCCCATGTTTTGAAAATAATTGATGCCACTCGTTTGCTGAACAACACCTTCCTGTACTAACATCGGACACTGCTGTTTCCAATGTCCGAGCACTCCTCAAGCGTGACTTGGCAACAATCTCTTCATTCCTTGCACATCACTCTGAACCACTACAGTATTCAAATGGGACTACCATTCACACTTCCAATTCCTCCACAAACGCTACCTCTTGCTTGATGATTCTCAAACACTACGTTTCCCTGCTGCTGTTGTTGCAGAAAATTTCCCTGAATTCCTGTTTTTGCTGCTTTAATATGCATCACCATTGCCTTTTCTTTCAACTTTCTCTGTTTCAACTCAGTCTCGTCACTACAGTATTTTACGTACTGCAATACCTCATCAATTGTCTTTGCTTGCCAGCAAATCATATGACTTAATCATCTGGGTAATTTCAGGTCTCAATCCTTCAAAAAATCTGAACACAAAATGAGTCATGTCTTTCAGCTCAATTGTTTCAGTACCACTGTAATGTTTGAACGCCTGCAGCAATCTTTTGTAATATGCATGTATTGACTCTTTCACTTCCTGGGCTGTCCTGTCTATTCATTGCCAATCAATGTTCTTGGATGAAATTCTTGTTTTCAAAAATTCAATCACCTTATAATAATATTTCATTACGTCAGGGGACGGTGCACCTGTTGCTGGATCTCTCTGAGGTTCTCTTGTCGGCAAATCTATGCTCCTCCTGCATTCAATCCATAAGTCTGCTGGAACTACTATCTCTAATAGAGTGTTCAAATCCTCCCACATGCATTTTTCAAGTTTCACAAGCCTGCCTGTATGTTGGTACCATTCTACTGGCTTCTCTCTTAACCTGTGATAATCATTTGTAAACAACAGAATGTCACATTTGCTCCAAAGGACATGGACAAATTTCCATCCTGGAATCTCTCTCATTGGTAGAATTTTAACTCGGTCCTCAACCTTCTGCATATTTGCAGTAAGATTTGCAGAATCCCTTT
Source organism: Pleurodeles waltl (assembly GCF_031143425.1). NCBI lineage: Eukaryota > Metazoa > Chordata > Amphibia > Caudata > Salamandridae > Pleurodeles > Pleurodeles waltl. The sequence goes on from NC_090448.1 coordinate 703,186,425, forward strand.
TCTTTTTGTCTCTTTTCCTCACCCATCTGCCTTCCCATTTATCAAATGCATTTGCGTTATATCTCTCCCTTTCTACACTCGGATTCATAGATTTCTGCTCCTTGTTCTCGTTATCTCCTTGAGTGAACAATGGTATGACCGGACCTATGGTTACTGGTACTGACACTGCACCTGGACTTGGTCTGACATTTGGCTCTCATGGGTGCACTATTCCTGTGTTCTGATTTGTCAAGGTGAACATTTCTGTCTGTGATCCTGTTATAGGGGTGTATCTTGGAACTGTCTGTGACTATAATGGGGACATCAAATTCGGGGTGGACTCTATCTGGACCAATGTTGGCTTCTCATAAACTTGTCCTGTCGGCACTATCACTATCCTTTTGCGGCATAGGCCTTTTAACTGCTGAAGTAACTTCAGAATTACGGCTAAACTGTTTCTGGCTCTGAGTTGATTCAACTGATATCGGGGCTGTAGGATCTACAATGGTGCTTGAACTTCTCTCATGCACTGCATATGGCGGGGGACGATTTCTCAATAACTGTAAAATTAATTCATCATCATCTGACTCTTCATCGTGTGTCAAAGACTTCCTAGATGCCGTGGATTTCTGCTCTGTGTCATTAGAAGGATACGAACCCCTCTTTCTAATTCTCTTTCTAGCTTCAGTCTCATTCTCTTGTGTAATTGCATGAAACAATTTAATTCCCTGTAAAGTCTCAGTTCTCCAAAATTTCTGATCTCTATCCCATCTAGCCTCTGTTAGTGTCTATTCAGCCTTTCTCATTCTTCTCTCGAATTTCAGTTGCTGTTGCTGTCTAGCCACAAATTCCCAAATTGCTAAAGCCTCAAACTTTGCTGGTTTCGGAGGAGGTTTCAAATCATACAGTACACTCCTCAAGTTCTCTAAACTCCTCAAATTAAATGTTCCATGGCCAGGAAATGCTAAGCTCCCATCTTTCTTTGTCACTTTGCACCATTGTTTCCGCCAAAGACATTGCAAAGCACCCTTCTCTTTGAATACAATATAGGTGGGTGTACCTTCCAGCGGTGTATCTTCTCCTATTCTCGTTGGAATATATGTATTTCCCCCTAGGGCACTCTTTAAAGCTTTGAAAAGTGTAATCTCTGTGACCTTTATGCTACTTTCAATCAAATCAGGAAGTGACTTTCAATCCCAAAATCCTTTTTGCCGACCTTCTCAATCAATGACGCTTCATGGTTGTCTGCCATCCCGTGCACAACTCTTCTCACTAACCGATGTATCCCAGCGCAGCTCTAATGATGTCACACTCACAAGCAGAGCGGCCAACAAAGTCTTGCTGCTTGTCCTCCTAAACTCAGTCTCACACAAACTAATGCAAAATTATTGCTCGCACTAAACTAAATTAAAACCCAACTTGTCTGTTTACTACAGGTAGGGTAACACAATCGCTTCAGAAACCTTATGGATTTTTCACTGATGGCTTTTCGGTCTAGCAGCTACTCTTTCTTTCTCAGTTTCCCTGATTTGCAAACAAAATTCGACCCGCAAATTTCACTCTCAACTGATGAGTGGGTCTGTGCTGGTGCACATAGGACTCTCCAGATCTCAGTCGAAAAACCTTTCACTCACTTTAACACGCACTCTTGAGTTTGTCAACCATGCCTGATTGACCTAAATAGACCAGTGTCTCATACAATTTTCAGTATACTCCGGAGTCTTAGACCTCGCATGGCCCGTATACCAACAACCACGTGGACAATTTTTGAGCACAAAGTGCCACACACATGTGAAGTTTGGTGAATTCCCTACTCTCACACTTTGTAGTACGCAAACTCCTTCAACAGCTTTATTTGGAGTACTCAGGCTCCCTAAACCCTCACAAACATCACAATTCACTTGCGATTTGCATAAGCTGTGCAAGTGCAAAACCTATTCCATTCGCTCTATCACTAGAATGCCGAGAACATCTTCAAACAAGTAGTGGCAAGCTCCAAAGTTCTGGAAAAGTCATTCTAAGTTCTTAGGGTCACATTTTCTCTCTACTTTGTATCATTGAATCTGAAAATCTGAACTTTCACCAATTTCTCTTACCCAATCTGCAAACTATTTTCTCTCTATAGGGGACTAACCATTACCTCACTACAATCTCTGGTGACCAGCTATTTCTCAAGGGGGAAACATTTGTGGTGACCTCTTAAGGAAGCGTAACCATGCTACGCCCTTACCTTCTCTAGAGGCCAAATGCTTTATGATGGGCTCTTAAGGAGACAAACCATGTACCAGGCCAACTAACCATTTACTGGGCCTTATGATGGGCTCCTAAGGAGACTAACCATCATACTCAGCTACCATCTCTGTTAGCGCGTGTAGGGCTGTTGGCATGGTCACCCCCCACTTTTTGCCTTGTGTTGATGCCAGCTTTGATTGGAAGTGTGCTTGAACTCTGCTAACCAGGCCCCAGCACCAGTGTTCTTTCCCTAAAACTGTACCTTTGTTTCCACAATTGGCACAGTTAAAGTCCCTTGTAAAAGGTAGTCCTGGTACCAAGGGCCCTGTGACCAGGGAAGGTCCCTAAGGGCTGCAGCATGTATTATGCCACCTTCAGGAACCCCTCACTCAGTCCATGCACACTGCTTTGCAGCTTGTGTGTGCTAGTGGGGAGTAGAGACAAAGTCGACTTGGCACTCCCCTCAGAGTGCCATGCCCACAAACCACTACCTGTGGCATAGGTAAGTCACCCCACTAGCAGGCCTTACAGTCCTAAGGCAGGGTGCACTATACCACATGTAAGGGCATAGCTGCATGAGCACTATGCCCATACAGTGTCTAAGTCAATTCTTAGACATTTTAAGTGCAGGGTAGCCATACTGAGTATATGGTCTGGGAGGTTGTCATTACGAACTCCACAGCTCCATAATGGCTACACAGAATACTGGGAAGTTTGGTATCAAACTTCTCAGCACAATAAACCCACACTGACACCAGGGTGGGATTTATTGCAAAATGCACACAGAGGGCATCATAGATAGGCCCCCTATATGTTAGCCCAACTGCTAGTGCAAGACTGACCGGTCTGTGCCAGCCTGCCACTCCCAGACGAGTTTCTGGCCACATGGGGTGAGTGTCTTTGTGCACTCTGTGGTCAGAAACAAAGCCTGTCCTGGGTGGAGGTGCTCATACCTCCCCCTGCAGGAACTGTAACATCTGGCAGTGAGCCTCAAAGGCTCAAGCCTGGTGTTACAGTGACCCAGGGCACTCCTGCTACTGGCGATGCCCGCCCACCGGATGAGCCCCCACTTTTGGCAGCAAGTCCAGAGGGATAATGAGAAAAACAAGGAGGAGTCACCCCCTCAGCCAGGGCCACCCCTAAGGTGTCCAGATCTGAAGTAACCCCCCTCTTTGAGAAATCCTCCATCTTGCTTTGGAGGATTAGGACCAATAAGGAGAGGGATGTGTCCCCCTCCCCAGAGGGAGTGGGCACAAGGAGGGTGTAGCCACTCTCAGGGACAGTAGCCATTGGCTACTGCCTCCTTACCCTAACACACCCCTAAATTTAATAACCCAGCTCTTCAGATTCCTGACGATCTCAAGAAAGAAGAAGGACTGCTGAGCTGAAATCCCCGCAGAGAAGAGAAGGAGATAACAACTGACTCGGCTCCAGACCTATCGGCCTGTCTCCTGCTTCGAAAAGCTGTAAGAAAAGAAGCAACGCATTCTGCAGGACCACCGAACCCTAAAAAGCCTCCAGGGGACTGCCTGCATTACGAGGACCAAGAAATTCCTGTGGACAGAGGACTTGTCCAAAAAGAAGACCAAGAAACCAACTTTAAAGGGACTCTCACCTCACTCCAGAAGCGTGAGTCCAACTACTCTGCACCCAATGCCCCCGGCCGTCTCCAGAGAAACCAACTATCTAGAGAGGACCCCCAAGTGACTCTGATGATGTGTTCACCCTGGGCTGACCTCTCTGCACCCCCTAGACAATGCCTGGAGAGGGAATCCTGAGGCCCCCGTGACCACAACAGCCCGGGACCAAGATATCCGATGCTTATAGAAGCACTGCACCCACAGCCCCCACGGCCAAGAGAAATCGACCACTGGTGCAGCAATGACAAGCAGGCAGCCCTCACCCTTGCCTAGTTGGTGGCTTGCCCGAGAGGCCCCCCTGTGCTCTGCCTGCAGCGCCTAAGTGACACCTGAGTCCCTCCATAGAGTTCTATTGAAAACCCGACGCCTTTTTTGCACACTGCACCCAGCCACCCCCGTGCCGCTGAGGGTGCGGTTTTTGGGCCTACATGGGGCCCCTCTAGTACTCCTCCAAACACCCCTGGTCTGCCCTCCGACAACGCGGGTACTTACACGCAAGGAGACCGGAACCAGAGTACCCCCTGTCTACGTAGGGGCCCACGTTATTTTGGCTCCCGTTTGACCTCTGCACCTGACCGGCCCTGTTTTGCTGGTGCTGGGTGCTTGGGGTTACCTTGAACCCCCAATAGTGGGTTACCTATGCCCCGGAGACTGAACCTGTAAGTGTGGTACTTACCTCAGAAACTGTACTTTACTTACCTCCCCAGGAAATGTCAAAAATTGCAGGTTCCTTTTAAAACAGCTTTTTGCCATTTTAAAGAAAACTGTGTACAATATTGATTCTATTCAAAGTCCTAAGTATTACTATGCAAAATACCTTTCATTTAATGTACTTACTTGCTAAATGAATCTTGTGGTTCTAGAAATAAATTAAGAAAATAATATTTTTAAATATAAAAACCTATTGGTCTGGAGTTAAGTCAATAAGTGTGTGTTTTCACTTATTGTTTGTGTGTGTTCAACAAATGCTTAACACTACCCCCTAATAAGCCTAACTGCTTGACCACACTACCACAAATAGAGCATTAACATTATCTAATATTGCCTCTGTCAAGCCTCTTAGGGAAACCCTGGACTCAGTGCACACTATATCTCATTTTGATGTAGTATATGCAGATCCAGCTTCCTACAGCATGCCTGACCTTCTTTGGTTTCTTATCTGTAATTTATAATGGGATGCGTTAGATGTTCGATGGACCTCTTGACTGCGCTTAGAGTAAATCCCACCATAAGACTCAATTTCAGTGCCACTCAAAAACAATAGCAATTGATAGTATCAATAATCATTTGGAGTCAGTAAATTCCACGCAATTGGACATGAATAACCACACCTTTATGTAAAAGTTAAAATGTTTATTTCCCTATATTAACAATGCTAATATCACATAACTTATTCTCAGATTCAAAGGATACACATACAGAAACAACACTGGTTGATCAAATCTTCTAAAGAATCTCAATTTTATCAACGCATGTATTGTTACAAACTCTAGAATTACAGCACAAATCAATAGGAAGAATAACTTTGCAATAGAAATAGCATACATTTAGATTCAGCAAAGAATCATCTGTTGTTAATAATTAGTAAACATTTTCTATGGGTCTCCAAGCTAACCTTCTGATTAGAATAGCATGTTTGGGCTCCATGCAAAACAATTTAGTCAACACAAATTTGGAATGCATCTAGCTATTTCTCTATCAAAATTAGCGGTTGGTACCTAGGAAACAAAAGACAAATTACATCAACAATAACATGTGCCTAATACTGATCCTCAGTATGGATCAGCAAGCTGCGACTGTCTTCGTCAATTGGACATCTGTTCGGGCAGCATCGGACCATGAAAGAGAATGGTTCAGAACAAGCGGACACTAGGCTATCCAAACCATTTGTAAGCAAAGTCCAAGAATCAGCATTCCGCATCAAAAGTCTAAGCACTAAAGTTAAAGATAGAATTCTCTAAGTAAAAGAATCGAGGCAAGTACACCTTAATGGTAAAGAAGGAAAATGGAAAAGTGCCTCCAAAATGAGGAAAATCGTAATGGCGCACTTCTCTCGATGCAGTTAGGCTAAGTGAAAATCCTCTAAAACTCTTCCCACGTTGCAATTGGTTAAAGAATCATATGTTTATATTTAGTCCAATGAAAATAGAACTTCAAATCTAAGATATAACTAAACTGTCTTTCACATGTCGATGATTGGCTCTTCTTCTCCTGATCCCATTGTCGGACACGTCAGATAACAATTTTGTATCTCTCTGTCCTTCAGTCAGTGCATACATTGTTAGCTCTTTGGAACATTGCTTTCACACACACTAAACCTTACATTGTAACAATACCAAATACAGCACATTCTAGCAAGCAGTTCTCATGGGAAAGAAATTATTTACTAGTGTTTGCTCAACACAGTGAAACAACGCAAGTATTCATATCTCTAAACATCCATTTTATGTGAATCATTTAAGCAGTGCAACTTAAGATGAGGCTGTGCAACTAGGCCTAAGGGGTTACTAACTTAAGGCCTACAATTAATAAAACAAATACATAGTAAGTAATCATTAATGTAACATACTACTACATTAATCTAAACATGAGCACATCATTTCATATTAATAAGTGATTAATAAGGACACTTCGTGATTACTGTCGGGCACTCAAGTAGGCACATTTTCTTAGTTGTGCATTATTTTCTATATGAAGTGATTTTCAATGCAAATTCAACATTCAGACTACATCAATATTTATTAGTAAAAATTCTGCATTCACAGCATAAAGAGGAGTGACCTAGACTGGAGTGGAGTACAGTGTTGTTGCATACAGTGTAACAGCATAGGGTGGAGTGGAGTGGCGTAGAGTGGAGTCTTGTACAGTAGAGAAGCCTAGAGAGGAGTGGCGTGGAGTAGAGTTGTGTAGCATATGGTGGAGTGGCCACAGTCACGTGGTAAACAGATGTATGTGACATTTAGCAGCAATATAGATTATGGTGTGCAGAGCAGCACAAAATAGTGAATTGTGCAACCTCGCATTTCTCCAGATTTACCAATCAATGCAGGGCCACACATTTCCTGTAAATCTGACTTAAATACCACATTGCCCATGTGACACTATAAGCGATGCAAGGGTACCACAATCCAGTAATACAGCTAGGCTTTCGTTATATTTTGGGCCATGGTATATTGTGATAACTTTGCAGTATACCGTAGTGCATGGCTATGTCAAGCTAGTATATAATTGGGCAATGGCTGTTTTTACAGTATGAAAAGGCAGCCATATTGTATTTTACTGCAGTTTGTCTGTGTTCAGTGTAGGGCCTTAGATAAAGGTAAATAGGAGGTCCCTATCTATTATCCCTTAATTTAATAGGTAGGAAAATTTACTTTCAAAATATATTTTTAAAAGGTTTACATTCATGTACCATGGCAATTTAACAAAATGTTGTGAAATTCTGCGAAAGTGCGGGGGGTGACAAACATCACTAAGTTGAAATGCCTTATAACTTCAAAAATACTTTCCCTACTTAACTGCAGCACCCAAAAAGCATAGGCCCTCATTACAACCCTGGCGGTAAAGTCCGCTGACCGCCGTGCTGGCGACCGCCAACATACCGTGTCCCCGGCGGAAATCCGCTACGGGTATTATTACCCACACTTAGAAATCCTCCACAACACAGACACCCACACAAGTCCGCCACACCAAAGGTCAATGATAAACTGGCGGTACCAAAACCCACACCGTTACGCCAACAGGAATACACCCACACTGTCACAGCCTATGAATCAACTTGGCGGTCATTCAACCGCGGTAAACCATTGGCGGTACACACTGCTGCGCTCAAAATACACACACATTTACAAAACACAACCACATTGGACAATTCAAAATACACACACCTATACACATACACACACCACACCCACACACGCACACCACTATAAAACACACACCCACATTACCCACAACCCCTTACAACAACATTTTTGGAAGAAGCAGAGAGAGAGAAAAGCTAAGACAGCACAAGCATCCAGAGGCACACAACACCATCACTCATACACCATCCACGCACAAAACACCACACACCCCAACATATCACCCCACAAATCACATTAACCATCACCTCACACATCACCCACACCACACCATGGCACCTCAAAGACACCCCAGGTTTTCTGAGGAGGAGCTCAGGGTCATGGTGGAGGAAATCATCTGCGTAGAAACACAGCTATTCGGATCACAGGTGCGGCAGACGTCCATTGCTAGGAAGATGGAGCTATGGCGGAGAATTGTCTACAGGGTCAATGCAGTGGGACAGCATCCAAGAACACGGGATGACATCAGGAAGAGGTGGAACGACCTACAGGGGAAGGTACGTTCCGTGGTATCCAGACACCAGGTAGCCGTACAGAGGACTGGCGGTGGACTCCCACCTCCTCCTCCACAGCTAACAACAAGGGAGGAGCAAGTCTTGGCAATCATGCATCCTGAGGGCCTCTCAGGAGTAGCAGGAGGACTGGACTCTGGTAAATCATATCTCTACTATTATATCCCCCCCACCCTACCTGCATGCCATCACAAACCCCAACCCCTACCCTCACACCCATCACCCCAACACCTCAAATATACCCCACTATCACAACCCACACATCCCAATACCAAGCCCTGCATGTGACAACAATGCATGGACACCCATCACAGACCTGCATGGACACCCATCACCAAAACATGTCCAACGGAGAGTCTCACCCAGGGCACACAATCACCAATCACACAAGGGCCAAGGCGATATTGCAAGCACAGTAGTAGAGGGAAATACACCCATTGCACAAGATGACACACACAGATACAATAACAATGCATTTATACCCCAACAGGACCCCTACACAACGTCACCGGACAGGAGGTGTCAGCCATATCCAGTCCCCCCACAGAAGAGGCCCACAGTTCAGACAGTAGCTCTGCACGCCTGGATCAAGATGACCAGCCCGGCCCATAAGGGACCTCTGGACAGTCGGTTCCCTGCCACAGTCCCAAACCACCACAGAGCCTCCCCCCTCAGGAAACACCACCACAGCACCCACCCAGCGGGCCCATGCTACTGTCTCCAGGAAACGTCAATCAGCAGTGTGTCCACCACTACAGGGACCCCAGGCAACCCCACTAACACAGGACCATCAGGGACCTGGGGTCAGTGGCAGTGGGCACACGGTTCAGGGGACAGAGGCAAAGGATAACAGGGAAGTTGGGAGGACTGCTGTGCAACAGGGGGAGGACCGGCTCAGGGAACCCACTCTCCGCGAGGCACTCTCAAACATCATGGGAGCATACCACCATTCCCAGGAGACCATGGGCACGGTACTGGCCAAGTTTCAGGAGACCCAGCGGCTGCAGGAGGAACAGGACCTGTGGATCAGGGAGGACTTGAAGTCCATTAACACAACCCTGGTCACCATTGCAAGGGTGCTGGCAGACATGGCCAACACCATGAGGGAGACAGTGGCATACCACCGGGCCCCTGACACCAGCCCGAACGCTGAACAGCCTTCCACATCCGCCGGCGCTAGTGGACAGGAGGTCCCGCCACAGGACAATCAGACCACCAGCACCTCAACCCCTGCAGAAGAAGAATCACCCCGCAAACGGTCCCTGCGATCGAGGAACAAGACAGAGGACATTGCCAAGACCCCTGCCAGGAAATAAGACTCTCCTGATTGTCATCCTTCTGTCCCACTATGTCACCCTGACCGCCTTGAACTGCCATTGCTCCACTTCCTATGCCCCACTGGACAATGCACCTGTGATACCAAGAGACTGGACTCTACCATGGATATTCCTCCACCATCACCCCAGCCCACTGCACATCCCCCTCTACGTATTAGCACTTAAATAAACACCCTTGAATCACAAAACAATCTCAAGTCAGTCTGTACTTTCACAAATGTATTATTACAACTTCTTTGACAAATATCAATGTAAATGTTAATTTGCACATACCAATGTATGACAGTTGTTGGGCAGCAGTAAACATAGCAGAAGGCAGAATGAGGTACCCAGATCTGTGAAAAGGAAAGTCAAAGTGAACTGTGAGGGTCCATACACAGAGGTTAAAAGGCTGACTTTTACAATGTCCTATAGTAGTCAGATATGAGATGAGCAGTGCCAGTCTCTTACCTGTGTCTCACTGGAAGTACTGCATGATGATGTTGTTTCGGTTGTCAATATCTCCTTCCTCTGCCTCCTCTTCCTCACTGTCCACAGGCTCCACAGCTGCCACAAGACCAACATCAGGGCCATCCTCCTGCAGAAAAGGCACCTGGCGTCGCAAAGCCAGGTTGTGCAACAACCAGCGTGCCACGATGATCTGGCACACCTTCTTCGGTGAGTAGTATAGGGACCCACCTGTTAAATGGAGACACTGGAATATGGCCTTCAGGAGGCCGAAAGTCCGCTCAATAATACGCCTAGTTTGCCCATGTGCCTCATTGTAGCGTTCCTCTGCCCTTGTCCTGGCATTCCTCACTGGGGTCAGTAGCCATGAGAGGCTGGGGTAACCAGAGTCACCTGGAAATGTCGATGGATATCTGTTAGACACACACCAACCCTTAGGGACTACCCCATACCCAGACACCTATTCATACTGTGTGGGGACCTTGGGCTCACCTATTAGCCACACCCTGGGCCTCTGGAGTTGGCCCATCACATAAGGGATGCTGCTATTCCTCAAAATGTAAGTGGCATGCACTGAGCCAGGATACTTGGCATTTACATGAGAGATGTGCTGGTCTGCCAAACATCGCATCTGCACATTCATTGAATGGTAGCTTTTTTGATTTCTGTACACCTGTTCATTCCTGCTGCATGGACAAATGCCACATGTGTACCATCAATGGCACCAATGATGTTGGGGTTATGTCCCAGGGCATAGAAGTCAGCTTTCACTGTGGCCAAATCCTCCACCTGAGGGAAAATGATGTAGCTGCGCATGTGTTTCAGCAGGGCAAATAACACTCTGGTCAACACGTTAGAGGACATTGGCTGAGACATCCCTGATGCCATGGCCACTGTTGTTTGAAAGGAACCACTTGCCAGGAAATGGAGCACTGACAGGACCTGCACTAGAGGGTGATACCTGTGGGATGGCGGATAGCTGACATCAGGTCTGGCTCCAATTTGGCACACAGTTCTTGGATTGTGGCACGATCAAGTCTGTAGGTGATAATGATGTGTCTGTCTTCCATTGACGACAGGTCCACCAGGGGTCTGTACACTGGAGGATGACGCCATCTCATCATCTCCCCAGCGGATGTGCCCTATGGAGGAGAATGGTGATCAGAGGGTCATGCACCACATTGGTTGCACAAGTGTTTTTGCAGTAATGTGAGTAAATCCGTGTCTGGCATTGTCTGTCCGTATTTCTGCCCAAATGTGCTGTGACGCAGTTAGGTGTCCTGCCATGTGCCACCCTGAAATGGCGGCTGCCTGACCTGTAAGGAGGACAAGGGGAAATGAGGTAACTGCGCTGGCGTTGTGCAGCGTTGCGGTAGGCGGTCGAAGACTGACGCACAATTCAGCATTGGTTATCATTGGGCCCTATGGGTTCCAGGAGCCAATGACGATGTATGCCGGCGGTGACGGTACGCACCGCTGCGGATGTGACCACCATTTTCTATCTGTTCACTCACTTGATACCTGACCTTCAACAGGAGAGAACCTACACTGCAAGTGCTGCTGTGACCTGTGTCTGGAAGCGACAATGGCTTGAGTGTCTGGGGAAAGGGCCCCTGCCTTCACTTCAGAGGAGTTGGAGAGACTGGTGGATGGGGTCCTCCCCCAGTACATGCTACTCTACGGTCCTCCAGACAAACAGGTGAGTAAACTGTGAGCATGATGCGTGGGACATGAATGTATGGAGTGGTGTGGATGGAAGATACATGTGGGGGGGGGGCTGAGGCCTGCATGTGAGGATGGTGAGTGTATGTGTGCCAGGGCATGGATGCGAAATGGTGGGCAGTGAGTATGACGAACCGGACAGGGGAGTCATTTCCTTTCATCCTTTACCTATCATCTAGGTCAGCATCCACCAGAAACAGGGTGTATAGCGTGCCGTCGCCAAGGAAGTACGGACCCAGGGGGTCTATCATAGATGGAGCCCCACTGCCGCAAGAGATGGGAGGACCTGCGCCGCTGGAGCAAAAAGACGGCGGAGGCCCAGCTGGGGATGGCCTCCCAACGTGGAAGGGATGCCCATCGCACCATGACCCCCCTGATGTTCCGGATCCTGGCGGTGGCATATCCGGAGTTGGATGGGCGCTTGAGGGCATCACAGCAGCCACAAGGGGGTGAGTACAGTCTCATTCAGCTGACTCTGCGCGCTTTACGAGGTGTCTGGGTGGGGGATGTGGTTCCCCTAGGCCAGGGCCAACTTGGTGGGGTAGGTCCCTTGTTAGGCAGGCTCTGTGGCTCTCCAACCCCAATAGTGGTAGTGGCCATCCACAACTAGTCAGCCTCCTGTGGGTTCCAGGTGTGCAGCAAATGGGGTTAGGCATAGTCCCCCATGGGCTGGTGTTTTTCCTACTAACTGCTAGTGCATGGCCTAGTGCACAGTGCTGCTCCCTGTGTGTTGTGTCCGCCAACGGTAGTGGTGTTGCTGGCATTGACCATGTGTCTCCTCTGTCTTTCCCCCCTTTTTGTTTTGTCACCCTGTCCTTGTGTGCATTAGCATCATCTGGCAGAGGAGCAGAGGCACCGGAGACGGAGGGAGCTGCATCCCACATGGCCCAGGAGGGTGAATGTACGGAGTCTGAAGGCACCAGTGGGACGGAGGGCGAGGGGATCTCCACGACGGGGACAGGAGGGGACACCAGCAACAGTGACTCCTCCTCTGATGGGAGCTCCCTTGCGGTGGCGGGCACCTCCGTGCCCACCGTGAACAACAGGTAAAGCCGCCACCCCCCCTAACAGCACCGCCCTTCCAGCAGCCCCTCAGCATGTTTCCCATGCCTGCTGACCCAGGAGAGTGGGCATCTCCTTCGCCCCAGGCACCCCAGGCCCTGCCCCAGTCAGCCCTGCTGCCCTCAGTGAGGAGGCTATTGACCTCCTGAGATCCCTCACTGTTGAGCAGTCAACCATTTTGAATGCCATCCAGGGTGCTGACAGGCATTTGCAACAAACAAATGCATACCTGGAGGGCATTCATTCTGGCGTGGCGGCCGAACAGATAGCATTTTTAGGCTCTGGCCTCAGCACTGATGGCAGCCATTGTCCCTGTGTCCAGACTCCTCCCTCCAACTTCCACTACCCAGACCCAATCCCCTCTACCTCAGCCTATCTCAAGCACACCATCAGACAAGCATGCACACACATCAACACACAAAAGTCGCTCAGGCAAACATAAGCACCACACTTTCCACAGGCACTCACACAAGCACCATACACATGCAGACACACCAACATCTACTGCCTCCACTGTGTCCCCCTCCTCCACATCCTCCACCTCCCTCCCAGTCTCGTCTCCACTCACACCTGCATGCACTACATCCTCAGCCACTACCTCCATCACCTGCACGCCCATCACTACACACCACTCATGTGCAATCACCACCCCACTACCATTCACACGTCCCCTCCCAGTGTGTCTGTGACCCCTCCTCCCAAAGTACACAAACGCCGGCACACACCCACTCAACAGCCATCCACCTCACAACAGCCTCCAACCCGTGCACCTTCACCTAAACTCAGCAGATGTACACCTCCTACAACCACTATTTTTTTATTTTATTTTATTTAAGTTCATTCGGTCTAAAAATTTAGACCATTACAAATTTAAAAATAACAGTCTTACATGGTGAATTAAAACCGTTGGAATTCATAATAACTCTTCATAATTCATATTAACAATCATACATAATACTAATAGGACCTAATAGCCAACAATCGGGTAAAATGTTACGATAAAATCTTCAGAACTGAGGCTATGATCATACTTAAAATGCAGTAAATAAGACATAAATAAGATTAAAAAAAAAAAACTATGATAAAAAAGTATGTCTATCATGCAAATATATACAGCTATTACCTTCCATACGACTTTACTCAGTATCTTAGCCAATTTATGAGCTAGTAAAATTCATTTCCATATATAAAATGTTTTGTCAGGTAGCGTGGCAAATTTCGGGTGAAAGATCATCTCTATAAACTTATACGGTCTCTGTTGCTCATATGAGAGGCCACGAATTCCTAATAGGTTTCCTAAAGATACCACATAGAAGTTAAGAAAATTCACATCAATATCAAATTGCATGACACATCTAAAAGGTAGGAGACAGAGAGAAATATGTCTTGTTAGAATCTCCCTCTGTGGACAGGTGCCTAACCGACTTAAGGGCCCTTGGCTGAGATATACCTACGACGGATAAACCAGGCCTCCGATAAATATTTGGTGATTGAGGTAGCTACCAGTGTGGATGTGTCATATTTACATATTCTGGTGGCGTTGGCTCTATCCTGCAATAATAAATTTCACTACCTCTTCCTCCACTCCCAAACCCCCTCCATCTTCCCATCCCAGGGTGTCTAAAAAACTTTTCCTGGCTAACATTGACCTCTTCCCTACACCTCCTCCCCCGTCCTTCCCCTTGGGCCAGGATGTCTAGATCCCAGACCAGCACCTCAGCCACCAAATCGCCGTCCACTGTTGTCCCTGCAAGTCCGGGAGGATCGAAGGGGGCACCCATCAGGGCTGCCAGTGTGCCACCTACTGAAGCTAAGGACCACCCGATTCCGCCACCTGCCAAGTTAAAGAAGGGGCCAGCATGCAGAAGGGAAAAGCCACACCAACCACCCAGCAAGGCCTCATCTAGAACCAAAGAGGACAGTCCCAAGGTCCCAGCAGCGACTACCAAGGTAAGGAAGGGGGTCAAAGGCAAAGGAAAGTCACCTCAGGGCACGGAGCCTCCTGGTGAGGAACTGGTGACCCCCATTTCTCATGACAGGCCAGCAACCTGTACAACGGTGAGCATCGCTGCAACGACCACCACCTGCACCGCCACCTGCACCGCCATCTGCACTGCCACCTTCACGGCAGCTGCCACAACTACAGTCACCAGCATCATCCCCAGTGGGCAGCCGTCCGAGGCTGCTGGAGACGGCGTGGTGTCTCCCTCCACTACTACAGACACCTGCACCACGGGCAGCACCGCCAGCATCTCCGCCGCAGGCACCGCCGTAGCAACCGCAACCTGCCCCGTGACGTGCCCAGCCAGTGCCACTACAGTGGATATCAGCATCATCCCCAGTGGGCAGCCGTCCGAGGCTGCAGGAGACGGCCTGGTGTCTCCCTCCACTACTACAGACACCTGCACCACGGGCACCACCGCCAGCATCTCCACCGCAGATACCGCCGCAGCCACCGCCTCCTGCCTCGCGATGTGCCCAGCCAGTGCCACTACAGCGGACATCAGCAGCATCCCCATTGGGCAGCGGTCCGAGGCTGCAGGAGACATCCTGGACCCTGCACACACTACATGAGGCACCACCACCAGCACTGGCACTACCAGCAGTTTGCAGCCTAAGTCGCCGCAAGGTGGAGTGTGACTCTGCCTCCATGGATTATCATGCTACCTGTTCCCTGACAATCTCGTGGCTCAGACACCCAGGTGAGGGAATGGGAACTGCCACACCCCAGGTGCAGCATCACTGGGCACCAAGCCCCCTCCAGAACCAGTGGAGAAAAGCATCCACTAACACAGTCCTTGGCAGTATGAAGCACTCTGGGCACCAAGCCTCCTCCAGAACCTGTGGAGAAAAGCATCCACTAACACAGTCCTTGGCAGGATGAAGCACTCTGGGCACCAAGCCCCCTCCAGAACCAGTGGAACATGTCACCGACTTGAGAGATGTGGCTTTGCACTCCCCAGGACCAAGCAGTGGGCAAACCACCCACTTGAGAGACTGTGGCTTTGCACTCCCTAGGACCAAGCAGTGGGCAAACCACCCACTTGAGAGACTGTGGCTTTGCACTCCCCAGGAGCAAGCAGTGGGCATGGGGCCCTCTCAAAGAACAGTGGAGTCGTCCAATCATCCAGCTGAGGTCCCCCCTCCCCTGCCCCCTGAGGTGCCTGTTTTTTTTTTTATTGATCTGATGCCCCTGCAGTGTTCTCTCCGTTTTGAGGTAGGTGTCATGTGCAGTCTTCGCCCATGCTTTTTGGGACCACTGGTCCATGGACATTTAATGGGACAGTGTACGGACTTGTGTACTTGCTGTAAATATTTGTATATACTGATTATTTACTGTTCTCTTGGGCTAGCTGATTGTTCGAATATTACACTAGTTAAACTTATTTTGTTTGGTCTTTGTGTTCTTCCAGGGGATGACGGGGTGTATCTGTGATGTGATTGGATATGTGTGTGTGTGTTGTTGTGGGCGGGCTGTTGCATGTGTGTGTCACTCTCTTTTCCCTCCTCCCCTCCTCTCTGTGCTAGGTGCAGTACTCACCGTGGTTGTCGCCGCGGTCCTTGGTACTCCTGGTAGATGAGAAGATACACCAACATTGGTAACACCTGTAGTTTGGGCACCATGGCGTCCTGGTTCCTCGTTGGGTGTCGAGAGGTGAGTGGTCTCCCTTCCAAAGACTGTTTCCGCCGTGCTTTTGATGGCATTGGTACCGCCCCGGAAAAGCTGGCGGATTGGTTTATTGTAATCGTGTGGGCAGTACATTGTCTTCTGACTGTCTGTTGGCGGTTACCGCCGCGGTGTTTGTTTCTACCGCTGTGGCGGTCGGTGCGTTAAAGTGGCTGTCTGTGTTGGCGGTTTCCGCCATGGTCGTAATTCCATTTTTTTTACCGCCGGCCTGTTGGCGGTATTACTGCTGCTTTATCACCTACCGCGAGGGTTGTAATGAGGGACATAATCACTGCACCATGGTTCATGGAAAATGCATTGGTGGCAAGACTCATTTTGAGACCTCTTTTATTTTTGCACTCCCTTAAGGATTCACCACAAAAATTTACATCATCTCGGAATGTAGAAAGCTTTGGAAAGATTTGTGGTTATTCATCAAACGTGTGGAAAGTTATTAAGGAGATAATATCTGTAGAGTGGTACTCAAATTTACTGTGATTTCTTTATTTTTATCTAGTGTATTTGTTATGTATTTGCTTATTAGTTGATCTAATCATGTGACCCTAAAAGTGTCTTTTAGTTGTTCATGTAGTAATTCTGAAACTTTACATATGTAGTATTAAGTTTATTTTTGGGCTTCTTTGCTACTTTTAGTAGGATTGTGCTACATATGAAGCCCAAAGTGTATGAAAGCCAATCATTGTTGTTATAAAAATTAAGGTTAATATTTTTGTTCTTAATGGCCAATTATCATGTCCTACGTATAGTAGTTTGTGTAGCTCACTGCTAGGTCGCTTTTCCATATTGTTGCACGGGAGTACATAAGGAAAATGTTTTTTCTTTGGCTTGTTGGTCAAAGTTTTATTTTGTGAACCAGCGACCATGCAAAGAAAATGTATGTAGAGTAAAATGTATTCCATTTGTTATGTATTCGTTTATAGATTTCCATTAGCATGTAACCATAAATGTGTCTTTCAGTTGTTCATGTAGTAAATCTGAAACTTTAAATATGCAGTCTGGTTTATTCTTAGGCTTCCTTGCTACTTTTAGTAGGATTGTGCTAGATATGAAGGTCAAAGTGAATGAAAGGCAATCAATGTTATTGTTTTAAAAAAATAGATTATTAATTTTTTCCTAGTGGGCAATTATCATGCTCTCTCTAAATAGTAGTTTGTGTGGCTCACTGCTAAGGTAATCTTTCATTTGGTTGCACTGGTGTGCGCAAGAAAGAGGGTTTTGTTTGGCTTATGAGGCCACTTTTATTTTGTGAGCCCGAGAGTCATGCAAAGAAAACTTATGTAGATTGGGATATATTCCATTTGTTATGTATTTTCTATAGGTTTCCATTAGTATGTGACCATAAATTGGTCTTTCAGTTGTTCATGTAGTAAATCTGAAACTTTACATATACAGTCTAGTTTATTTTTTGGGCTTCAAGACTACTTTTAGTAGTATTGTGCTACAAGATATATTATGTTGAAAAACCAAATAACTTAACAATTACTTACTCTACTTACCTGCAGTACCCCATAGAATCATCTGCGCCCCCAAATAAGTCATTGTGCCAAATTTCATAAAAATCAGCTGACGGTTTTTGTGCTATGCGAAATCAAAGGTCTATGGAAAATGCATTGTATTTGAGGCCTGTTTTGAGACTTTCCTTTTTTCTTTACACCCCCTTAACCAAACGCTGCAAAACTTTCAGTCATCCCAAAATGGAATCAAGGCAGCAGGTCTGCAGAGTTTCATGCACATCGACAAATGGGTGGAAAGTTCTTAATGGACAAAAATCCCTGATGGTTTACACATTGGTCACAAATATACACAGTTCGCTTTACTGAACAATATTTGACAATATGTGGACCTTTTATATGTGGATGCTGGAAGTGTTACTAATATTTTTCTCTTTTATCACGCATTTTTGTTTTTAATACACTATATATAGATGGGTTAGCACCGTTGCACTAGGCGCTTTATACATCATGACGGATATTGCACACTTTGATAATGCAATAGTTGTTTTTTTATACATTATTGAATATATACTGTATGTATATATGTTATAATGAATAGTGATCTATTTATTGACAAATCCATACATTGACGGACATTTGTTGATACATTGCTGGTATCAGTCATATTGTTTTTCCAATATCTTTATAGACACATTAGGCACTAGGCACTTTAGCTGTGAGCGAAAAGATCATTTTGATATAAATGAAGCGTTGATTCCGCTTTTAGGAACGTTTCGACAGCTACAAAAGAGTTCTGAATAAGTTTACAGTGGCCTGATTGTGATACTATTTATTATTTATTATTGTGACTATATATGTAAAATGTTTGGCCATAATGTATTTTTTGTTTAAATATGTGCCGTCTTTATCAAGGGTATGTAAATGGATAGTATCATAACAATGGATATTACAGTTTGAATTCAACAATATACATGTTCAAAGATGGCCACCATGTGAGTTTGCACTAGTGTATTATTGAAACAAATGAGGGTTTAGGTTTGTATTTGTAGGTGTGTCGAAGAGGGCTGTCAATGTCCAGTAGAAGGCGTTAGCCGAAACGCGTAGACATTTTTGTGGAGACAGCGTTGATTTGATTATGAGTGATAATAAAGCTGATGAATTATATTTGAAGAAATTGGTTTCTTCTGCCTCTTTGGATCGATGACCGATTTGGTGCAGCCACCTAGTGAGCAGTTTCTCACTGTTTGTGGAAAATATATATATATATATATATATATATATATATATATATATATATATATATATATATATATCGTAGGGAGTTATCGTTAGGGCCTAGTTTCAATAAAAAAGTGCTTTTTTACTTGCCTATATCTTTGGCATTGCTTGATAAATCTTAACAAAACATTCCCCAAAAATGTTTCGCTCACACAAGCTGTTGTCTGGAAAGTTTCAGGGTGATCCATCAAGTGGGGGTCGAGAAAAAGGGATGGTCACAAGACGTGTTTTCCCCGTGTTAATTCCCGTAGGGTTTTGAGTAGGTCTGCAGCCCGAATTGCTGGTCGGAATTACACCAAATTCGGCAGAAAGGTAGTTCCTGGTCCAAACATCACCCTATTTGCTATTGGTGTAAATCCATTCAGTAGCTGTTGAGATATTAAAGAAAATGTGTATATATAAGGACAGAAAGGCTCCGCAAACCCTCCTGATCTCCTGCTGAGATCTGATTAGCTGCCAACATTTCAACAATCGTAGTTCTGGGGCTCCGTGGTGCAAGCACTGATCCACGTGTAGATCGGACACCCAAGGGAATCTCATGCTTGGGGAGATGTCCTCATTCATGACTCCTCCCCATAGATCATTAATCAAATAACAGTGCGCTGACCCCCAGGAGCTTCTCCCTCCCCAGAGGAATGAATGAAGAGAAAGTGTGGGCGAGTGCAATACATCAGAGGTTTCACAGGCACCAGGTTAGTGCCCTTCCATTTCTAGTGCTTTGCAGCAGTTTTAAGATCTTCTGAGAGTTTCCCGTTGCTCAAATGTGTGTAACTTATGATATTTATATGGTTCCCTTGTCTTCATCACTTGTTTGCTCTCAAGAAAGTGTCACTCATAGTTGTTGAAATGTCACTCACAATTACACTGAAATTATGAAAATGTCACACATCGCAGTCTGAAACCTTGATAGCTATGGATCTGAGTGCTGAGTGCACAACAAACTGTAGTTGAGCAAAGTTTGTATGATAAGAACAAAGGCAGGTGTGACATATGCACAACAGTGATGAATGGGTTGCATCTGCAGATTAACAATATTTGCACATTGACAAAGTCTGGGGGATATTTGCATACTGACGTGAGCCATGCAATATTTAAACATTTAAAGGACAGCTATGGCTGCCCAACGTTTTTCCAAGAAAGAAGTTTGGGTGACTTTTAAATAATAACACAATCTGATCAATGCATGTACAAAGCAGATCTGTCAGAATTTGGGTGTAAATGAAGGTTGGTTGATAACATGCTTTCGGGAATAAACTCTCTGAGGCCTTCTGTTATTGGCGAGCGTGTGACAGGAGCCGTCAGGTGGGAGGCGCAAGCAGCTACCAGTGCCCACACCACCTCACAAACAAACACAGCGCGTCCCATATGTTGACATTCAGGTTCATGGCAACAGAACCGAAATGTTACACTCAAACACAGTAAACATCGTCTTCGAGGCACAGGATGACACTGGATTGCAGAATGCCTCAGCTGTATGGCGGTGGCTTCCCCCGCGCGCACAACAAACTGTGCACAGGTGTGATGACCAAACTTTCAGAAGCAAGCAATGGCTTAGTCAGGCTGGGTGTTGTTATGTTACATACACAGACATGTTCGCAGGGGCACACATTGACACACACATGCTCATGCATGTAGCCACCCACGCTTCTTTTAAAAAAAATGTTACAGTGGATTTGTGACACTGTCTCGAATTTGAGGCATAAATGTTTTTAAAAAGTGTTTTTTGCCCGGGGGTCCCTCTGGGACCACAGCACAACTGCTAAGGGGTCAGGGTGTCCATACCCTGGCCCTTTTTCTTAGTTTTTATCTTTTTTTCAGAGGCTCAGCTGAAACCAAGTCCCAAGGTGGCTGTCAACACTTCCTGCTGAGGAGGGTTGGTTTGCTTGGCTAGGATATGAGTTTCTATGACAGTAGGGTAGTATTTTCTGGTAATATATCGATAATCCTATGCCTCCCGTTGTACACCAGCGCCACCTTGTGGCATTTGATAAACAGCACTCGGAGCTTAGCTAGCAAAGTGAGAGGTTTTACCGCAATTCGAGACACATTTCTTTTGTGTGATAATCTCAGGCATTGCAGTAATGTGGGAAAGTGACCGTAAATGTGTTATTCCAACACACGATGTGTGGTACTTGACAGGGTTGCAGATTTGGTTATACACTTGGTCAGCCTCCATCAACCTGCATATGTTGCTCTAGCCGCATTATAATGCATCGATTTTCAAACCTTTGTTTTCATACAAATACTCTTCATTATTGTGCAAATATTGCTCCACCTTCACTACTAAGCAAAAAAGAAATGAATGAATGGATGAATTACGGACTAGGTATGCCTGTACACATGGCCCTGCGGATTGAGTCTCCCCATTCTACATCATTTTGGGAGTGTGTCAGAAAAAATGACTTTTCAGTTTTTTCCTGACGAGAAGGAAGCTGGTGTGCTATTGTGTGAATTCTTAAAGGGTGGGTGCTCCATACCTATGTTTATTGGGCTGCCAGGTACCTGTCACGTGTCTCCGTTCGTGTATTCAGCAGATGCAGGGCCACGGCTGGGGCCTACTGCCCAGTGGTAGCTGTGTTTTACCACCCAGTCGGGGACAGGGGGGACATTTTCCTTGCTTGGTTTAGAAGTTATGCCAGCACCAGCGCCATTAAGGATGCCTGCCCATTGCCTGGCCCTCGTAGAGTTAGGAATGTAACAGGCGAGATCAATCTACAAAGGGAATTCATGATTGGCAGGTAAGTGAGGAACTACTGGATCTGCCCGCCTCCATCACAAGTATTGACGTATTAAGGTGTATCTGCCCAGTGTTGCCAGATTGGGCTATTTCTCGCACAAATGGGAAACATTTTCCCATTTGTGCTGGAAAAACACAATAGGGCAGGTGACTGGTTTTTGGGCTGGGTTGAGCCATGTGTGCGTTTATTTTGTAGATGCAGCGGCACCTCGCTATGTTATGTATCTTCGGTTGCATGAAAGTGGGCACAGTCCCGTACCCTTGGCTTGCTGTGACTGCTCTCCTCGTTCTGTTTACTTGCTCTAGGCTGCCCCCTTCCCCAGGTCAGCCCTCATGTCAACTCTGACACGCGGGCCCATATTTATACTTTTTGACGCTAAACTGCGCTAACGCAGTTTAGCGTCAAAAAATTGTGCGCCGTCTAACGCCATTCTGAAGCGCCATGCGGGCGCCATATTTATGGAATGGCGTTAGCCGGCGCAAGCAGACCGGCGCTGCCTGGTTTGCGTGGAAAAAAGCCACGTACACCAGACAGCGCCGGCGTAGGGGGAAAATGGCGTATGGGCGTCTTAAAATGGGGCAAGTCAGGTTACGTCGAAAAAATCGTCGTAACCCGACTTGCGCCATTTTTTTCCGACGCCCATCCCCCATCAACATGACTCCTATCATTGTAAAGATAGGAGTCATGCCCCCTTGCCCAATGGCCATGCCCAGGGGACTTCTGTCCCCTGGGCATGGTCATTGGGCATAGTGGCATGTAGGGGGGCACAAATCAGGCCCCCCTATGCCACAAAAAATAAAAAAATAAAAACTTACCTGAACTTACCTTAATGTCCATGGGATGGGTCCATCCATCCTTGGGTGTCCTCCTGGGGTGGCCAAGGGTGGCAGGGGGGGTCCCTGGGGGCAGGGGAGGGCACTCTGGGCTCATTTTGAGCCCACTTGTCCCTTAACGCCATGCCTGACCCAGGCGTTAAAAAGCGGCGCAAATGCGCCGTTTTTGGCCACGCCCACTCCCGGGCGTCATTTTTGCCCGGGAGTATAAATACCACGTAAAGGCCTGGGAGTCATTTTTTAAGACGGGAACGCCTCCCTTGCATATCATTAACGCAAGGAAGGGGTGCACGCTAAAAAATGACGCACAATCCGGGCACTTTGGCGCCCGAAGCGTCTAACGCCATAGTATAAATATGGCGTTAGTTGGCGTTAGTTTAGCGTCGAATTTGCGTCGAAAAAAACGACGCAAATTCGGCGCAACCAGAGTATAAATACGGGCCGCAGTCTGTTACACGCGCTCCCACAATAATACAAGTAGTTACATTAAGGCGTGATGACACGTGCGCATTAATGTTACAACTTTTATCATTATTTACACCACACTCCAGTGGTGTATGTTTACAGGGCAGTTAATTTATTTCAGCGCACGAAAGCGCTTCAAATGACAGCCCGCTTGACGAAAATCGCCGGTCCTTGCCCATGTAGGGTGAATGTTCAGTCCTCCAGTGAATTTGGAGACTGGTTCTCTGGAGGAGAATCGCTATTCAAGCGTGGCAGCAACACCGCAGAGCTTCAAGCAAAGGAGGGAAGTGATTAGTGTTGCCATCTGGCCGGTTTTCTATGGCACCACCAGTATTTTGATGTCTCAACAGTACAAAAGTAAGCAAAATCACCTAAAGCTGGCGTTTTTACTTCTTATCTGTACATAGTTCAAACTCGAAGGCAAATAGAAGCACTTTTAAATGTGTTTGGGAGTTGTGAATCATCCCTGAAAATAATTAAAGTAAATAAAAGCAGAAAAGTAATGTTACAAATAAATATATATATACAATTTTATTTATAGGCCTGTTTATTGTCACGCCTGTGCCTTTGCATACTCTTAAAACAACAACAAATGTCTGGTATATTCCTTTCAGAAAGGTGAAAACCCTAGGAGTGATTTATGTCTGCATGGTGCTCACAAGCACAAACTTCATTCAAACCTGGAAGAGGGTGCTGAATATGTTGCTTTCTTGGGCATGACGTGGTGAAGTGGGAGTTAGAGGTGGGTGAATTTTAGAAGAAGTACTGTTCTGTGGCATCGAGGCCATTTATATTTTAGTTGCACTGGTATCCAAAATAAATACACTGGGGCAATCAAAGCCTCAATCTTAATGGAAATGTTGAAGTACTTTTACTCACTATCCAATAATACTTGTTACTGCTAGTACAAGTACGTTCCAATTAAAAGTACTGCACCAGATTACAGCAGTGCAGGCACTTGACAATACCTACATATTGAAAACACTAACTTAAAGTGCTTGTTATCAGGGAAATTATTTCAGTGTGAATGCGTCAACTAAAATAATGTTTATCTACCACATGAGCATAAGTTGAAGCCAAGTAGTTTGCAAAACTGGGTCATGCATTTTTTTGCTCTGCCAGCCCTAAGCACACCTGTGCAGCGTTATTTCCAAATGTAGCAGGCTGTACGAATGTGCCAGCCATGCGGCGCAGCAAGGTGAAGCCACCACCATCATACTCCTGCCCAGGCATTCCCTTACAGGCCGAGACTAGCAGTGCCTCCTAGCAAGAACTGCAACTGCAATGCTTCTATACCAGTTAAGGCCAGCGCTGCTACCAGGATACAACTGCAAAATACAAATAGCTGAAGTAAACTTTCTGAAACGTGTCATGCCCTTTAATACTTGTGGCCATTTCAAGAGGAGATACTCTGTGGATTTTAATTTGGTGTTGTGTGATTCATTCTTTGTGTTATGCTATAGGTTATTTGTGTACTGCGTGTGCCCCCGATACAACTTTAGAGTACTGCAGAGGGAGTAGAGGAGAAAAACACAAGGAAAGATGGGAGAAAGACATGATAATGGTTTTTAGCCAGTGTGTTGTTGATGGGGCTTCAAAGTGCTGTTGATGGGGCAGGAGGTACAGGAGAGAAGTAAGGTGCAGCATGTTTTGATTTTTATAGCTCTAAAGCTACACTTGGGCTGCCTCAGTATGCCAGTGGAGAGTAGGAAGAACACATTGTGTTGTGCAATGTGGGTTAACTGTGAGACACTCTTGTCACCCATAGATTAGTTAAAAAAAATATGGGGCTTATGTACAAGCCCCCATGCTCCACAGGAGCATCACTTTTTGACTCTCCTGAGGCACACACTACAGACCAATATCTACGAGGTACACAAAGTCCCCCTGTGTGGCTTTTCAGCCTTGTAGATATGGAGTGAGGCAGTGCAGTGCAAGTCGTTGCATTGCCGCACACTGCGATAGGGTGTGCACCCTTGGGCATTACTGTGAGTGTTACCACTTAACAGCCATGATTTTTTACACTGCCTTAGATTTACAACATAACATAAATCTGGGACAATGCCAAAAACGTACACCTCCCAGAGCAGGCATAACGAGGAAAAATGTTTACATTTCCCCATGTTTTTCCTCTTTCCACATGTGCTGCATTCTGCAGCATACATAAAATGAGGAAACCGGCCCTCGTGATTGTTTTTGTGCAGGAATGTGCCCTTCCCTCCACAAAAAAGATCATGCCACAAATACCCTTGCACCATGGTGCAAGGTTGCCTTCGTTGGTGCCCTGATGCAATTTGTGCTCTGGCACTGGCTGAAAGGACATGAATGCGCCATATCTTATACATTCAGCGCATTCCTGTCCTTTTCTTTTGACACAATGCAGCGCAGCAAAAAGACTCGCAGCGCTGCCTTGAGCCAAGAGATTGTAAATTATTTCCCAGGAGGTAATAGGAGAAGGAATGAAAGACTCTGCGGTTTTCAATGTAGAATGGTAAATGGCTTGCTTAGAGAGAGAAGTGATGCTAAGGCATATGATAAACTGGATGATGTAGGTTAAACAAAACCACTCTCTCAAATTCAGTTCCGTTGGTATATGAGATTGAACCTTCTATTTCAATTTGTATGTGTTAACCAGTCCTGGTGGTGTTGAGAAAGTTATTTTGATTCTGCTTCCATGTGTGCGCTTTTGTCATTGGAGTATCCCTTGTTAAATACACATGTTGCTTCCTAATATTTTGGTGAACCATTTTATCTTAATGGTATTTAACTAATGCATGGAAGGGCAGGCGAACAGTGATGTAGGGAAAGATTTTGTCATTTAACATTGAGGTTCCTTCTTTCGTGAATAAAAACATGATGCATGTTGCCTTGTTTAAATACACAGTGAACATTATCCATAGCTACCTGGATGCTCTTTGATTCTTGACTACCTATGTATTTCTTGAGTTTACCCATTTAGTAAACCTATTTGATGTTTGTAACTGGCATCTGCATTTGTTAGGAATGTTAATTTTGGAGCTTTTCAGGTGTGTAGAGCATTGCATATAATTCCTTTTGGTTGTCTCCTTCATTTTGCTTTGAATTCTCCCCCTCATTCTCTTTGAATGGCCTCCCCTTCATCTTCTGCATGCGCCCTTTCTTTGACTGCCGCCTGCTCTAAGTCCTGTGCATGTTTGCATTAACCTGTATTATTGTATATCTGAAAATTCCCTATACTTGATCTCAAAGATATGAACAAAGGACCCCTTGGGGACTTAATTCAAAGAGTTTTAGGACTTGCCCCACTGAAAGCTCTGGGTGGGTGACATGTGTAAAGGAGCTGCTCAGCCTAACGAGATTGCACAGGTAAGTGGGACAGCGCTAATGATGAAGAGGAATGGAATGGGACACGTTGAGGAATGATGGTGTTAGAAGACTTGAGGAACCATTAGTGTTGAAATATCAAAGGAGGGTTCCACTGAAGGTTTTGGGAGAGGGGTCTTTTTTCGAGGCTCTCCGCAAGCCTTGCTTTCATTTGGTCTCCAAACAAATGCATCTGTTTCTTGCCAATACACCAACCTTTAGTCTAATACTTGCTGCAATACAAAGGCAACGGCATAGGTCCTGTGTAACGTTTAGTGCCAGAACAAGTGGTCATGGTGAAAGACTTTGGAGTGAAGGGCAGGAAAGTGGTCATAGTAAGTGACTGTCTATTTACGTGGCTTGCAACATTTTAACTAAGAATAGTGGGCCTCTTGCTGTACTATGAAGACCCTCAAGCATTACCAAACAAGCCATACTGGAATTGGTTTAACCCTAAAGTGGGTTGTTGGCATGTGTATTTTTTGTGGTGCTAATCCTATAAGACGAAATCCATTAAGTGTACTGATTTGGGTTTCAATGTTAGAGCTCTTAGACTTTTTTAAGATGGGCTATAGTCTGCTTTTGTAAAGATCATCAATCAATGCTAGGTTCAGGTTTATAATTGTGGTGAATGAAGTGCCAGTTAAAAGGTCTTAGTGGGGGCCGATCTTGAAAATCAGTCTTTATTAATAGAATTTGGACATAATTGCAGAAGTGTATAGATGCCTATTGAACATGCTTCCATTGTAACCATATTGAATAGAAATTAGAATTATGCTCATAATATTTCCTGAAGGCCGTTTTTGCATAATTTGAGGGTTGCAACTTTGGGCTGTTTTTTGAGCTGATACCGCTCTGCTTTGGTCTGAATTTGGGCTTG
This sequence comes from Pleurodeles waltl, assembly GCF_031143425.1. Lineage (NCBI taxonomy): Eukaryota > Metazoa > Chordata > Amphibia > Caudata > Salamandridae > Pleurodeles > Pleurodeles waltl. The sequence goes on from NC_090448.1 coordinate 703,213,897, forward strand.
AACATGGACAGCTTTGGGATTGGGACCGGTCTAGAAAGCTCGCAACAGTGTTTCTGCCTCCTTGCCCTGTCTTGCGCAGCAAAGTGGCTGACTTTTCCAAGGGGAGGACGTTTGGGGCTGCTAAATACCTTAACAGTGGTGGACCCCACTCAGACACATACCCATAAACAGAGAGGTGGAGGCCCCTGAATTCTTTATCGCTGTAGTTCTCAGGCACCAGGCCTCATGTTGACGCCTTGGAGAAGGTGCCCTACTAAACCTGCTAGTACTTAATTTAACTGCAAGAAAAAATGAATTCCATAGCATTAAATAAATTCAACCAAATTCTGCATCGCTCATTACGTTTGCATTATGGATTCTTAGCAGGTGCCTTAATTAGGCCATGTTATTATCAGCAATATTCTTTTTTTTTTATTTCTTTTTATTGAATTTTTATCAGGATCCACCAAGATAACAGAAAAAAAAAACATTGCAATTCCATACTTTGTCTTAAATAACTTCACCAATGGTTTCCAGAGAGAAAGCTCTAGACCATGGGTACTCGCAAACACTTTCACGGGGGCCGCAGAGTTTGGTCTTTGATGTGACCGAGGTCCGCACTGATGGCAGCAGGGTGGCAGTCGGGGGTTGGTAGTAAAGTGGGTGTAAGGGACGCAAAGCTATACTTCTAGTGTCTGAATAGCACAACGTGAAACCATAAACTTGGGAATAATCACAGCTTCTCCACTTAACCAAACTGTGTGATCCTAAGCAAATGTTTTATTTAACTTTCCCTCCTTTTTGTTCATTATCACTTATGAGGACCTCGCATGACTTTAGGATGTGTGCTGCACAAAACCTTTTTGTGTTTGATTTAATAAATTATGATGTTTTTGTATAATTGAAGCCTAGGCCACCGAAAGAGTGCACATAGCTGACTTGCCTCTTAGCTCACCAAAGGCATTGTTGTCGGGGTGGGAGATGGGGGAGTGAATGTTTCTAAATTCTGGTTAGAAAATTATCACTTTGAAAAAATATATTTCTTCAATGCACTGATATATATAATCTGGTGAACTAAGGTGAAGTTTCTGCGTGTTAATGAAATACACTTTTTGAATTTTGAGCAGACTTGATCATGCTTTTACATTTTTGCTTCAAACATGTCTCTAAAAATGAAGGTGTTTCTGATGTTACATTGTACAGAACCCCTCTCTTATCTCTTGTCTTAACCTTCAACTCACCTTAAATAAATGCGCGCCTGTTTATTTACATTTTTTTTATGTTAGTGCAGAGTCTAGCTAAGAGCAGCCCAGTGCTGCTGGCCCACCTGTAAAGGTCAGGAGGGCCGCATGCGGCCCCCGGGCCGTACTATGAATATCACTGCTCTAGACAGATAGAATCAGACTAGGTAGCTACGCACATTCATTAGGTGATTTAACCTTGAAGAGATTTACCCATGATTGTCTAAAAAGAATTCGCCCCAGGTCAGGAAAAATGTTTTACCACTTCCTATTCTCCTAGCATATCTCATTTCCTGATTTCTGACCTGCATTATTTTTATCAACCATTCTTGAGGGGTGGGAGATAACTCAGATCGCCAGTTTCTTAATAGGAGAGATCTAGGGCCATATGTACAAACACATTTTCCCATAGACACAGAATGGTCAAAACTGCTTGCTACATCTGGCCCCTAGCAACCACCTTGGCGATAAAAACAAGTTTCTCCCACCTAGATGGGAGCCTTACCTCGGGGTCAAAACCCAAGCACATCAACCGAATACTGGGAGTTATAATAACCTGAGCCATAGTTGTTAGCATCTTGAATATTCCCTCCCAGTCTTCCTGTATGAATCGATATGTCCCAATCACATGTATCCAACCCGCCACCCCTACTGCCTTACAGCGAAAGCAGAGATCAGGACAGCTAGGCACCACAAGGGATAAGGCTTGCGGGGTTCGATATAAAAGCCATTTACTAAAAAATATCATCCAATACCAATTCGCACCTCTAAGTACTGTAAAATTTAAATGATTCATTTTCTCCCAGCACTCTCTTGAGAGGTCAAGGCCCTCCTGGCGGGCCCATTTTCTTGCCGCCTTTGCCCCGAGATCGACCTTATCCCTCTCTAGAAGTAGCCTTCTCCGTGCACCCACATGCCTTATCCTACGAGGGTCAACCAATTCGGCAACTAATGCCTGAGTATTAATGATTAAATCGATATCCAAAACCCTTAAACTGTGAAGTATAGGATCCCACCAAAAGAAAATCATTTTGGACAACCATCTAAATGTTTAAGGGAGTTTCCCAGTTGTCATTGAAGCGAAAATCCCCAATTCTACTAAATCCTGCATGCTCCCATCTCCTTACTACATCTGAATTGAGCTGAGCGCCAGAGCGTAACGTAAACTATGCAAGAGGAGTGTAAAAATGCAAATATGGGATTGAATATCTTCTAAAAAAAAATTGATTTTCTTTTAAAGAGCCATTTAAGAATCTTATAGCAAACTCTTTTTGGAGATTTCGCCAAAAGTGCTGGATTCGGATTATCGTGCTCCCTGCATATTAATTCACGGAAGTCATTAGTGAACAAACAGCCTACAGATTGATCTGCTTTAAAATTAGTGAAATAATGTGAAAAAAGACAAAGTAATAATCTTTAAAATTGGGTAATGCTAAAACACCCCCTTTTCTCTATCCGTGTATAATGTGCTTAATGCGGCCCTTGCCTTCTGATTTTGCCAAATAAATGGGCGAAACATAGACTCCAGTTTAAAAAAAAATTTATGTTAATACACAAGGGATGGCCGAGAACAGAAAGTTAAATAATGGTAATACTGACATTTTGATCAATGCAATTCGACCTAATATAAAAAGGGGAGAGACCCCCATCGAGCAAGCCGAGCCTGAGTTTTGGAGAGCAGTGGGTGTAATTAAGGTCATACAGGGCTCCTATATCGGCTGAAAAGTTAATCCCAAGGTATCTCTTTGGCCTAGCATTCACACAGTGCCTTAATTCTGGGAGCAGTTTAATAGAAGAAGTGCCACACAGAATAATATCGGTCTTATTCATATTAATCTTGTAGCCACCATTTTGGTCAAAGTCGGCAAACACATTAAAAGCCACTTCCTGGGAGGTTCGCTCTTCATCTAAAAACATAATGATATCATCAGCATACAGTTTGATCTTCCCCATTGACTTCAAGGGGGAATGAATCTGATTATTTTGTCTGATTTTAATGGCTACAGGCTCAATGAAGAGAGCAAAGAGTATAGGAGATAAAGGGCAGCCTTGCTGAGTCCCCCGCTGTACTTGAAGTTGACCAACACAAGCAGAATTAATAATAATATTGGCTTCAGAGTTTGAATACAACCTTTGAATTAATGTAGAGACCTGATAGGGCACCTTATAGCAAGACGATATTGCAAAGAGTGTATCCCACACAACAAAATCAAATGCTTTTTCCGCATCTAATAAAAGGATGATGGCAGAAATTTTATCAGAAGCTAAATAATCAAGAGCCTCGGCTAAGTAGTGCGTATTAGTTGCAAGTTGCCGACCAGCAATAAACCCGTTCTGATCGGGGTGCATCAGTTTATTGACAACCCCATTGAGCCTATTAGCCAGAAGTTTTGTAATAATTATATAATCTGTATTTAGCAAAGAGATTGGGCGATATGCATTAGGATCTTCCCTGTTCCTATTCTTTTTGGGAAAACTAACCAAATTCCCTGAGTGCCAAGAGTTGGGAATCTGTTCGCCCTTAAGCAGGCCATTAATTAAAGACAAAAAATCGTCAATAAATACTGTTATGAAACCTTTATAGAATTCAGCCGGAAAGCCATCAGGTCCACAAGCCTTCCCCATGGGGAGGTTCTTGACAACCTCAAGGAGTTCTAACTTCGTAAATGGCTGTATTAGAGCATCACTGTCTTCTTCTGTAAGACTAGGAATATCCAGTTTCCCCAGGAATTCCTTAATGGTCCTAGGGTCAATAACCGGAGCATGGCTGTGAATTTGTCTATAATGTTCTAACATAATTTCATCCACAACTTTGGGGTCAGTATGCCTAACCCTGGTGAAAGGGCATCTCAATGCATGTATCATATTGCCAGCAATTCGAACCCAAGCTTGCCATGCCAGGAATTTGCCTGTGAAATTACTCTCTTCATATACCTTTTGTCTATGAGTCTGATATCCTATATCAATCTTCTTTAAAAAATTGTTGGCCAGTGCTTTTTTAGCTAATTCAAAAGACTGTCTATTGTTTTCCGTGGGGCATGTAGGTAAGTAGTTAAACACCTTTGCACTGCCTCTTCCAGAGCCCTGGCTTGTTGTCTCTGGGAAGATTTGTCTGCTGCTTCCCTGGAGATTACCAAGCCCCTGAAAAAGGCCTTAAACGAATCCCAGACTATAGCCGGAGTTGAAGATCCCTGATTATGTCTGAAAAATTCACTTATTTCATCCTTGGAGATCTGTACCCATCCCTCATCTTGAAGGAGCTGTTGGTTAAAGACCCACCTTCTAGGCTGCGGCTTGGAGACTTCTGAGAAAAGAGACACTTCCAGCACCAGTGAGGCGTGGTCAAATAAGCCAACAGTGCCGCACCGACTGAGTCTTAAAACGCAATGTTTAAGATATCAGAAAAAAATCAATGCGGGAGGCGCTTTTAAACCGAGTTGAGATGCATGTATACTCTCTCTCGTTTGCGGCACTCATTCTCCAAGGATCACAGAGCATCAACACTTTGGCATAGTCTTTAAATATTTTGGCAACTCTGGGCTTATGTTGTTTCTTACCCCTAACAGTAGTGTCCAAAATTGGATCCTGAAGAAAGTTAAAAACTCCACCAATAATAATTTTACCTGATAGTTGCAACAGGGATTGAAACAGTCCTACGAAAGGGGCTGGGTCATCTAGCAAGGGTGCATGAAAACTAACAAAGATAAATCTTTCTTTAGCAATTAAACAGTGCACCCAGCACCATCGTCCTTCGGGATCGCAGAGAAAGTCAAGTGCCCGAGCATTAAGGCCTCTAGCCAAAAAAAACACCACGCCTCTATGAGCTGCTGGGGCTGCAGCAACCACCTTAAAATTGGCAAACTTTTTAAACATGTGGAAGCCCGCTACTTTTTTAGCTGGGATATGAGTTTCCTGTAATAGAATAACCGAGGGATTTAGGGCAGTTACCCTCTCGTTAATTACAGACCTTTTCCTCCGATTATTTAACCCGTTGACATTCCAGGAAACTATTCTTAATGCGAAGTTCAACCTTGCCATTGGGTTCTCATAAAAAATTGCAGAAGAAGGAAGTGATCTGAACCCACCAGGGAATTCGAGCCTTGGCCTGGTCCAAATAATATCACCCCGTTTATAACCTTAATCATTCTGAATTGCGCGGATTTAGTGTGGAAAACCAGGATCCTGCACCCCTTGCCAGCCCTCCCAACACCCGCCCAAAACCCCCACCCCAACCCTTAGGTGGCCAACACCTGGGGCCCTCCCAACTGAGCAATCCGGGGCCACCCCCCACCCCCTGTCCCCCTCCTTTCCTAAACGGGTACCTTGGCATGGCGCCCTATACCATAGGCTCCAAAGGGACTGGAATGTAAGTGCCATAGTGACGCATTCGATTTACACTCTGTGAAATCCACCTTTCTCAAACAACATTCCCCCTCCTAGTGCATATTCTGTCCTCCTCTCCCCTCTCCTATTCATATTTTCCCCCTCCCCCTAGCCCCCCGCCCAATTTGAATTGAATGCAACAAAGTCTTAGCAGCATCAACTGTATGAATTAGATTAGAATGTCCCTGAAAAAACACTTTAAGTTTAGATTGCTGTACAAGTCCTGCCGGAGCACCGGCTTTTTGGAATGCCGGAATCATCCCTTTCAATTGTTTCCTCCGATGTGCAGCCGCCACCAACATATCTGAGAAAATTTTGAAGGCAAAATCGCCAGGGACCTGATGTATTTTACTCTTAATCGCTTGTTGAAGGATGCGTTCCTTGACACAAAAGTCACCAAAATTTACGAGAATAGTTTGGGGATACTTTGCATGGGGTGGCTGTACTGCGGGAACCCAATGGGCCCCCATTATGGTAAGATCCAAATGTTTATCCGCTGGTTCTGAAAGAACATGATGCAGGATAAGATCCGTAATTAAATTTGTGACAGTCTGTCCATTTTCGCGCTCTTCAGGAATTCCTGTAAATCTCAGATTAGATCTGCGTGATCGATTCTCCGCATCATCTAGCCGAATCTGTAAGTCTAACAAATCTGCTTGGCACTTTGCCACTGACGATTCCACAGAGACGTGGGCATCCTCCAGATCAGATACTCACTGTTCGACCTCCTTGATACGTGAATTAAGTTGCTGTATATTACTAGAAATTAAATTCAATTGCGATTCCGTTCTCTGGTTTGCCTCATTTTGCGAAATTTTCAAAGCTTTTAACTCAATTAAGATCTGAAGGAACACATTTTCTGAAGGGGTATCGGAGCTTGCCTTTTCTCTAGGTGCATGAGAAAAAAAGCCCGCTTGTAAGTTCAGCTGATCTTGGGCCAATTCAGAGGGTCCATTAACAGAGGCGTTCAGGGGGGCCCAGCTGTAGTACTTATCCCAGATGCAGAAATTGACTCGCGGGACTCGTGGGATAGATCGAGTAGGGAGCTGTTTGCCTGAAGAGCAGAGGCAGAGTCACTAGTCAGTGGGGGAGCAACACCTTTTTGACCCTTCGCCAGCCCACCAAACAGAGGATGCAGTAGCTTGGAGCCTGCGCCCATATCCAGAGCCTGGCTGTGATTAGCTTCAGAGTTACAGCTCGAGGCTGATTGGCTAACTTTATTCATTAACTGCAAATTTAAATCCAGGTCTGGGTCTGGGTTTCTAGCCTCTTTAAGCAGAGAGTCAGAGCCAGAATTTTGACCCACCGAGCAAGTCATAGGGGGCGGTAAGCTGTGAGAAGTATTCCTATAAGCTGAGTCAGTGGTCAGTATTTAAAGATGGATCCATATTCAGGTGATTGTCGGATGGGGCTGGGCGCTTTGTTTTAACAGTGCGTGCTGCTTTAGGAGCCCTAGAGTCCCTTTCCCTGGAGACAGTGCGGAGATCAGAGCATTATATAGCACTGCTCCTTGCCCTTGCCCTAGACGACATGCAGCCCCCTTCTTCTCCCCCTCTGTGCAGCTGACTCTAAAGAACTCTGGAGGACAATGTCTTTTTAACCAATGACTTTCCAGGGCTCACAATGTGCTCAAAATGTACTGCACCAGGAGCTCACCAGACAGTGCCTGCAGCAGTAAGACGTATTCAGATGCAAGGTTTAAAAAAAAAAAACGAAACTTCCCCCACTGACAGAGAATATTGTAGTCGGTAGCACCCACCGTAGCCCCCACCTCACCTTCCTTTCCTTTAGAGAGATCCGTCCTCCTTTCCTCAGGGCAGGATTCCAGACACGCACTGCCAAGCCTCTTTAGGGGAAAAAGCGGATTCCAGCCGCAGCAGAAGTCACAGAGATCACAGAGGTCGAAATAGCGGAGGGGCAGCACTCCAATTCCACTCCAGATGACCAAAAACGGGGGGAGCGGGAGCAGGAGCCCACTAGAAGCCTGGTGAACTTCAAAGTCTTTTTCCGCGTTCAAAAACACGGCCCGCCATAAGCGCGTCCGATTCCTGACACGCGTCCTTCCCTGAGCCTGTGGTTAGCCGCGGAGCATGACGGGAGCTCCTATGCGGCCGCCGCTTTTCTCTGGAAACATGAATTTTAGCAATATTCTTCTAATTAAAGGCTGGCCCTCGAGATGATCATAAATTGTGAGGGAGCAAAATAAAGTTACCAAGTATGAAGATGGTCGACGGCCAAGTGAAGCAAGGGGGTGGGGATGTCAAGTCGTTCACAGTCAGTGGTGGAAAGAGATGTCCAAATAATGCCTAGTGTGAGTGATATAGTCAGATACCGCTTAAGGCCGCATGAGAAAGAAATCGAGATAACACCGCTTGGGGTAGATTGAAGAAAGGGTGGGACAGCAAGCAACTGCCCAAAAATAGAAAGAAACATGCACCCTTTGATAGAAAGAGACAACGGGAGAGAGAAATATAGATTACACTGCTGTTGTTGACTGAGAGCGAGTGATGGCCTGATGATGCCTGAGAGGGAGAGAGACACCCATAATAGTGCTTGAGATACACTGAGAGTGGCAGCCCTTTCCTGTCAGAGAGCGATGCACTTCTCAAGCTAGCAGTAGAAAAAGCCAGTTGCCTCCTGCAAGTGAAAACAAACGACAGATGCTGCATGAGACAGACTGATATCTCTGTCTGAGACAGAGGGGGTCATTCCGACCCTGGCGGTAAAAACCGCCAGGGCCGTGACCGACGGAAAGCACCGCAAACAGGCTGGCGGTGCTTTCCTGCCCATTCTGACCGCGGCGGTAAAGCCGCGGTCAGAAAAGGGGATCCGGCGGTTTCCCGCCGGATTTCCCCTGTCTGGGCTGAATCTCCATGGCGGCGCTGCGGGTGTTGTGGGGCCCCTGGGGGCCCCTGCACTGCCCATGCCACTGGCATGGGCAGTGCAGGGGCCCCCTAACAGGGCCCCAGCAGGATTTTCACTGTCTGCATAGCAGACAGTGAAAATCGCGACGGGTGCAACTGCACCCGTCGCACCCCTGCAACACCGCCGGCTCCATTCGGAGCCGGCTTCTATGTTGCAGGGCCTTTCCCGCTGGGTCGGCGGGCGCTCTCTTGGCGGGCGCCCGCCAGCCCAGCAGGAAAGTCGGAATGGCCTCTGCGGTCTTCTGACCGCGGAGCGGCCAAATGGCGGGGTTATTTTGGCGGGCGACGACCGCCGCCCGCCAAAGTTAGAATGAGGGCCAGAATCTGCTGGATATTGCCAGGTAGAAACAAAAACTATGGCACTGACGTGGTGAGATAGAGGAAGGAAGAGCAAGAAACAGAGAGACATGCATACACCGCCAAAAACAGAGCCAGCAGAATACTGTTATATCCTATGGAACTCGTAATACGGCTGGTGGTATATCCGTCACTTTACCGTCACTTTTGGGACGGATTAACACCTCCTCCAAAGTTGTAATAACCCCCTATATTCCCTTTAACAGATTTAGGCCCTCATTACAACCCTGGCAGTCGTTGATAAAGCAGCCGTAATACCGCCAACAGGCCGGCGGTAACCAAAATGGAATTATGACCACGGCGGAAACCGCTCAGACAGACAGCCAGTTTAACACACCCACTGCCACGGCGAGATCAACAAGCAACACAGCGGTAACCACCAACAGCCAGGCGGAAGACAATGTACCGCCCACACTATTATGAGACACCTATCCACCACCTTTTCCGGGGCGGAACCAACGACATCAAATCCTGGTGGAATCAGTGCACAGAAGTTAAAGAACTCACCTGTGGAGACTCAGGGAACAACCACGGTGCCATGGAGCCCAAGCTGCAAATATTTCCGATGCTCGTCTACCTTTCTGCTGCATTATGAACATCAACGCTGGCGAAGACGACCATGGTGAGTACTGCCGCCTAGCACATAAGGGAAGGGGGAGGAAAAAGAGAGTGGCACACACACATGTAACACCCCCACCCCCAACACCATACACACAACCAGATGCACAAACATTACATATCCACCCCGTACCCCTCAGGAATAATGCAAGGACAAAATGATTTGAAGAAAGGTAGTGGAATATGATAAAATACCATGAATAAGTGCATCAAAATACAAACATATATATACATATTTACAAATGTTGGGACACTGCCCAGTTCTCAATGTCCGCCTGCCACAGGGCCACAACACATAGGCCAAGGCCCCACCTCACTCCTGCAACAACACGGAGAGAACACTGCAGGGGCATCAGGTCGAAAATACACAGGCACCTCAGGGGGACGAGGGATGGGGGGAACCTCAGCCAGAAGATGGGACAACACCACTGGTTCTGGAGGGGGCTACATGCACAGTGCGATGTCCTGGGGAGTACAAGTCCACAGTCTCTCAAGTGTGTGGTTTGCCCACTACTTGGTCCTGGGGAGTGCAAGGCCACTGTCTCTCAAGTGGGTGGTATGCCCACTGCTGGGGGGGGCACCTCAGCCGGAAGATGGTACAACCCACTGGTCCTGGAGGGGGCTACATGCACTGTGCAATGTCCTGGGGAGTACAAGGCTACAGTCTCTCAAGTGTGTGGTTTGCCCACTGCTTGGTCCTGGGGAGTGCAAGGCCACAGTCTCTCTAGCGGGTGGCTACTTCCACTGGTTCTGGAGGGGGCCTTAAGCCCAGTGTGCATCCTGGGAAGGATGGGGTGAGTGGATGGCTTCTCCACTGGTTCTGGAGGGGGCATTGTGCCCAGTGATGCAGATCTTGGTGTACGGTCGCAGTCTCTCACCTGGGTGTCAGACCCACAGGATTTTCAGGGGGCAGGACGCACAACGGCCCATGGAGGTAGGACTACACACTGTCCGCCGGTGGTGACGGCTGCTCAGTGGTGGCAGTGGCGGTGCTGGTGTCGGTGCTGGCAGTACTGGGGGGAGGCTCCAGCCCATGCCCTGCAGCCTCAGACGGCTGCCCACTGGGGCTGCTGCTGCTGGCAGTGGTGCTGGTGTCGGTGCTGGCAGTGGTGGGGGGAGGCTCCAGCCCATCCCCTGCAGCCTCAGATGGTTGCCCACTGGGGCAGCTGCTGCTGCTGGCAGTGGTGCTGGCAGTGGTGCTGGTGGTGGTGTTGGTGGTGGTGCTGGCAGTGGTGGGGGAAGGCTCCAGCCCATCCCCTGCAGCCTCAGATGGTTGCCCACTGGGGCTGCTGCTGCTGGCAGTGGTGCTGGTAGTGGTGCTGGTGTTGGCGGTGCTGGCAGTGGTGGGGGGAGGCTCCAGCCTATCCCCTGCAGCCTCAGATGGCTGCCCCCTGGGGCTGCTGCTGCTGGCAGTGGTGCTGGTGTCAGTGCTGGCAGTGGTGGGGAGAGGCTCCAGCCCATCCCCTGCAGCCTCGGATGGCTGCCCACTGGGGCTGCTGCTGCTGCCAGTGGTGCTGGCAGTGGTGTTGGCAGTGGTGCTGGTAGCAGTACTGGCAGTGGTGGGGGAAGGCTCCAGCCCATCCCCTGCAGCCTCGGACAGCTGCCCACTGGGGCTGGTGCTGCTGGCAGTGGTGCTGGCAGTGGTGCTGGCGGCGGTGCTGGCGGCGGTGCTGGCAGTGGTTGGGGGAGACTCCAGCCCTTCCTTTGCAGCCACGGACAGCTGAACCACCATGGTTGGTGGTGGGGGCTCCGAATGAGTCCCAGCACCAGGCCTCCTGTCCTTCCTGCCAGCGGGTGCAGGTCCCTTGCCCTTCCCTGTCGCAGTTGGTGGTGCCTCCTTGCCCTTCCTAGACGCTGCTGGTGGTGCCTCTTTGCCCTTCCCTGGCACAGCTGGTGGTGCCTCCTTGCCCTTCCTTGAAGCACCTGGTGCAGGCACCCTTTTAGTGTGGCTGCCTGGTGCCCTGGATCCTCTCCCACCTGCAGTAGCTGTCAACACTACTGTGGCCATGGACTGGGTGGCTGAGGTGCTCAGCTGGGTTCTGACCACCCTGGCTCGATGTGAAGGACGGGGGTAGTGGTAGGGAAGAGGTCAACAGTAAAGAGGAAAAGCTTCTTAGGGACATTGGGGTGGGAAGAGGGTGAAGGTTTGGGAGTGGAGGAAGAAGATGTGGTTGTAGGAGGTGTCTGCTGATTTCAGGTGCAGGTTCATGGGCTAGATGCTGTCGTGAGGTGGATGGCTGTTGGGTATCTGAGTGCTTGCGTTTCTTTACTTTGGGAGGAGGGGGCACAGACACAGTGGGAGAGGACACAGGGGACGTGTGCATGGATGTGGGGGCGGTGACTGCCAGTGAGGGGTGTGTACTGATAGGTGTGCTGGTGATGGAGGTAGTGGATGAGGATGTAGTGCATGCAGGTGTGAGTGTAGACGCTACTGGGAGGGAGGTGGATGATAAGGAGGAGGGGGACACAGTGGAGGCAGTGAATGTTGGTATGTCTGCATCTGGATGGTGTTTGTGTGAGTGCCTGTGGGATGATGTGTGGTGCTTGTGTTTGCCTGAACCACTTCTGTGTGTTGTCCTGGGTGCATGCTGGTATGCCTGTGTGCTTGGGATAGGTTGGGATTGGGGCGAAGGGGATTGGGTAGAGGAAGTTGGAGGGGGAGGCTAGAAACAGGGACAATGGCTGCCATCAGGGAGGAGGCCAGAGCCTGGATTGATCTCTGTTGGGCCCCCATGCCAGAGTGAATGCCCTCCAGGAATGCATTTGTTTGTTGCAAATGGGCTGCCAGCCCCTCAATGGCATTCACAATGGTTGACTGCCCAACAGAGATGGATCACAGGAGGTCAATAGCCTCCTCACCCAGGGCAACAGGGCTAACTGGGGCAGGGCCTGAAGTGCCTGGGGCGAAGGAGATGCCCACCCTCTTGGGTGACTGGGCACGGGAAACACGCTGAGGGGCTGCTGGGAAGGCAGTGCTGGTACGGGGGTGGCGGCTGTACCTGTAGTTGGGGTGGGCACAGAGGTGTCCACCACCACCAGGGATCTTCCATCGGAGGAGGTATCACTGTCAGAACTGTCCCCTCCTGTCTCTGCCGTGGTGCTCCCCTCTCCCTCTGTACCACTGGGGCCCTCACCGTCGGTGGATTTGGTCTCCTGGGCCCTGTGGGATGCAGCTCTCTCCGTCTCTGGTGCCACTGCTCCTCCACCAGATGATGCTAATGCACTTAAGGACAGGGTGACAAAACAAAAAAAGAGGGGGAGAGACAAAGGATACACTTGGTCAGTGGCGGCAACAACACCACCGTTGGCGTACACGACACACATACACAGGGAGCAGCCCTACACACTAGGCAATGCACTACCAGTCACAATGCTAGTCACGAGCCAATAGACAGGGATACCTAATGCCAATTGCAGCATACCTGAGACCCACAGACCCCTGCTCAGTAGGGGATGCCTACTAGCTTGGTTGGAGGAGGTTTACATCAGACCCTGCCCAACATGGGACCTACCCTGCAATGTCTGGCATGGCCTAGGGGCACCCACAGGCCCACATCCCCCACCTGGATGCCACCCCACCACGCACATGTAGTATATTGGGGCACTGTACTCACCCCCTTTTGGCTGCTGTGATGCCTCCAAGCACCCATCCAGCTCCGGATAGGCCACCACCAGTATGTGGGCCATCAGGAGGGTCAGGGTTCGACGGGCACCCCTTCCTCGTTGGGAGGCCATCCCCAGCTGGGCCTCCGCCATCTCCCGTGCCCAGCATCACAGGTCCTCCCACCATTTCCAACACTGGGTGCTCCGCCTGTGGTAGACCCCCAGGGTCCGCACGTCCCTTTTTTTGATGGGCACTGACGTGCAGAGAAATACACATAGGAAAAGGTAACAGACAGACCGTCTGGCCTGTTACACTCATGGCCCACCATAGCCCTCACATCCCCTAATGCACAGACATGGCCCACCATACATGCAGCATGCTGCCCAGGGCCCTTCCACCACCCCCCCACACGAGGCCCTCACACACAGCACTCCATGCATTCATGCCCCGTGCATCGTGCTCACAGTGTACTCACCTGTTGGTATGGATGCCCATACAGCATTCAATACTGGGGTTGGACCCCATCCACCAGTCTCTCCACAGCGGTGAAGGCAGGGGCCCTTTCCCCAGTGACACGAACCATGGTCGGTTCCAGACACATGTCACAGCAGCACTTGCAGTGTAGGTCCTCTCCTGTTGAAGGTCAGGTAGCAAGTGATTGAAAAGATAGAAAATGGAGGTCACATCTGCGGCGATGCGTACCGTCACCACCGGTGTACATCACCATTGGCCACTGTAACCCATAGGGCCCCATGGAATCCAATGAGGAGTTGCACAGCGGTTTTTGACCGCCTCCCGCAACGGCGCACAACGTCAGTGGAATTACCTCATTTCCACCTGTCCCTCCATACAGGACAGATGGATGCCATTTCAGGGGGGGGCAGACCATGGCACCTAACTGCATCACAGTACACATAGGCACCATTTGGGCCTATCCAACAATATGCTGTTACAGTCACAACATGCAGTGCAGTGTAGTGTTTGGAAATATGGAATACTGACCAGCTGCTCACCGTTTTGCCCCCTAGATTGCAACCGCTGTGGATGAATAGGAAATGGAGACATCCCCCTGTGTAGAGGCCCCTGGTGGACTTGGCATTAATGGAGGACAGGCACATTATCCTCAACTATAGACTGGACAGGGCCACAATCACAGAGCTGTTTGCCCAATTGGAGCCTGACCTGATATCTGCTATCCGTCAGCCCACCGGGATCCCCCCCTTGTGCAAGTGCTATCAGTGCTCCATTTCCTGGCAACTGGCTCCTTGCAAGTGACAGTGGGATTGGCAGCAGGAATGTCTCAGCCAATGTTCTCAATAGTGCTGACCAGAGTGTTGTCTGCCCTGATTAAACACATGTGCAGCTACATCGTTTTCCCCCAGGTGGAGGATTTGGCCACATTGAAAGCTGATTTCTATGCAATGGGACATATCCCCAACATTATTGGGGCTATTGATGGTACACATATTGCATTTGTCACCCCACCCCCCGGAGAAATGAACAGGTATTCAGAAATTGAAAGAGCTTTCACTCCATGAATGTGCAGATAACATGCGTGGCGGACCAGTACATCTCCCATGTCAATGCAAAGTATCATAGTGTTGCCCATATCTGCCAGCACCCCTGCAATGGTGACCAGGATGGTGTTTATGTCCTTCAAGTCCTCCCTGATCCCCAGGTACTGTCCTTCCTGCAGCCGCTGCTTCTCCAGCATCTTGTCCAGTATTTGGCCCATTGTCTCCTGGGAATGGTCGTATGCTCCCAGGATCTTGATGAGTGCCTCCTGGAGAGTCGGTTCCATGGGCCTGTCCTCCCCCTGTCACACAGCAGTCCTCCCAGCTTAACTGTTGTCCTGTGCCTCTGTCCCCTGAACTGTGTGCCCACTGCCACTGACCCCAGGTCCCTGATCGTCCTGTGTGTGTGGGATGGCCTGGGGTCCATGTAGTGGTGGACACACTGCTGATTGACATGTCGTGGGTACAGAGGTATGGGCACGCTGGGTGGGTACTGTGCTGGGGTTTCCTGAGGGGGGAGGCTCTGTGGTGGTATCGGACTGTGCCAGGGTTACCGACTGTCCGGAGATCCCTGATGGGCCAGGTTGGTCATCCAGATCCAGGCGTCCAGAGCTACTGTCATCACTGTGGGGGGACTGGATGTTGCTGGCACCTCCTCTCCGGTGATGTTGGCGGGGGACCTGTGGGGATGTAAATGCAGTGTTATTGTTTCTGCATGTGACATCTTGTGCATGGGTGTGTTGCCCTCTATGGTTGTTAGTGCCCTGGCAGCTTTGGCTTGTGTGAGTAGTTCTTTAGTGGGCTTGCTGTTTCCCTCTACTGTGCATGCTTTAGTGATAGGTGTCCATGCAGGTCTGTGAGTGGTGTCCTGCAATGGTGTTGCATGCAGGGCTTGGTATTGGGGTGAGTGGGTTGTGATGGTGGGGTGTGTGTGAGGTGGTGGAGTGATGGGAGTGAGGGTAAGGGTGGAGGTATGTGATGGCATGCAGGTGGGGGGGAGTGAAAGTAGTAAAGAGTAGACTCACCAGAGTCCAGTACTCCTCCTACTTCTGCCAGGCCCTCAGGATGCATGATTGCCAAGACCTGCTCCTCCTATGTTGTTAGTTGTGGGGGCGGAGGTGGGGGTCCACCGCCAGTCCTCTGTACAGCTAGTTGGTGTTTTGCAGTCACCGAACGCACATTCTCCCGTAGGTCGTTCCACCTCTTCCTGATGTCATCCCTTGTTCTGGAGTGCTGTCCCACGGCGTTGACCCTGTCCACGATTCTCCGCCATAGCTCCATCTTCCTAGCAATGGATGTCTGCTCCACCTGTGATCCGAATAGCTGTGGCTCTACCCGGATGATTTTCTCCACCATGACCCTTAGCTCCTCCTCTGAGAACCTGATGTGTCATTGTGGTGCTATGGGTGTAGTGTGAGTGGTGTGGGTGAGGGTGAGTGGGGTGATGTGTTGGGGTGTGTGATGTAAGGTGCGTGGTTGGTGTATGGGTGATGGTGGTGTGTGGCAGTGATCTTGTCTGTGGTCTTGCTATCTCTGTTGTGGCTCTTGTTTTTAGTTGTAAAGGGTTGTGGGTAATGTGGGTGTGTGTTTTATAGTGGTGTGGGTGTGTGGGTGTGGTGTGTCTATGGGTGTCAAGTGTGTGTTATTTGAATTGTCCAATGTAGTGTTGTGTGTATTTTTAGCGCAGCGGTATGTAGCGCTAATGGTTTACGCCATTGAATGTCCACCGCGGTGATTCGTGGATCATAATGTTGTGGGCGTAGTTCTGTTGGTGTAACGGTGTGGGTTCTGTTACCGCCAGTTTATCACTGACCTTTGGGCTGGCGGACTTGTGTGTGTGGATGTATAGTGATGGATTTCTATGTGTGTGTCACAATATGGGTAGCGGTAATCCGCTGCAGCAGCGGTATGTTGGCGGCAGTCGGCATGGCGGTAAGCAGTACTTACTGCCAATGTCATAACGAGGGCCTTAGTGTGTGAGAGAGAGTGAAGAATGAGAGAAAAACTGAGTGGGCACAAAAGGGTAGGCCTACTTCTGGAAAGAGTCACCGAGATAGTGACCAAAGGCAAATAGATAGATTTTGCAATAAACATTTGCAATATAATTATTGATGAAAAAACTGTGCATGGAGCGGGGAAAAGTTATAGTTACCTTAGGGTGTGAGTTATAGTTACTTGAGTTAACTCTAACATCCCTGTAACCTTTGTTTTTTCCGTGAAGACATAGAAAATATATATAAAGTATTTTTAAGATGTATATGTTCGATGTTTTATACTAAAAGTTTTTATTTTTATTTTTATATTTTAGGAGGAAAGGTAGGGAAGCTCTACTGGTAGGATGTTGACCTTTGGGCTGGAGTCCCTCCCGGCCCTTTTCTCTTGGTGGCTGAATGTCTGACTTTGAATCATTGAATCATATAAGGAACGTCCATTATTTATTTGGATGACTATTTTCTGTTTTGTTTTTTTCCTTTCTATTTAAGCTGAATTTTGTAAGTTGGGGCCAGTCTGAGATTATGGGAGCTCTGAATTTTAAAGAGCATTGAAATACCCAAAGCACTTTTGTTTCATATTTAATTTTAAATTTAGATTTACTTGTATTGGGGTTTTGAATTGCGAGTGCGATGGGTTGCTTTCTTTTTCCCTAGAGGTGGACATGGCATGTATACAGGTCAATTGCATCATGGGTGAAAGGGATACTGAACTTCCGCATACCTATACAATATATGTATGTAAGTTACAGGGACATTACAGTTAGGCTCACATTTTAAACATACAAAACCATAAAAATTCAGCTGTTATAGTTACAGTTACTTCAAGTAAATATAACTCGTGCCACCACCATGCACAGTTTTCTCATCAATAATGTCACTGACGTTATCAGAGATGTCATGACTGCTGTAATTTGTGGAGTAATTAGCAGTGCATGGTGAGGGCCTGAGTTATAGTTACCTTAGGGCATGAGTTATAGTTACTTGAGATAACTCTAACTATAATAGCTAAGTTTCTATGGTTTTGTACGATTAAAATGGCAGCTTAAGTATAACGTCCCTGTAACCTTTGTTTTTTTAAGTGAATTGCTATGGTTTCTTTAAATTATTTTTCCTAACTATAAAGTCCCTGTAACCTTATGTTTTTTTCAGTGAATTTCAATGTTTTTTGTTAACGTATAGTAATTTTCATTATTGTACGTTAATCCAACCACCGCCAAACCACCAATCTTGGCCCCATCCCCCAGTGCGGCCCAATTATTATTCTTTTTTGGGGGTAGGGGGCCATGTGGCTCCCTCCCTAGGGCTGATCTTGGGACTGTCAAAGCTACTGCCCAGCCACAGCAAACAGCTATGTCCCAGGGGTGGGCACCTCAGGAAATAGCAGAAGCCGACCCTTGAGGGGTGGCGGTCTTAAGGACCATCATGGCTCCTCCAGAGGCCCCTTCTCACGGAAATAGCCCTGGGCAGGTGGTGGCCGAGTCTCAACACAGCTGGCAATACTTCCTTATTGAAGTGGTGGCAGCCAATCAGATCCCAGTACAAGATTGGCAGGGGTCGCACATCTTTTGCATCCCTGTATATATAAATTTGGTTTTTCTTTAATTTCTCTAAAACTACTGAATGGATTTACACCAAATAATAAAAAGGGCGCTATCTGAACCAAGAGCTACTCTTCGGCCAAATTTGGTGCCCTTCCATCCAGTGGTTTGTGCGCAATCGCAGTTCAAAATCCCTATAGAAAAATTAATGGGGAAAATGCATTTTAGGCCCCCCCCTTTGTCTTGGCCCCCGTTTGATGCATCACCCCGAAACTCTCCAAACAGCAGCTGAAGTGAGTGTTGTATTTTCTTGGGAAAGTTTGTGATGATTCATCAAACGGTAATAAAAACAAAAAACACTTTTTCTATAGAAACTATATTCACCTTATTTACCCAGAACCCCCTAAACTCTAAAAATACCCCTGGCACCTAAAATCCCATACCCACCCAAAATCCTAAGAATACCCTTGTCACACAAAAAAACACACCCACCCTAAAGGCTAAAAATAACTCTGGAACCCAAAAACCCATACCCCCCAAACCCTAAAAATACATTTGCCATCCCAAAACCTAAATCCACCCTGCACCCAAAAAATACCCTTGACACCCAAAATCCCATACCGACCTTTAAACCCTGAAAGTACCCTTGCCACCCAAAACCCATAGCCACCCTAAAGCCTTAAATTACCCTTGCCATCCAACAACCTGTACTCATCCTAGACCCTAAAAATACCCTTGCCATCTCAAAACCTATCCCTATACGATAGAGAAACGAAGAGCTAGAAACAGAGAGACACGTGCATACACCACCAAAAACAGAGACAGCTGAATATTGTTGAGTAGGGAGACTGCATAGAAAAGAGAGAACACAATACTCCCTTAAGCAGTTTTAGTGTGAGAGAGAGAGAGGGAGGAATGAGAGAAACATCAAGGGGGCAAGAAAGTGACAGCCTGTTTCAGGATATAGTCCCCGAAATAGTAACTAAAGGCAGATAGATAGATAGATAGATAGATAGATAGATAGATAGATAGATAGATAGATAGATAGATAGATAGATAGATAGATAGATAGAAATAAACCAGGTACTGGATGAGAAACAAAAAAACTGATAAACCAAGATGGTCATATATTACTCAGAAAAGAGCGAGGCAGAGGCAGCCTGGAATAAAGAGACTTGTTGTTAGATACCTCCCACAGCAGAAAGGGATGGTGACAGTTTACATCTGGGACAGAGAGATAACGTCAGATACTGCCTGGATATTGAGAGAGAAAGCTGCTATCTGCGAGTAAAGAAGAAAGAGAGAGAAAGAGAGACAGAGAATAAGAGAGGGGTGATTGACAGCCAGTCAGACAGAATGGGTGAATGGATGGATAATTATGGTTGGATGCACGGGTAGATGGGTTAACATTAAGTAGGTGAATGAACAGATATAAGAGAAGATGGATCTACAGCTATATAAACATGTGAATGGATAAAGCCTGGGACCTGCCTCACAGCATGGGATATAACTTTATTGAGATACTCAGTATGAAATTAATGGTTTGATGCAACCAGTTACTGTCAGCCTGGGCGAGAGTCTGAACGAGACAACATGATTTCACCACCATAGACAGATATTCCCGCTTTTGAACTTTGGGATACATGGACAGCTGTGGGTGGAAAATTAGTGGAGTTGCATAAGAGAGTCAGACTGGCAGTGGACTAGTGGGTAGTAACAGGATGCAGAGTGAAGCAGTTTGCGATTAGGTCGCGGTGATTGTGAAGTTGGATGGTGTTTTGCGGAGATGTTTTGAATGTTCTGTGAGGGGGGTGCTTTATAGAGAACTTGAATTGATTATTGGGTCCGATGTGGCCTAAGATCCTGGGACAGTTTTAAAGGTGTAGACGACACCATATCATATTGTCTGCTGAAGATTTGCGGACATTGTCGGCTGTCATCAATGACCAAGATAAATTAGAAGTTCACTTTGTGTGAATGTGAGAGAACTGGTATAGTGGATCTTATTGCGCAGAGATAAACTGTACTGGTTCGGATGTGACCCCCACAGGTCAAGGTCTCATCAGAAGTGATTGCAAACTTTCCTGTGTGATTGAAACTGTTTATTCTTTAGTAAAGCAGACCAAGGTTTATTGTATTGTATTTTGTATGTGTGTGCTGCTTCGGAGAAAGTGTGCATGCAGATTGTTAAGGAGGGGGAACTGCTGTGAGGAGCGAGGTCTACAACACAATGTGCCACGCTGGTATAGGTCGGTTGGTGTAGTATTAGGTTGCTATTGGTGGGCAACGTCTTAAGGTGCTGCGCTTTGATTGATGGTTGTGGTAGAGCAAAGGATTGTGGATACAGTGCTAATTTAGATTGAATTGGATTATTGAAACAAGTTTAAAAAAATGAAATGTTTTAAAGTAATACCAGACATGTTTAGAGGAGATGTTTATAGCCCTAGTAGGGAGTTAATTATATGGCGACAAATGTAGGGCATCATACGTGTGTTTGGCTTGGTCAGTGGTACAAGATCACAGAAAAGGATGGTTCATTGAGATTCACTCAATATGGCACATTTAATATGTGAATTATTGAGAGTTTGAGGAGAGTGCTGTATGAAATGAAGCCACCTCCTAGACCTGCACAATGTGAAGTGCTCAATGCTTGGCAGTGAGAGAAATACCAAGGTAGGGTAAAGAAAGTTGTGCGGAGTTATGCAGATGATAGGTGGGATCCTGACCAGAAGGGGTGGAGAACAGACATGATAGAGAGAGTCAAGCTATATCCAGCTTTGACTACTGATGCGACTGTGGGAGAGAGGAAAGGAAAACAACATGAAAACAAAAACAAAACAAAACAAAACAAAAGAGCCTGATGACATGAGTACTGATAATGATGGCGATTCTGGTGATAGCCTTCTGTATTTGTTACCTACAGAACGTCCACACCCTTATAATGAAAACAGATATGAAAGTGGGAATCAGAATGTTGGTGGTAGTGGTCTAGTTACTACTGCAACTGCCCCAACAAATACAACCCCTAGTCCAGTGGGAGTAAGGTGCCTTGTGGGTCTCAGAGAAGAGGACACGGGGAGTGTCTTCCCACTGATCCTACAGTGATTACTGTGTATGCCCTTAAAGTTCCATTCACTATTGGTCCAGTGGTTCCTATCAACAAGACAGAAGGTACTAGGAGAAATATGTATAATCTGAATGTAACTGGGAACGCTGAAAGACAGAGTGGAGTCTCAAATGTTTCAAGTGCCAGGGATTTTGTTCCTTTAATTCCAGCTCATGCTAGCACATCACGTGGGGCAAGGGCAAATATGACAATGAACATGTCAGGATGTGCTTCTGTAGGTTCATATCAAAAGATGCCTACTCATCCCACTGCCATGTGGGAGCCATCTTTGAATCAAGAAAACAATTCCACCCAAAAATATTGTTTGGTTACCTGATCTGTTAGTGCTAAGGAGATAGATGTGTTGGTACAATTCTATAATGGAAATAGTCCATCTAAGAAGAGTACGAGTACAGAGGAGAGCAAGGGAAAGATTCCATCACCCCCAAAGGGGAGAATTTTAGATGTGACCAAATTAGTAGCAAAACTGGATGCGATGATTGTTGGAAATCTCGGATTGGCGAGATTAGATACCTATCAAGACGATGACCTTGCTTTCATGTGTAGGGAGATTACCAAATTAGCAGGCTAAGTTCATGACAAGTTGTCAGAATTGCCACAAGAATATGAGGTAGACCTAAACAAAACAAAAAACTTGCAAAGAAGCTATCAGGTTTGTTAGAGTGACAAAGATATCTCTAAAATGAGGACACCAGGATTAAAAAAAACCAATAAGGAACTAATTATAACATTAGGAAATGGAATGAATTGAATAAGTGGGGGACCAAATGGGCAAAAAAGAAAGAGGTGAAGAAGCCCTCAAGTGAACCTCCATCGGTTGGAGCAGGGGGAAGTGTGGAAGCTTTCCCTTTGAAACAGGTGCATGGTAGAGTTTATTGTACATGTGCCGTGAAGCAGGAGTGATCTTGCATCATTTACCATTGACTTCCCAAAGCTGTGAGAGAAGCCAGTTGAAAGGTACAAACAGTTTGAAAGGTTTTTGAAGATTTCTCAGGTGTTGTAGATGATTTGAACATGATGTTCTGAGTGATTTGGGGCAGAATGTAAGATAGCTCTTCAGTGGCCTCAGAAGGAACCACCTAGGAATCTAGTAAACAAGGATTGATCCCCATTGGTCATGAAGAAGCACCAGGAAAGGGAAAGTGAAAGGGAAAGTGCCCCCTCAGGATATTGGCTGTGTTAAAATTGACAGGAAATAGAAGAACCAATACATTTCTATTATGAGAGACTACTGTAGGTATTCAAACAGTATAGTGGCATGGAGATTTTAGAGGCAAAGGAAATGTGGCATTTTGTCTCAAGGTTGTGACGAGTTTGAGACCAGAGATTAGTTTGATGATTCAGTAGCATTAGCTCTGTTGGTGGAATAAGTCCATTGATGAGATTTTGCATTATGCAAAATACTGCCATGATAACATAGAAATGAAGCTGAAAAAGCTTAAAGAGAAGTTGATGCTTGCTTAAATGAAAGCAGCTTAGAGAACTAGTTATATGCCCGTAGCTGTGAGTACTGTGGGTGCAATGCAAGGTGTATATTAACAATCAAAAACTCCAATACAGGGGAGAGGTTGAGGTGTCCCAATAGATCCTAGTACAGTAAATAGTTTAAAGTTGTCAACCCCTTGTCATGTGGAACGCAGAATGGAAATCCATCCCAACAATATCCTTTGTTCGATCCAGCTGAAGGAAATGGCTCCGATCAGTCAGCCTGATGGTACCTGAGAGAGGAGGTAGACTGCATACTTGGCGCAGCCTTGGAGGTAGACCAGAGTGGACCATTTGTAGACAGTGAAGAGGATGGCCACCCCGTGTCATTTTTGCTTGATACTGGTGCTACCTGTTCTACTCTAAGAACAGTAGAAGTCCCAAACCTACTCCTCTCGGGAAAAACAATCCAGGTTGTTGAAGCGGAAAATAAACAGATGAAAGTTCAGGAAACTACCACAGTTTTGCTCAAGAAAGGATCATTTGAAGACAAGCACAAGTTCATACTATGTGACCGTAGTCCAGTGAATCTCTTGAGAAGAGATTTGTTTGCGAAATTAAATTGTGTCAATTATTGTTCCCCAGCAGGAATAGAGGTTCATGCTCAAGATGAAGATGTTGCTTTGAAGTTGCTGAAAAGTGAAGCATATTGTACTTACTGACTGTTAACAGTTGAGGACCTGCCCTTGGATTTGAGGGAAACTGTTAAGCATGAAGTGTGGGATTTTTCAGGAAAAGAAAACGGACTGGTAAAAGGTGTAGAACCTGTTCGAATTGCTGTCAAACCAACGTTGAGTTTCAAAGACTCCGCAGTATAACTTGACCCCCGAAAGGAATGCTGGAATAACTCCTGTAATCAAGTCAATGATTCAGCAGGATATTCTGCAGAAGATGATGGGAAGTCCTTGTAACTCTCCCATCATAGATCTTCAAAAAAGCAAACTTTTGAGGAAAATAAACAATATTGTTGTTCCCTGTTGACCTGTGGTAC
Source organism: Pleurodeles waltl (assembly GCF_031143425.1). NCBI lineage: Eukaryota > Metazoa > Chordata > Amphibia > Caudata > Salamandridae > Pleurodeles > Pleurodeles waltl. Next base: position 703,237,652 of record NC_090448.1, read on the forward strand.
CGAATTCAGCTGTGATATGGTTTCAGATTCCATGTGAGGCTAAGTGGTTCACTATCATTGACCTGTGTCAGGCCTTCTTTTCAACACTGTTGCATGAGGACAGCCTGTTCCTTTTTGCATTCCAGCTCAGAAATAGGGCTTTAACATGGTGTTGTGTCCCACAAGGGTATACTGAGTCACCATCAATCTTTAATCAGATTTTAAAGTTTTGATTCAGTACATCGACAACCTTATGGTGACGTTGAATACTCAAGAAGCATGCAAACAAGACAATATTGCATTGCTGAACCACTTGGCTGAGAATGGACATAAAGTGTTCCCTAGGAAATTGCAGTATAGTCAAAACCAGGTTCAATACCTTGGACATCAATTTGAGAAAGGAGTGAGGAAGGTGTCACAAGAGAGGATTTCAGCTATACCGAAAATGGGTCCACCAGCTACACAGAGGGAATTCAGGATTTTTTTGGGAATGGTGGGCTACTGTAGACAGTGAATACCCAACTTTTCCCTAGTGGTCAGTCCTTTACAGAGACTGACGCACAAGGATTTGCCTGACCTGGTAGCATAGGACAATGGATGCCTTGAGCTGAGAGAATCTGTCTGTCATGCCCTGCCCTGGAAATGCCCGATTATAACAAATCTTTTGTATTTTTCTGCAGTGAGATGGAAGGCTGTGCTATCTCAGTGTTGACATAAACGCATGGAAATGCCAAGAAACCAGTGACATATTTTTCTTCTATCTTAGATCCTGTTGTGTCTGCTTTCCCTGGCTGCCTTAAAGCGGTAGCTGCAGTTAGTACTGCAAAGGAGAGGTGTGACAATATTGTTATGGGTCATCCATTGTGTACGTGCCTCACTCAGTTAAGCATTTATGACAAGGACACGCACTAAATATCTTATCAGCAGTAGGCTTACAAAGTATGAGTAGGTGATTTTGGCCTCAGAAAATGTAAAAGTCAAGCAATGTGGAATTCTGAATCGTGCTACCTTATTGCCAATAACGAGTTAAGGATCAGATGAAGATTGTGAGGGAGACCACGATTGCCTTGATGTCACTGAAATATGTACCAAACCCACAATAGACATCTGAGAAAAAACACTGCTCAAATTTGATTATGTCCTTTATGTTGATGACTCATGTTTGAGAGACAGTGAAGGAAGTTTGAGAGCAGCCTATGGTGGCTGTACTCTGTCTGGAATTGTCAGAGCTTCCTGGCTTCAAGGAATATTTTCGTCCCAAATGGCTGAGCTGATTGTTCTTACAAGAGCATATTGTGTTTCTGATCAATTTAAAGTGACGATCTTTACTGATAGTCCGTACGGTTTTGGTGTCATTTGTGACTTACAGCAGTTGTGAACTCAGTGAGGACTTATGATGTTCTCTGGATCACCAATCCTGAACGGCGAGCAGGTGAAAAATCTACTGAATGCACTTCAATTGCCTGAACAAGTTACGGTGATCAAGTGTTCTGCAACTGCTCTGGAGATGATCAGTGACTTTGGGCAATTGGTACGCCAACAAGATTTCAAAGTATTGTGCACACAATGTTTGTACATTTAATGGAAAATTCTCGAACAAGGGAATGGATGAGACTACCTTTAACCCCTTGTTGACAACAGCTGTCACTTGGGATGAGGTGAAAAGGTTACAGGAAAAGGAGTCTGAGGAAGAACAGCAAGGTTGGGTTAGAGCAGGATGTGTCAAAAGAGATGATGACATTTGGGTTTCAATGGATGGGAGGCCAAATAGTTTTTACCACCTATGGCTCGACATTTCCATAGTGCTGCTCATATTGGTAGGCATGCTATGATGAGGTTATTCAGGCAAACCAGGTTGAATCCTAACTTTCAGAGTGTTGGCCGAAGGGTTGTGTTGCAGGTGTGTTGTGTGTCAAAAAACAAAGTTGGAAAGAGGACTGCAGTTACGTTGAGCCACATATTAAAATCACGAGGACCTTTTAACAGAAGTCAGATGGATTTTATTGAGATGCCTGTGTGCAATGGATTGAGGTACTTTTCGGTCATTGTGTGTGTCTTTTCCCGCTGGGTTGAAGCATATCAGACTAGGTGAAATAATAGCCTAACTGTGGCACAACTGCTGTTGAGGGAATTTATCCTGAGGTATGGCTTCCCAACCTCTTTGGAATCAGATTGAGGAACTCATTTCAACAATGAGGTCCTAACATTGTTATGAGCAGCATTGCAAATGGATCAGAGACTACATTGCAGCTATAGACTTGAGGCTACGGGTCTTGTTGAACAAGTGAATGGCACGCTGAAATCGAGATTGGCAAAGGTGTATCCTTCAACATCACTGAAGTGGCCAGATACTTTCCCTATATTGTTGATGAGTCTTCGGAGTATACCTGATCGAAAGACTGGATTGTCCCCCCCCCCACAAAATCCTGATGGGGAGGGCCATGAGACTGTCACCGATGTCTGCAGATGCACTTGTGAATATAACTGATGACGTGGTCCTAGACTATTGAAAGGGACTAGCTGATGTGGTGATTTCTGTGCCTCAGCAGGGTGGAACAGTAACAGCGTCTCCTCAACAATAACAGTGCCATGACCTCAGTCCTGGCGACTGGGTCTTAGTTAAGAAACATGTTAGGAAGATGTAGCTGGGACCTTGTTGGTGTGGGCCTTATCAGGTGATTCTGGTGACAACAACTGCTATCAAGTAAGAAGGTCTTCCCAATTGGATCCATGCTTTTCTCACTCGCACAGTGGAGTGTCCCCTCAATGAAACAAAGCCTGCCCTGGAAGAGCCAGTCTTGTGTGAAAGACAACCGGAGCAGGTCTGCCAAACTCTCAGGGACCAAACTGAGCCAGAAACAGCACTCAATCAAGGAGTGGATGGTCTAGAGCAAATCACGTCTGACTCTGAAACAGAGCCGATTGAAGTTTGTCCTGAGGTGCAGGAATCAGACTCAGAATCAGACCCCGGTGAAGGAACATGTGCTACTGGAAAGCGAGTGGAAGCTGGAGACCAATGGCCTAGATGACAGAAGCATGAAGGAGCGAAACTACCTAAAGAGCGTTTGCCATCAACATTTGCTAAGGAAACAGAGAATTCCAATTTGAGTGAAAATAAAGACAAAGGTATAAAACAGAGAAAGTCAAAAAGAACAAGGGTACCAAGTCATAGGTATTCTTTACCTGAATGGACCTGTTTTGCAAATGACGGATTCAGCATACTGGTTCAGCTGAGCCCCCTTGAACTGGACATTGTGATTGAATTGTATTTGGAACTTTCATTGTCATCTGAAAGTGTACTTTGTACACATATTAGAGACATTTATATTGATCAAGATTTTAGGAAAACATCCAGGTCACAGTAGAAAAAAAAAGGTTGTCATTTAGAAGAACACGAGTAGGGCAAGGAAGCCTCACGAAGATTTATATGTATTGATACTAAATGAACTTTTGTGCTTTATTTTCCTGATTGGATTTATATATTCAACAAAGAGACATTTATTGCTGCCATACTTTGATAATAGATCTGATTCTAAAGCCGTAATGGAGATAAAGCAAAGAAATAGAGTATATGCATAATAGGTGCTTTACTGCCTGTTTTGCTTATCATATTAATAGCATTGCTAGTAGGAATGTTTTCCCCCACTAATCGTGTAGAGGGAGGGACGTCTTCTGATATTCCTTCCCAAGATATTAGTCCTAGGAAAGGCAATAGGTTAGGTGAGAAAGCATTACAGGAAGATACATCAATAGGAGAGTATTCTGCAAATGTGTATTTCAGCTTGCTATATGAATATGTAGAGACCATGAATGCAGAGACTGTTATGTGTGTACTCAGTTGTCTGCATATCAGTATTATTTTTCTAACTATCATATGGTTCTTTTAGACATTCCTATAGTTGAGCATATATAATTGAGCCCCCTTAGAACTAAAAATCATTGCACAATTTGATTTTTCAAACCTGTTTCCCCCTTAGATACTGTAAATGCACCCAGACACAGTTTAACTTGCCTTTTAGCAGTTGAAGAAAAGTGGTTTTTGAATTTAGTTGAAGATAGGAGAAGGGAGTTGGAAGCTGGATCACAGACAGATGAGTTATTTCGAAGTCAGAATAGCTGGACAAAGGAAGAAACAGAACTCCAGTTAGCTGGAAACTTAGCTGCTTTAGATTGGGAACATAAGGGGAGATTGTGCATCTAGATGGAAAGCTCTACCACTGACTTCATGGTAAAGAGTGAATGTGACCGCACGTTTGAAGTTGGGGGAAATTTCAAGTTGTATTTTGATGGGGAAGATGCAGTGATTCCTGGTGTTTATTGTGGCAAGCAAGCATATTTTAGACTACTGAAAGAATGGTATTTTGCATTGTTAGAAATGGGGTCTTGGGTTGGAAGTCAGGTTACCCCCTGTCCAAGCAAGGACCCTCACTCTAGTCAGGATAAGTCATACACAATCCAAATTATCCTGTGCCCACCCTCTGGTAGCTTGGCACTGAGCAGTCAGGCTTAACTTAGAAGGCAATGTGTAAAGTATTTGTGCAATAAATCATACAATAACACAATATAGCACCACAAAAATACACCACACTGTCCAGGTCGCGACGCTGGAGCTGCGTCAATCTTCTGTCACGAAGTTGGGCTGCGTCGTTCCGGTCTCGGCATGCGGTGAATTTTTCACCACGAACAGGCTGTGCGTCGTTTTTGCCAGGCGGTGCATCAAATTTTTACCACACGGGGATTTCAGCTGCAGGAGAGAAGTCTTTTTGGTCCTGAGACTTCAGGGAACAGGAGACAAGCTCTATTCAGTCAAGTGAGTCCTTCGGGCAGCCAGGCAGTTCTTCTTGGCTGGATGCAGGTTCTGGTTCAGGTTTCTTCTCCAGGAAATGTCTGAGTTGGTAAGGCAGAGGCCCTATTTTTATACCCAAATGTGCCTTTTGAAGTGGGGAGACTTAAAAGAGTGGCTTAGAAGTGCGCCAGGCCCCTTTCAGTTGAATCCTGTCTGCCATGGTCCCAATAGGGGGTGTGGCAGTCCTTTTGTGTGAGAGTAGGTCCTCCACCCTCCCAGCCCAGGAAGACCCATTCAAAATGCAGATGTATGCAAGTGAGGCTGAGTATCCTGTGTTTGGGGTGTGTCTGAGTGAATGCACAGGGAGCTGTCAACTAAACCAAGCCAGACGTGGACTGTAAGCCACAGAAAGAAGTGCAGAGAAATGCTTACTTTCTAAAAGTGGCATTTCTAAAATAGTAATATTAAATCCAATTTCACCAGTCAGCAGGATTTTGTATCACCATTCTGGCCATACTAAATATGACCTTCCTACTCCTTTCAGATCAGCAGCTACCACTCAAACAATATATGAGGACAGCCTCAATGTTAGCCTATGAAGGGAGCAGGCCTCACAGCAGTGTAAAACCGAATTTAGGAGTTTTACACTACCAGGACATGTAAACTACAGAGGTACATGTCCTGCCTTTTATCTACACAGCACCCTGCCCTAGGGGTTACTTAGGGCACATCTTAGGGGTGACTTATATGTAGACAAAGGGGTGTTTTAGGCTTGGCAAGTACTTTTAAATGCAAAGTCGAACTAGCAGTGAAACTGCACACACAGGCCTTGCAATGGCAGGCCTGAGACAAGGTTAAGGGCCTACTTAAGTGGGTGGCACAATCAGTGCTGCAGGCCCACGAGTAGCTTTTAATCTGCAGGCCCTGGCCACATCTAGTACACTCTACTAGGGACTTATAAGTAAATTAAATATGGGTATGATCCAATGTCACCATGTTTTAAGGAGAGAGCAAATGCACTTTAGCACTTGGTAGCAGTGGTAAAGTGGGCAGAGTCCTAAAGCCAGCAAAAATGAGGTCAGAAAAAGAGGAGGAGGAAGGCAAAAAGTCTGGGGATGACCCTGCAGAAAGGCCATTTCCAACATGCATGTTACTTGGGAATTGTTTTCCCTAAAATCTATCTTGTGGAGCACATTGATAATCCTATTTGGAGGAAAGGGTTTATACCTAGGTAAGGTGAAAATGCAGAAAAAGTAGTAGGAAACATTTTTGGTGCTATGATTCCATCTGTGGGAGTGATTTTAAATGATTTGAAAATCTGAAGACTATCTACTACAGTGGACTAATTAGCCACTGGTACTGCGGGAGCACTTTTGGTTGTCAATACTGAAATGACAGCGATCAGATCAATGGTTTTGCAAAATTGACTCGCTTTAGACATGTTGCTTGCGAAAGACTGTGGAGTCTGCCAGATGCTCAAAGTTCAACAATGTTGCACTTTTATCCCAGATAAAAGAGAAGATTTGCAGAAGCATATTACGAATATTTTAGGGTTAACCAAAGATCTGAAGGAATTGGAAACAACAGGCACATGAGAGGCGATTGGGAGTGGATTTTCTGCTATAGCCAGATGGTTTGGTAACCTGGGAATTGGAATATTGGGATTTGTGTGTAAACCATTGTTGATCCTTTTCATTGTAGCCATAGTTTTGTTTGCGGGAATGTTCCAGAGAACGGAAGTTTAACAAGGCAGAAAAAGAAAGAGAGCAGAGGTTGAAATGGAAGATAGTCAGTGTAGATATTACAATGGTATGAAGCATTTGGAAGAATCTAGGCGGTGTCGTAGTTGGACTCTTGCTCTAGGCAAGACTGCTGGTTTAAGGATGACAGTACTTATGTTTGTAGGTGACTATGCCAATCCTACAACAAAACGCAACTGTCGCCCTAACCCTTCTGGCTCACAAGCACCACCTCACCAAAAAACCCAAACGGTTAAAGGTGATTTGTGGCAGCCTTAACACATGGACTTGAGAGAGCGTAGCTTATATAATCAATTTTAACATGAAATGATTATGAACTAATGTGTAATAATGCCGTATAGAAAATGTATTAACATGTTTTTGCTAAACGCGTGTTTGAAATGTGCCCACGGGGAGTAGCCGCCAATGTATACGGGGACTAATGAAACTGACTAATAATGATGAAATGTTATATTAAAATATGATTTTGCACTAATATTAAAAGGTTATATGTTAAAGTTTTGCTAATAAATCATTAGGCCTTAGTTAGCATGAGTCGAGGCCTAGCTGCCCGGTTTCATACTAAATGTGTTTTTATAACGTGTAGTGTGCTGACTTGCTGAAGGACATGAACTCTTGTTTTTCCAAAGCTAGAAGATGAATGTAACTGTAGTAGATCCGTTCTCATGAAATTCGACTTGCTTAGTGAAACATTCTTGCTGAATGCAACAGTGTAGACTACTTGCAGGTACAAGGTCGCCTGAACGGTACAGACAATGGAGCCACTGACTGAAGATGTGCAAAGGACCACGAGAGTATGAAATCATACCGGAAATTCTACCCACTGAAGACGTCAATCATAAGGACCAATAAACTACTTGAGAACAGTTATGGGGTGACAAATTTGCTGAGCTAATTGAAACTCTATTGGAGGGAGATAATGGGGTGCCAGCCCCAACCAACCACATTTTAGGGGATTGTACAACAAAAATGGGATAAAAACCCTTGACACAAGGAAGTGAATTAGAATAGGAGACTAGGAGATAGAGGAGGGGGAGATACTGATGCGATTTGCTTTGACCAAGACACTTTGTCACTCTGCATAGAGACTTTGGTGTTTGGTTCTTAAAACCATCCTTGCCTTATATTGCCCATTTACACTTTACCTCCTTATGAGGGAAGTGCCCCTTTACCCGACTTTCTGAATTCCTGGCTGATGGCGAATCAACTGATGTCCTGAGGACGAAGACAAACCCTGTATGCTGACTCAATACAGAGGGTAACTATATGACAATGCAATTGTCATTGTCTGAATGCTTTTCCTTTCTAGGTACCAACTGCTTCTTTTGACAGAGACCATAGATAGATGTTTTCTAAATTGGTGTTGCTAAATTGTTTTGCATGAAGCCCAACATGCCAATGCTAATTCGAGGTTAGGTGAGGGGTTCACTAAACAGACGCAAATAGACAAATGACTGAATCTATGCTTTGTTGAATAATGCGTTAATTAGACTCTGCTAAGGGTAACCTATGATGAAGACGTGCTATGTTCTACTATTCGTGATTCTTGCTTTGATTAAATCTTATCACAGTTGCCATACTGTGACCATGCTAATGAGTTTCTTGGTTTTGAGATTAATAAACTTACTAGTAGAATTGTAATCAATAGGGAATAAATATTACAAAATACATACTAAACTGGTGTGGTTATTCATGACTGAAAGGTCATGGTGGTTTCTGAGTCTTATTAATGTCATTAACTAATTTGAATTTGTCTCATTTTGGTAAATATTGATGATGTTATTGATCTATTGATTGACATGCTGATTAGCTATCTCGTCCTAAGGTGTCTCCAATCAGGGTCAAAAGATTCATTGGCCTAAAACGAGTCCCAAAGTGAGTAAATTAGTCATAAAGGGACGCGTTAACAGTTCTGGTAGCAGAGCGACGGTTTAGGCCCTTTGGGGCCCTAGGACGAAGGACCATTGTTTTACATTGTTTTTAAAGATAATGCAAATTGGAGGTATGATGTGTTTCTAAATTCCTCATGACTTTACCGAAATCTCGGAGCTCGCCTAAGTGAGTTGGGTATGTTCTCAGCGTTTTAGCATCTGTGGTGTAGAATTTGCGCTTTTTTCAGCTTATGCATACTGCAGGTGATTTGTGAAGCTTGTGTGTGTTTAGGTCAGGTAATGTAGTTTTAGTAGGAGTGGGCGTACTCCGCAGTATGAGAGTAGGGAAGTCGGTGAACTTCATGTGAGTGTGGCGCTTTGTGCAAAAAAATTATCCACGTGCTTGTTGGTGATGTACGGACCCGTCGTGGTCTAAGACTCCAGAGTATATTGACAAGTGTAGGAGACACTTGGGTTTATGTTGTAATTTGTGCGGTTTAATAGGTTAATCGGGCGTGATTGACAAGTCGAGTTTGAGTCAAATTGTGTGAGTGAAACCTTTGATGGAGATTTGGCAAGTTCTAAAGTGCACTAGGACGAACCATTGACATGTTGAGAGTAGGATTTGCGGGTCGAATTCTGCTTGCGAGTGCAGGAGCTAAGAAGGAGAGAGTAGCGGCTGAGGCTTCAAGTGAAATCTCTGTAAAGTTCTGAAGCAATTGTGTTACCCTTCCTGTAGTAAACCGGCAAATTTGGGTTTTTGTTGTTAAAGATGCTTGCAATATATTGCATTAGTTTTGTGTGAGGAGGACAAGCCGCAAGACTTTGTCAGCCGCAGTGTGTGTGAGTGTGACGTCAGTTGAGCCGCGCTGGGATAGGTCAGTTGCCGAGAGGGGTCGCGCACGGATGGGCAGCAGTCCGTGAGAGGCAATAGGTTGAGAAAGGTGGGTGAAGAGTGTTCTGGGAATTAAAGTCACTTCCTGATTAGATTCTAAACAAAATAAAAGACGCGAAAATTAAGTTTTTCAAGGCTCTAAAGAGTGCTTGGAAGGGAGATACATATATTACAGCGAGTGAGGGGGAGCCTACACCGCCTGAGGGTACTCCAGCTTATATCGTAATGGAGGAGAAGGGAGTCGCGCCATGTCTTTGGATGAAGCAGTGGCACAAATTAAAAGAGAAGGAGGGATGTTTAGCGTTTCCGGAATACAGGACTTTTAATGTAAGAAGTTTGGAAAATTTGCGAATGATGTTAAGTGTACAAAAACCGCCTCCGAGACCAGCTCAGTATGAGGCATTAGCAATCTGGGACTTAATGGCCATACGACAGAGACAGCAGAATTTGAAAGGAGAATTAAAAGAGCAGAAAAGACTTTAGCTGAGGCTAGATGGGATAATGAGACCAAGATGTGGAGCAGGGGAATAATTGACGGACTTAAATAGTTTCCGTCAATAACACAAGAAGATGAGACACAGGGAAAGAAAGCCACCTGTAAGACGGACAAGGGCTCTAGTAAGCCAAAGGAGACACAGAGGTCTTGGGTAGACGCAGATGATTCAGACGACAAAGAGTTTCTTAATCAGTTGTTACATGATGGCCCGCCACCATATGCTATAAATGATAATGCACATAGCACTAGTGTGGGTTCTGAAGAACCGGCACAGAGTAAGGGAATCTCAAGTATAGTGCATACAAGTGATACAGTTTTGATACAGAATGGTGTCAGTGTACCCACTGCGCCAGACACACAGATACAGTTGCAGCCACCACAGATTCAAAGGATTTATCCTGATGTTCCAGTATTGGAAACAACTACGAGTCTGGTGGTGCCACCTGATCCAGTATACACGAGATCAAAGTTAGTGCAGATTGAGCCAACTCCGCAATTGCTGCCCCAGCCGCAGCAACAGCTGGTTCAGAGTTACAATGCAGTCGCAGGACCGCAGTCAGTAGCTACAGCACCAATGATGAATCAAGCTATGGGAGTTAATACTCCACAGGGTTTGGGACTTGGACAGTCACCAGCTGCTATATGATTGCCAATTACTGTTGGTCCACCAGTACCGCTGTATGCGCAAGGTAAGCCTGGCATATGTGATCAGGAAATAATGACCCAAGAGGCAATACGAGGAGGGTTCACAGGAACTTCTCAAGGGATGACACCAAGAGAACAGATAGCCGAAAGATCTAGGTCATTGTTAGACTTTAGTCCGATTGGGGTACCTTTGGAGACCATGAGGCAAGCAGGGTTAGGTACACTATCCCCACAGATAATGAGTACAAATAAGACACAGACACCATTGGTGCAGTCTGGAAATATTTTGTTGCAAGGCTTAACAGCACAACATTTGAACGAGTGGTTAGATAAGCTCAACACTTTGCAAACTACTACAGTGACCGCAGAGAGGTCAGAAAAGGATGAATACCTGAATTTTGTGAGACTGGGTGTACAAGCCATGGAACTAGTGGAAGGGACAATAGGGGTGAACAGATTAGAGTCATACACGGAAGCAGAATTGAGGTATCTGTACCCCAAAATAACTAAAGAAGTGGGCAAGGTGCATCAGAGGTTGGCAAACCTGGCGGATAAATACGGCATAGACATTGAAAGTACTAAACATTTGAAAAGAAGCTACAGATTAGATTTTGAGTCTAAAGATTTAGAGCACATGAAATCTACCAGAATGAAAGCGCATCTTAAAGAAATACTGCAAAGTGCTCAAATTTGGGGAGCCTTGGCGAAATGGGAAGGCTAAAGAGAAAGGAGATGGTTTAGAACCAAAGCAGGCTAAAGCCGCACCAGACACGGGAACAATAAAAATGTTACCAATGAGAGAAACAGCCGGAGGGGTTCTAGTCCATGTACCGTGGTCTAGGGGTGACATTCTGTAATTCACAAATGACTATCTCAGGTTTAGGGAGAAGCCAATAGAATGGTACCAGCAGACGGACAGGTTTGTGAAGCTGGCGAAATGTCTCTGGGAGGACTTGAATACCCTGTTTGAAATCATAGTTCCACCTGACTTATGGCTTGAGTGCAAGAGGGGCGTAGACTGGCTGACAGAGGAGCCGGCTAGGGATAAAGTTACTGGAGCACCATCTGCAGAAATGATGAGGTATTATCATAAAGTGATTGAGTTTTTGAAGCAGAAAGTGTCGCCGAAGGTGACTGATTGGCAGAAAATTGATCGAACCTCACAGGAGGCCAAAAAGTCGATTCATGCTTACTATGAGAGATTGTTGAAAGCGTTCAAACACTACAGTGGCACTGAGGTCATTCAGCCAAAATACATGAATCATCTTGTGTTCAGGTTTGTTGAAGGGCTGAGGCCAGAGATTAGCCAGATGATTAAGAATCATTTGATCTGTTGGCAAGCAAAGCCGATTGATGAGGCGTTGCAGTATGCGAAATACTGTAGTGACGAGATTGAGTTGAAACATAGAAAGTTGAAAGAGAAGGTGATGGTGATGCAGATTAAGGCAGCGCAAGCAGGGATGCAGGGAAATGGTATACCACAGGTGGTACAGCAGCAACCGCAGGGGAATGGAATGTTTCAGGCACAACTGAGAGGTCGAGGAGGTTTTGTGAACCGTGGTCCAGACTTGAATACTGTTGTGGTTCAGAATGATGTGCAAGGAATGAAAAAGGTATCACCATGTCACGCGTGCGGCGGCGTGGGGCATTGGAAGCGGGAATGCCCAATGGTGGTGCAGGATGGTGTTGTTCAACAAAGCAATGATGTTGGTACATTTCAAAATGTGAGGGGTCCAAAGATGAGGGGCCAAAATCAGAACTTCCAGATTAACATGGTACAGGTGCAGGGTCTCCAACCTGTGCAGCAAATGCAAATGCTGCATGTTCAACCAGCACAGATGCAGCAGGTACAACAGCAGATTCCCATGGTACCTAGACAGCAAATGCAAATACCATTAGCTCTAATAGGACAGCAACAGGTGATGCTTCCTCAACAGGTCACAGGTCAAACGATGAGTCAAAATAACACAGTACAGCAGTTCCCATTGCGAGGTGAGGATGGAATAAACGATGAATGGTCGGATGATTGTTCAGATAGTGAGGAGTGCAGGCTTGCAGCGTCCCTAGAAGTAGATCAGAGGGGTCCCTATGTAGAGGGAAAGGTGATGGGTCATAAGGTATAGTTCCTAGTTGATACAGGAGCTACACGCTCTACAGTCAGAAGTGCAGAGGTTCCGAAATTGCCACTTTCGGGGCATACCATAAGGGTGGAAGGAGTAGCAAATCAGTTCCTGACAAATCCGATTACAGATCTGGTCCAAGTTGAAATTGGCAACTACCAGGGATTACATAAATTTGAGTCCCGTATCCCTACTGGGAAGAGACTTATTGTGCAAAACAAGGTGTTCGATTACCTGTTCCAATGAAGGGATTGAGGTGCAGACAAACAGTGATGATGAAGGGGACGATGGTCAGTTTCCAGAGTTAGAGATGGATACAGCAAATGAGGAATACCCTTCGATAACCTTATTCCCGATGCTTACAGTGACTGACTTACCACCTGAGTTGCAGGAAACAGTGTCAGAAAAGGTGTGGGACCTGACAGGAAAAGAAGTGGGATTGATAAAGGGAGTAGAACCGATCAAAGTACAGGTAAAGCCGAATGCAGTGTTTCCCCAGGTACCGCAGTACCACATGGCACAAGATGTCCTCATTCAGGTAGCGCAGATAATTGCAGACTTTGTGAAGCAAGGGGTTCTGAAAGAAGTGCTGAGTAGCCCGTGTAATTCAGCAATAATGGGTCTGAAAAAGCCTTGTGGGAAGGTTCGAATTGTGCAAGATTTGAGGAACATAAACAAGATTGTGGTGAAATGTTGCCCCATAGTGCCAAATCCAGCAGTGATTATGTTTCAGGTTCCATGTGATGCAGAGTGGGTCACAGTTGTGGACCTGTCTCAAGCATTCTTTTCAGTGCCTCTTCATGAGGGCAGCCAATTTCTCTTCAGTTTCAAATTCCTGGACAAGGTTTACAGTTGGTGCAGAATTCCTCAAGGGTTTTCTGAGTCACCTTCCATCTTCAATCAGATATTGAAGAAGGACTTGGAGTCCTTAGAACTACCTTTCAGTTCGACTTTAGTACAGTACATTGATGATTTGTTAATTGCATCCAGAACAAAAGATGACTGCAGGTATGACACAATTGCCTTACTGAACCATTTGGGAAAGAATGGACATAAAGGGGGTCATTCTGACCCTGTCGGTAAATACCGCCAGGGCGGGGGTTGGCGGTAGCACCGCCAACAGGCTGGCGGTGCTCCGCCGGGCTGCGCCGCCATGGGGATTCTGACACCCCATACCGCCATCCTGTTCCTGGCGGGTCGCCTGCCAGGAACAGGATGGCGGTATGGGGTGTCGTGGGGACCCTGGGGGCCCCTGCAGTGCCCATGCCTATGGCATGGGCACTGCAGGGGCCCCCGTAAGAGGGCCCCACAAAGAATTTCAGTGTCTGCTTTGCAGACACTGAAATTCGCGACGGGTGCAACTGCACCCGTCACACCTTCCCACTCCGCCGGCTCCATTCGGAGCCGGCTTCCTCGTGGGAAGGGTGTTTCCCACTGGGCTGGCGGGCGGACTTTTGGCGGTCGCCCGCCAGCCCAGTGGGAAACCCAGAATGACCGCCGCGGTCTTTTGACCGCGGAACGGTCTTCTGGCGGTTCCCGCTTGGCGGGCGGCTCCCGCCGCCGCCAAGCTTAGAATCAGGCCCAAAGTGTCTCCAAAGAAGCTGCAATACTGTCAGAAAGAGGTGAAGTACTTAGGTCACCTGATTGAGAAAGGGTCGAGAAAAATATCCAAAGAAAGAGTGACAGCCACACTGCAGATGAATCCCCCGACAACTAAGAGAGATGTCAGGATGTTTTTGGGAATGGTGGGATACTGCCGTCAGTGGATTCCCAACTTCTCGATTATCTCTAAATCTTTGGTGAGATTGACTGTTAAAGACTTTCAGGATGACCCGGGTACCATAACCATGTCCGATAAAGAGATGGAGGCATTCATGGAATTGAGGGAAAGCATGTGCAGGGCACCAGCTTTAGGTATGTCTGATTACACGAAGCCTTTCATACTGTTTTGTCATGAACATGATGCCTGTTCTTTGTCTGTCTTGACATAGGTCCATGGAGGTGCAAACCGCCCAGTAGCATATTTTTCAGCTACTTTGGACCCAGTTGCAGCAGCCTTACCAGGTTGTTTGCGTGCAGTTGTAGCAGTTGGTCAAAGCCTCACTCAGTGTGAAGGTATAGTGATGGGACTTCCCTTAACAGTAATGGTCCCTCATTCAGTTGAAATTCTGTTGACCCGAACCAAGACGCAGCATATGACAAATGCGAGGTTGACAAAGTATGAGACCATCATACTGGGGCCACCAAATGTTTCCCTTAAGAGATGTACTGTATTGAACCCGGCAGCTTTACTTCCTATTGAAAATGCAGACATTGATGATGCTGAGGAAGTAGAACATGATTGTCTTGAGGTAACAGAGATGTGCACCAAACCAAGACCTGATATTAAAGACACCCAATTGGAAGAAAATGATTACATTATGTTTGTTGATGGTTCATGCCTGAGAGATGCAGTAGGAGTACTTAGAGCTGGATATGCCGTGTG
Source organism: Pleurodeles waltl (assembly GCF_031143425.1). NCBI lineage: Eukaryota > Metazoa > Chordata > Amphibia > Caudata > Salamandridae > Pleurodeles > Pleurodeles waltl. The sequence continues at coordinate 703,252,689 of NC_090448.1, forward strand.
TACAATCACTGGTATCTTAGAAGCTTCCTGGCTCGAAAAAGTATACTCTGCTCAAGTGGCCGAATTTATTGCTCTTACTAGGGCATGCCATGCAGCTGAAAATCTGAAAGTCACTATCTATACTGACAGCAGATACGGATTTGGAATTGTACATGATTTTGGCCAGTTATGGTCACAGAGGGGTTTCATGACCTCTTCTGGTTCTCCAGTGAAAAATGGCGAAAAGATTAAGGATTTGTTGCACGCGATTCAGTTACCTCTTGAAATTGCCGTGGTGAAATGCAATGCTCATGTAAGTTTCTACAGTGGACCAGGTTTTTCGTTTGAACGTTATCTATTGGAGGGCAGCAATATTGGAAGGGGGTAGTTTATACACTATATTTGTGGACCTGAGGGCTGCGTTCGACCTCGTGCCCAGAGGGAAACTCTGGAGTGTTCTGGCTGAGATGGGGGTCCCCCCAGACATCCTGATAATTTTAAAGAGATTGCACCATAATAACTATGCCCGGGTCAGGTGCGGGAAATACGGGGAATTAACGGACAGATTCCCCGTTGACAGGGGGGTTAGACAGGGCTGTGTATTGGCACCGACCCTGTTCTGCCTCTTCGTCAACGGGGTAATCGCCCATCTCAATGGAACTGAATACACTGATGCCCCAAAATTGAATGGCAGCAGGGTGCCTGCAATTATGTTTGCAGATGACACCCTGCTGCTGTCCAAAACCCCCATGGGGATACAGAGGATCCTTGATTCTTTTGTGGCTTTTTGCACAGATAGGGGGTTGGGAATCAATGCTAATAAAACCAAGTTTATGGTTATGAACCCAACCCCAAGATCACGCCCGAACCCCTTTCTGGGAGCTTCACGTTTAGAGAGAGTCTCCACCTTTGAATATCTAGGTGTAACGTTGAATGAAACCATGTCCTGGGGAACTCAACAGACTAGGGTTAATCTTAAATTAGTGCAGACCACTGGCGGCATTGCTCGGTTGATGAGAAGCTCCACATATCGACCGCTGGGGCCGCTTATCCAGATATACAAGGCACAGGCTAGAGGAGCTCTGATGTACGGGGCGGAACTGTGGTGTCACACAGCTTCCTGCAGTTTGTCTATAACTGAGAACAACTTCATTAGACAGATAGTAGCACTCCCGTCCAGTACTCCGCTCCTCCCCCTGAGGATGGATCTGGGTCTGAGACCAATAGCAGATGAATTAGGTCTCAGACCCATAGTCTTCTGGCGAAGGCTATGGAGCACCGAAGAACTCTCTTCTTATAGGGCGGAACTGAGGGAGTTTTTAACCCACCCTAAAGCTCTACAGATCCCGTGGATAAAATATATAAAAAAGTCCTGTATGGGATTTGGTCTCCCTGACCTGTGGTCGGATCCAGCTAACGCCTCACTAAGGATCCCACGAAGAGCTTTGGTCAGTGCTTACCACGAGCAGAAATTAGCTATGGCCCTAGACTGCAAGAACGAGGGGTCATTAACATCTGTATTCGCGCAAAGCAAGGACTCATACCGCTTGGAGAGGGTTCTGGATGCTATGTCTCCTGTGCTGGCCAGGAAGCTATTTCTCCAATGGAGATATGGCACATTGCCTCTGCGATCTTACACCTGCTCCTGGTCAACACTGCCATCTACCAAGCTATGTCCGACATGTGTGGGAGCAGAGGAAAGCGATCTGCATGTGGTCTTGTTTTGTCCAACTTACAAGGCCGCCAGGAAATATTGGCTCCTACCACTTATTAGAAACCTTGGTTTTAGGGAGTACCTCCCGGTGTACAGAATTTTAAAAACTGATGTTTCAGGTCCAATTGTGTTTGCACTAGCCAAATTCCTTACCAATGTCTGGCATATTCGTACCCGTATTTTAAAGTTGCAGGCTCCTATCTAATTTTAAGTTTTTATTTTAATTGTATGGTCTTTTATCTGATGTTTTTCCTGTTTACTTTTCCTTGATGGTTTTACATGTTCATATGTGTGTTTTTTGTGTACATCTTTTATGGCCAAATCGGCCGAAATAAAGATTAAAAAAAATAAAAAAAAAAAAAAAAAATGCTCATGTAAAGTCGCAGGACTTTGTGTCAATGGGAAATGGATATGCAGATCAAGTCGCAAGGTTTTGTGCATTGAACTGTATATCGTTTCGAGACCAGTGGGAATTGTTACCTGAAACTGAAAATGAAACATGCTTAAACATTGCATTAAGGGTGGTTGACACACTAGATGAGCTAAAATCACTGAAGGGATGTGCTAGTAAAGAGGAGAAACGCTCCTGGCAGAGAATGCAATGTGTTACAGAGGTCTGATGACTTATGGGTCTCAGAAGAGGGGAAAATGGTTTTGCCAAACAGTCTTTTGTCGCAGTTTGTGAGGTTTTACCATGGTCAGGCACATGTTGGGAGAGACGCAATGATCAGGTTGTTCAAAATCGATTGGTTCAATCCAAAATTCAGACAAGCTGCAGAGGTTATCTGTCACAGGTGCATCATCTGTCAGCAGATGAATGCAGGAAAAGGGTCTGTGGTGAATGTGAGCCACGTTGGGAGAGCTGGAGGTCCGTTTAGCAGGATGCAGATGGATTTCATTGAGATGCCTGTGTGTGGAGGCTTGAGATACGTGTTGGTGATTGTGTGCGTTTTCAGTCACTGGATTGAAGCTTACCCTACACGTAGGAATGACAGTCTCACAGTAGCAAAGCTATTGCTTAGGGAGTTAATACCACTATTCGGGTTCCCGATCTCTATAGAATCAGATTGGGGCAGACACTTCGACAATGAGGTGATTAAGCTCTTGTGTGCTGCATTAAACATTGAGCAGAAGCTGCATTGTAGCTATCGCCCTGAAGCATCAGGACTAGTGGAGCAGATGAATGGTACCTTGAAGTCGAGAATGGCAAAAATGTGCGCAGCTACCAATTTGAAGTGGCCAGATGCATTACCCTTAGTGCTGATGTCAATGAGAAACACACCTGACAAGAAAACAGGACTGTCTCCTCATGAAATTCTAATGGGCCGAGCTATGAGATTGCCCGCAGTGCCTGAAAATGCTCTTGTGAATATCACGGGATGATATGGTGTTGGACTACTGCAAGGGTCTTGCTGATGTGGTCCGCTCTTTTTCTCACCCGGTGGAGGCTACTACATTTCCACCGATAAGTGATCCAGGTCACACCCTGAAAGCAGGTGACTGGGTTGTTGTCAAGAAACACGTGAGGAAGTCGTGCTTGAAGCCACGTTGGAAGGGGCCATATCAAGTAATATTGACAACCACTACTGCTGTGAAGTGTGCAGGCCTTCGGAATTGGATACATGCCAGTCACACAAAGAAGGTGACGTGTCCAACTGATGAGGAACTTGAAGTGTCCAAAACAACAGCTGCAGAGAAGGAAGTCTTAGGGCCGGAGAGTATTCAAAGGGGAACTGAGACTGAAGGAGAACCCGCTGAGGACGGCTTAGTCACTCAAAGTGACTTCCAGAGAGGTGACAGTGAAACTATCTCAGTGGAGGTAACAGGGGAACCGACGCAAAGAGAGGTTCTCCCAGAAGCAGACGGATACAGGTTTGAAGTTGAGCCCGTTACAGACCCTGAAGGCGAAGGGGAAAAGGCAGAGGGAGGTCAAAGTGTTCTGACTCCTCCTGAGCCGCTTGCAGAGCCATCAAGAGAAAACACCATAGCACAAGAGGAGGGTGCTGTTCAACATCCTGAAAGACCAAGCAGAAAGAAAACACATAAAGGAGATAACTGGCCAAAGCCACAAGCTGCAGGAGAGAAAGTGATTCCTAATGAAACAATAGAAGAAGAAGTTGACACAACCAGGAAAGAGGATCTCAGTGAAGGACAGTTACCAAGTGATCGCAAACTGAAAAAAAAGAGAGTTGCAAACAGAAGGTACGCAGGTCCAGAATGGGCGTATGCAACATCAGCTGAATGGCAGCAAGAATTCTTAGTGTTTTGTTTTGATCGAGAGGTTCCAGGTCAATATTACAGAACCTGAATTCAATTTCAGAAAGAAACTGTGCTAAATTGAAATTGAAATTGAAAGCTGAAAAGCTGGGAAAAGATACTGATAAATTACCGGATGTGACACTGCTAACCTGAATTGACTTTGAAAAACCGATTATGACAAGCTGCTAACCTGATTTGACAAAGTGGGTCCTGGAGTGAGTGAAACGCTGTAAATACTCACAGAGAGACTTTGCACAAGAAAAAAAAAAAGAAAAAAAAGAGCTTTTATATCGTCCCCAAGTTGATTGTTTGCTTTGTATAAATCCAATCTCTGATTCTTTACAGATCATGAGTTACACTAGAAATAATAATAGAGGTAGGATGTGTGGTTGATTGAGTGCTATTTTGGGTATTGTGTGTGCAATAATAATCATAGGTGTGATTGTGGGAATGCCATTGGTGGATAAGAAAGTGACTAACAATGCTTCAAATTCTGAGACTGCTACACTAACACCATGGGAGAAATTTTAGCAGGATACAAAATACTTGCATGAGGGAACTAATTCAAAAGGGGAACTGTCTACTAATGTCTTCTATCGCTTGCTGAATGAGTATGTTGACACAATGGATGCAAAGAATTGCTATGTGTGCACGAAGATTCCTTCATCAGTAAAAGAAGGGGTTACTTACCATAGTCTGCCACTTACCTACGGGATAAGCTGTAGTTTGCTGTTAACAAGGTTCTATAATCAAGAACATGTTCAATACTTCTACTCTAACTTAGATGTAGTGTGTTCCTTTGTGCCTGTGATTGAGTTTCAAAATAAATTAGCTAAAGAACATAGCATAAAATTAGTTAGGGGTTACTTTGAGCCGACATTGACATTTGGGACAGCTTATACGCATCGCAATAATCTAACCTGCTTACTAACACCAGTAGAGAAGAGCTTCTTAGATCACACTGATGATAGACGAAAGGCATTAAAGGAAAAGCTAGAAAAGGAATTAGAAAAACGCACGTTTGGAAATGATTATGCTTACACCGCAATAAAGACACATGGCAAATTAGCTATAGACGCACTGAATGAAGGTAGACTTTGTATATATAGGCCAAAATCTGAGCTTGATACTATATTTGTGGGAACGAGTGAGTGCAGGCATGTGCTTTTGTTTCAGACTAAATGGACATTCATGTTAAATTGACAGGATCCAGCGATCCCTGGGATCTATTATATATATGGGCTTAATGCTTATTACCGACTTCCTAAAGGATGGTATGGGACATGTTATTTGGGAATAGTTTTCCCAAAGATCTACCAAATTGATGACTTAAAGCAAATTCCTAAAATGTCTGAATTACAACATGCTAGACAAAAGAGAGAGACAGCGGCTGCTGTCGTAGGTGACATATTTGGAGCCATAATTCCTTCAGTGGGGGTTATTTTAAACTCCATAAAGATTCAAAAGTTGTCTACTATTGTGGATAACATGCTGACAAACTTCACAGGGGCTATACTCCTGATGGATACTGAACTTGCTGCGGAAAGAGCTATGACTCTTCAAAACCGGCTTGCTTTAGACATTCTTTTAGCAAAGAGTGGCAGAGTCTGTAAGATGCTTAATGAGCGCCATTGTTGTGCATTCATTCCTGACAATAGTAAAAAGATTAGAGGTATGCTTACTAACCTAATAAGAGACAGTGCAGATTTAAAGGAGCTGAAGGAGCCTGGAGTTTGGGAAAACGTTGGGAAAGGAATTACCAGAGTAGGGAATTGGTTTAGTAGTATTTGGAATGGGGTTCTTGCAAAAATATTGGGGGGTCTATTGATTGTCCTAATCTGTTTATTTGGACTATGGTTATCATGCAAAATTAATAAAAGAATTAAAAGAAATTTGGCAAAACATAGGCTGAAGAAAATGAAAGGTTGTGAAGGGAAAGGTTTTGTGTGATTACAAGTGTCATCAGAGGAGGGACTGAGAGAGCGTAGTTTATATAATCAATATTAACATGCAATGATTATGAACTAATGTGTAATAATGCTGCATAGAAAATGTATTAATATGTTTTTGCTAAACGCGTGTTTGAAATGTGCCCACGGGGAGTAGCCGCCAATGTATACGGGGACTAATGAAACTGACTAATAATGATGAAATGTTATAATAAAATATGATTTTGCACTAATATTAAAAGGTTATATGCTAAAGTTCTGCTAATAAATCATTAGGCCTTAGTTAGCATGAGTCGAGGTCTAGCTGCCCGGTTTCATACTAAATGTGTTTTTCTAACGTGCAGTGTGTGCTGACTAGCTGAAGGACATGAACTCTTGTTTTTCCACAGCTAGAAGATGAATGTAACTCTAGTAGATCCGTTCTCATGAAATTCGACTTGCTTAGTGAAACATTCTTGCTGAATGCAACAGTGTAGACTACTTGCAGGTACAAGGTCGCCTGAACCGGTACAGACAATGGAGCCACTGACTGAAGATGTGCAAAGGACCACGTGAGTATGAAATCATACCGGACATTCTACCCACTGAAGACGTCAATCATAAGGACCAATAAACTATGTTTGAACAGTTATGGGGTGACAAATTTGATGAGCTAATTGAAACTCTATTGGAGGGAGATAATGGGGTGCCAGCCCCAACCAACCAAATTTAAGGGGATTGTACAACAAAAATGGGATAAAAACCTTTGACACAAGGAAGTGAATTAGAATAGGAGACTAGGAGATAGAGGAGGGGGAGATGCTGATGCGATTTGCTATGACCCAGACACTTTGTCACTCTGCATAGAGACTTTGCTGTTTGGTTCTTGAAACCATCCTTGCCTTATATTGCCCGTTTACACTTTACCTCCTTATGAGGGAAGTGCCCCTTTACCCGACTTGCTGAATTCCTTGCTGATGGCGAATCAACTGATGTCCTGAGGACGAAGACAAACCCTGTATGCTGACTCAATACGGAGGGTAACTATATGACAATGCAATTGTAATTGTCTGTTTGCTTTTCCTTTCTAGGTACCAACTGCTTCTTTTGACAGAGACCATAGATAGATGTTTTCTAACAAATTGTTTTGCATGAAGCCCAACATGCCAATGCTAATTCGAGGTTAGGTGAGGGGTTCACTAAACAGAGGCAAATAGACAAATGACTGAATCTATGCTTTGTTGAATAATGCGTTAATGATACTCTGCTAAGGGTAACTTATGTTGACGTCGTGCTATCTTCTAATATTCCTGATTCTTGCTTTGAAGAAATCTTATCACAGTTGCCATATTGTGACCATGCTAATGAGTTTCTTGGTTTTCAGATTAATAAACTTACTAGTAGAATTGTAATCAATAGGGAATAAATATTACAAAGTTCATACTAAACTGGTGTGGTTATTCATGACTGAAATGTCATGGTGGTTTCTAAGTCTTATTAATGTCTTTGACTAATTTGAATTGTCTCATTTTAGAAAATATTGATGATGTTATTGATCTATTGATTAACATGCTGATTAGCTATCTCATCCTAAGGTGTCTTCAATCAGGGTCAAAAGATTCATTGGCCTAAAACGAGTCCCAAAGTGAGTAAATTAGTCATAAAGGGACGCATTAACAGACTCAAAAGCGTGACACCACAGGGAGCGTCGTGGTTAAACTGAGATTACCCCTTTCTCACATTAACAACATGTTTCAATCACACACAGGCAATGAAGAAGATGCAGTAAACTTTCAATAATATTTATTTCATCAAAACTGCAATCGGTGATAAGTTGCATGGGCTGCAATGATTAGGATAAGGAACAGTGCAAGGAACAGAATGGAAAAGACAAGAATCATTAACACAAAAACCTCCACCATCTTGAAATATCACTCGATATCATGAAGTGTCTGATATGTCCTAATACCCTAGCCTGTAGGCCTAACCCCTAACCTAGAAGAGGGCCTCAATCTGCCAATGCCATGTCCATGAGAAGAGCCCCCAACCCTTGTTACCTTGGAATGACGTCTCTAGCTCAAACTCCGCAAGAACACGAAGACTGGGTCAGTGCCAAGGCGAGGTGCCGCAGCGATAGCAACGATGGCACCTGGTCAGAATCCCTCTCCCTATCTGATAAAGTGAGGAGTATATATACAGATCTGCTTGGACCCATGACGTAGGTTTGTTCCCAAACAATAGATAACAAGGCGTGATTGGGATGGTAGTTAGTATAAACAATTCCCTCAAAAGCATGAAGAGGGAAAGTACATAACGCTAACACCTCCAGTTTGTTTGTATTTGTCGCCTGATCTTGGCGCCTTAGCGCTGTGGCACTGAGAAGGAAAATCAAAACATGGGCCTAAGTCAAAACAAGGCAGCCATCTTAAAAGAATTAATTAAATAAATGTGCTAAAACAGAGCAAGCTAAGTATGGTAAACGTCACTGGGTGACGGGGGCACAAGCCTGCAAGCCAAAGGCTAAGCTAACTCCTGTATCCATATTAAAACAAACTGGGATTCACCACAACCTCCCCATTGCCGTAACAAGTCTGACGCTGTATCCGGACGCCACCGAGGGTGAAATAAATCCCAAAAGCTAAAATGCTCTGGCCTAAAACCTAAAAGCATACAACTAGCTAAACAATATGTTTAAGAAATGTGTTAAAAAACAGTAGCTAAAAAACGTATCAAGAGATATAATGTCGACCATGACAAGGAAGGCATGCCAAAGTAAGAAAAATAAAGGTATACTTTGAATTTAAGTCGAGCATCCCCGGAGTCATTGAATGGAAAGGACCCTAAGAAAGAGGCCACATCATTAGATGTTAAATCGATCACGGGCTAGGCAGATGGGTCTTAGAACAGTAGTGCATAAAAGTCTCTTGTGCAGGTTCACCTGCAGTAGTAGCATCCTCCATGGTGTAGCGAGCCAACTCGGTGAGCATGGAAGGCTCATAGGAGGCCTCGCGAATCAGCCTTAGTCTCAAGCGGCACGACTGTGAGTGAACCCTCACTGGGGACATCAGCAGTTCTTGGTCCATAGGAGGCACCTGCGTAACAGCAAGGCACACTGTCGGCAAGTGTCCGAAGAGGCACCATGTGCAGTGAAAGACCGGTTGCACGAACCACAGGAGTGGACGGAATGTCAATGACCAATGACGCTCCAATTCCATCAGCAAGGAAGCATCGAAGATCTGAACCATGCGCTCACAGCACAGTTGACGTGGTGGAAGCGGCTCCATTGCTGTGTTTAGCTGAAAGGACACAACCACTGTGAATCAGAAGAAATAGCAGCAGTATCCCGCCAATCAATGTAAAAATAAGTGGATAGCCTCCAAACACACTTGAAAAGAATGAATGGATAGCCGATGGGATGACTCCGACAATAGTCTGGAAGATGGACACAAATCCAGACCCAACAGCCTTTAAGAAATGTGCAATCCCGGCTGTGCTCGAGGCGTTAAAAATTGTGGAAACCAATTCTCCAAAGTGCTTGGGGAAGTTGGTATTTAATAGAGATTGTATCTCGGCTGATGATCTCGCAATCTGCAGAGCATACGTTTCTCTGGCTGATGTCAATGCGACCTGTTTCTGAAACAGTAGCACCTTTAGTCTGCTCAGCTTATCATAATTTACATTAAGATATCAATGTGAGGCCACATGTCTGATACCTTTAACTCTCATGTGGGGGGGAATAAAACATGTCCACAATACGTAACGACCTTAGAGACTGAAATTGCGTAGGCTGTTCCTGGTCGCATACCACAACAACTTTGGTCGCTCAGCACCACATAACTTCCATTTGAAAGTACATGAAGTGCCGGTCGAATCAAAGGGATGGGAGTACCCTTCAGAAAACAAGCCAAGTTTGCGACCCCCCCATTTCAAAGGCCGTGAAGGGACACCTGTTTGCAAATCATGGAATGACTAACAGTAGTCTCACATTCGATTCGCGCTAAGAAAGACCTCAGTTTCACCGTTCAGACATCTGTAATCAAAGGGCAACTCCCACTCTTCCTTAATATAGCATTTGCCCAGTCGCTCGTACTGCCCACGGCAAGATGTTTCATGCATTTCAAAAAGCAAAAAGTAGAAATGGGCAGATTAATGATGCCACGTAGGAGCCAAACTGTTGAAGGACTCTCTGAAACTGTGAAAGGCAGCTTTTCTAACTTCTCTACATGGAGCATGGTGAAACTCCCCTCACTTTTAGCCATTGTCTGCTGTTCCTTGGATAAATTAAAACAGTGAACTATTCACTACCATCAATATACTTTTATGGAATTAGGCAATTTTTCAACATCTGTAACATCCAACCTAACTGCACAATGGAATGCAGCTGACTTTGCCCATGATATAAACAGGACATGTCTTTCTAAATGATATCTTTTGCAGATTACACTATGGTGGTCATTACAACCCTGGCGGTCGGTGTTAAAGCGGTGGTAAGACCGCCAACAAGCCGGTGGTAAAAAAAAATGGAATTACGACCATGGTGGAAACCGCCAACATAGACAGCCACCTTAACACTCCGACCGCCACGGCGGTACAAACAAACAAAGCGATGGTCACCGCCAACAGACAGGTGGAGGACAATGTACCTCCCACAGAATTACACCCTACCAATCTGCCACCTTTTCCGGGGTGGATTCACTGCAAACAAAATCACGGCGGAAACAGGACTTCGAAGGGAAAACGCTCACCTCTGCACACCCCACGAGGAACCAGGACACCATGGAACTAGAGCTCCACATTTTTCAAGCCTTTATCTTCTTGCTCCTCTACCAGGAGCACGAACGCCGGTGGCGAAGACCACGGTGAGTACTGCACCTACGACACAGGGGAGGGGAGGGGAAATACAGTGACACACACACGGAACACGCAGCACCACCACCACCACCCTCACCCACGACAACACACACACTAATACAGCATGATACATTACAGTTACATCCTCCAACCCTACCGGAAGAATGCAAAGACAAAAGAAAATGAGGTGAACGATTGTAATATATTAAATTTCAGTATTAAAAAAATATGCATACACTATTAACAAATATACACACCAATAATATAAGTCCAAGGTATTCCACCATTAAAGTCCGTGGTCCACTGGGCCCAAAATGCATGGACGAGGCCCACACAAGATACCCGAAAAAGACGGAGAGAACACTGCAGGGGCATCAGATAGAAATAAAACAGGCACCTCAGGGGAAAGGGAAAGGGTGGGCACTTTAGTCGGTTGAGTGCACAATGCCAAATCCACAAGGGGGCCCCATGCCCACTGTACAATCCTGGGGAGTGCAAAGCCACAGTCTCTCAAGTCTCTACAGTGGGTGGTTTGCCCACTGTTCAATCCTGGGGAGTACAAAGCCACAGTCTCTCAAGTCTCTACAGTGGGTGGTTTGCCCACTGTGCAATCCTGGGGAGTGCAAAGCCACAGTCTCTCAAGTCTTTACAGTGGGTGGTTTGCCCACTGTTCAATCCTGGGGAGTGCAAAGCCACAGTCTCTCACGTCCATACAGTGGGTGGTTTGCCCACTGTGCAATCCTGGGGAGTACAAAGCCACAGTCTCTCAAGTCTCTACAGTGGGTGGTTTGCCCACTGTGCAATCCTGGGGAGTGCAAAGCCACAGTCTCTTAAGGCTTACAGTGGGTGGTTTGCCCGCTGTTCAATCCTGGGGAGTGCAAAGCCACAGTCTCTCAAGTGGATATCAATCTCCTCTGGTTCTGGAGGGGGCCTTGTGCCCAGAGTGCTTCATCCTGCCAAGGACAGAGGTAGTGGATGTCTTTCTCCACTGGCTCTGGAGGGGGCTTGGTGCCCAGAGTGCTTCATCCTGCCAAGGACAGAGGTAGTGGATGTCAGTCTCCACTGGTTCTGGAGGGTGCCTTGTGCCCAGAGTGCTTCATCCTGCCAAGGACAGAGGTAGTGGATGTCAGTCTCCACTGGTTCTGGAGGGGGCCTTGTTCCCAGAGTGCTTCATCCTGCTCATGGCGGCCTAAGTAGTGTCAGAGCTTTTGGCGCTCATGGGCCTGCGGTGCTTGTTGCGGCGGTGTCCTTGGCAGCGGTGCTTGTGGCGGCGGTGTTTTTGGCAGCAGTGCTTGTGGCGGCGGTGTCTTTGCCAGCGGTGCTTGTGGCGGCGGTGTCTTTGCCAGCGGTGCTGCTGGCGGCGGTGTTTTTGGCAGCGGTTCAACTGCTGGCAGTCCTGTCTGTGGCAGTGTGGCTGCTGGCGGTCGCCTCCTGGCCAGCGGGGCTGCTGCTGTCGGTCCTGTCTTGGGCAGCGGGGCTGCTGCTGGCGGCTGGCGGTCGGCTCCTGGGCAGCGGGGCTGATGGCGGTCTTCTCCGCCGTGCTGATCTTCCCAGACTTGCTGGTTTTCTTGTGCCCCTTCCCCACCTTGGAAGGTGTCGCAGCTGACTCCACACTCCCACCTGTACCCCTGGGAGCGGCTTTGGTGGCTGGTGTCTTCCCCCTCTCCCGGCAGGCACTGGCCAACTTTTGATGCTTGACAGGTGGGGGACTGTCTGTGCTGTGGCTCCTTGCCACACTGGCTGCCCTGCTGCCTGGTGCACTCCATAATCCGGTGACTACTGGCACCACTGGTCCTGCCGATGTTGTGGCTGAGGTGCTAGGTTGGGACCTGGAGATTCGGGCCCTAGGAGACTGACGGGGTGGGGGAGGTGAGGGAAGGAGGTCAAGGTTGGACAGGAAAAGTTTCTTAGGAACACTGGGACGGGTAGATGGAGGGGGTTTGGGAGTGGAGAAAGAGGTAGTGGTCATAGGAGGTGTCCGTTTGCTGACTTTGGGTGAAGCTGCATGGGCTGGAGGCTGTCGTGAGGTGGATGGCTGTTGGATGGGTGTGTGGCTGCGTTTGTATACCTTGGGAGGTGGCCTCACAGACACACTGGGAGAGGACACAGGGGATGTGTGAATGGTAGTGGGGGAGGTGACTGCACGTGAGCGGGGTGTGGTGGTGGGTGTGCTGCTGATGGACGTAATGGCTGAAGATGTAGTGCATGCAGGTTTGAGTGGAGACGAGACTGGGAGGGAGGAGGGAGACGAGGAGGAGGCTTGCATGAGTGCCTGTGGGATGTGTGGTGCTTATGTTTGCCAGAGCTTCCTTTGTGTGTTGAGGTGTGTGCATGCTGGTCTGATGGTGTGCTTGGGATAGGCTGAGGTACAAGGGTGTGGGTCTGGGTGGAGGAAGTTGGAGGGGGGAGTCTAGAGACAGGGACAATGGCTGCCATCAGTTCTGAGGCCAGAGTCTGAAAAGCTCGCTGAATGGCTGCCTGACCAGAAAGAATGCCCTCCAGGAATGCATTGGTTTGTTGCAACTACTTCTCTACACCGTGGATGGCATTCAAAATGGTAGACTGCCCAACAGTGAGGGACCTGAAGAGGTCAATGTCCTCCTCACCGAGGGCAGCAGGGTTCACTGGGGTAGGGGCTGAGGTGCCTGGGGCGAAGGTGATGCCCACCCTCCTGGGTGAGCGGGCACGGGGCAAAGGCTGAGGGGCTGCTGGGAGGGTGGTGCTGGAGGGGGGGTGGCAGATGTACCTGTAGATGCGGGGGGCAAAGATGGGCCCGCCACTGCAAGGGAGCTCCCATCAGAGGACAAGTCCGTATCACTGGTGTCAGCTCCTGTCCCTGCCGTGGAGCTCCCCTCGCCCTCCGTCCCACTGGTGAATTCGGAGTCCGTAGTCTCGCCCTCCAGGGCCATGTGGGATGCAGCTCCCTCCTGCTCCGGTGCCACTGCTCCTCTGCCTGATGATGCTAATGCACACAAGTACATGGAGACCACAAAAAGGGGGTGGGGGAAGACAGAAGAAAGGCATGTTGAGTGCATGCATTACCGCTACCGTTGGCAGACACGACAGACACAGAAGCCCCCTGCACTACGCTGCGCACTTGGGGTCCACTATTCAATCCCTGGGACATGGCCTACAAGGCTATGGCCGATATCTGCACACATGGATGTCACAGGAGCCTGACTAGGTGTAGTTGGCACTGTACCCAGGTGGGGTGGGGTGCCACAGGGTCTGCCTGAAAAAGGGGACTTAACTAGCAAACTCGCCCTGGTCTAGGGGAACCCACAGCCCACATCCCCCACCCAGACACCTCCACTGCACCCTGAATCAGCAGAATGTGAGTGTACTCACCCCCTTGTTGCTGCTGTGATGCCCTCAAGCGCCCATCCAACTCCAGATACGCCACCGCCAGGATCCTGAACATCAGGGGGGTCATGGTGTGACAGGCACCCCTCCCACGTTGGGAGGCCATCCCCAGCTGGGCCTCCGCCGTCTTCTTGCTCCAGCGGCGAATGTCCTCCCATCTTTTCCGGCAGTGGGTGCTCCGTCTGTGGTAGACCCCCAGGGTCCGGATGTCCTTGGCGATGGCACGCCAAATATCCTTCTTCTGGTGGGCGCTGACCTACAGGAATTGTACAGGGGAAAAAGAGAAGTTATTACCAACTGTACCGTCACAGTCATTGGCCCGCATCATTACCCTTGCCAAGTGGCACATGCACTCACCGTCGTTTCATGCACGCCTCATTCTCCCCCCCCCCATCTTTCATCCACACCACTCCACACAGGCATTGCCCATACAGCATGCTCCCAGTGTACTTACCTGTTTGTCTGGAGGGCCGTAGAGTAGCGTGTACCAGGGGAGGACCCCATCCACGAGTTTCTCCAACTCCTCCGTGGTGAAGGCAGAGGCCCTTTCCCCAGACGCACGAGCCATTGTCTCCTCCAGACTGAGGTCACAGCAGCAGTTGCAGTGTAGGTCCTCTGCTGTCGAAGATCAGGTATCGAGTGATTGAACAGATAGAAAATGGCGGTCACGTCCGCGGCGGTGCGTACCGTCACCGCCGGCGTACATCGTCTTTGGCTACTGGGACCCATAGGGTCCAATGTTAACCAATGCAGAATTGCGCTGCGGTCTTCGACCGCCTACCGCGACGGTGTACAACGCCAGCGCAGTTACCTCATATCCCATTGTCCCACTTTACAGGTCAGGCAGCAGCCATTTCAGGGGCCCACATGGCCTTATTTTTACCACATACCTAGGCCTTGCCTAGACCTAGGCCTTGGCTCAACACTCATACAGGCAAATTTTGGTTTATGAATAGTTTTCTGAGTAAGCTGTGTTTACGTACCTCTGAGTTGGTTGACTGTGCTCACTGTTGTCCTCAATAGGCACCGTCCGCTGGGACATGTGAAGAGATGGCGGCATCCTCTGGTGTACAGACCGCTGGTGGACCTGTCGACAATAGAGGAAAGACATGTAATCATCACCTACAGGCTTGATCGTGCCACAATCCATGAACTGTGTGCCCAGTTGGAGCCAGACCTGATGTCAGCTCTCCGCCATCCCACTGGAATCCCCCCTCAGGTGCAGGTGCTGTCAGTGCTCCATTTCCTTGCAAGTGGGTCATTTCAAACAACAGTGGTCATAGCATCAGGGATGTCCCAGCCTATGTTTTCCAATGTGTTGTCCAAAGTGTTGTCTACCCTGCTGAAACACATGCGGAGCTACATCGTTTCCCCTCAGGTGGAGGATTTGCCAACAGTGAAAGGTGACTTCTATGCCCTGGGACATATCCCCAACATCATAGGTGCCATTGATGGGACACATGTGGCCTTGGTCCCCCCCCCGCACGAGTGAACAGGTGTCCAGAAACCGGAAGATTTACCATTCGATGAATGTGCAGATGGTGTGTTTGTCAGACCAGTACATCTCCCATGTTAATGCCAAATTCCCTGGCTCAGTGCATGACGCTTACATCCTGCGGAATAGCAGCATCCCTTATGTGATGGGGCAACTCCAGAGGCACCGTGTGTGGCTACTTGGTGAGCAACTGGAACCAAATCAGTGGGAATAGTTGTCTGGGTCTGGGGATATCCCTAAGAGTTAGTGTGTGTCTAACAGTTGTCCCTCGCCATTTGCAGGTGACTCTGGTTACCCCAACCTGCCATGGCTACTGACCCCAAGGAGGAATCCCAGGACAAGTACAGAGGAACGCTACAATGAGGCCCATGGCCGAACTAGGAGGATTATAGAGCGGACCTATGGCCTCCTGAAGGCCAGGTTCCGGTGCCTACATATGAAAGGTGGTTCCCTATTTTACTCACCAAAGAAGGTGTGCCAGATCATCGTGGCCTGCTGTATGCTTCACAACTTGGCTTTGCAACAACAGGTGCCTTTTCGGCAGGAGGATGGTCTGGATGGAGGTGTTGTGGCAGCTGTGGAGCCTGTGGACAGTGAAGACGAGGAAGCAGAAAAAGAGAACATCGACAACAGGCACTCTGTGATGCTGCAATACTTCCAGTGAGACACAGGTAAGAAGACAAACCTGCCTACTTCATGTACTTTAACACTACCACCTCTCTACTGTCTGTCCTTCTCACCCAGTGTATGGGCACTGAATTTTCACTTTCCTACTGTGTGACATCTGCTTTGTTTCCTCATGGACTAGAGCTGTGTGACATAGGTATGTTGACATTACAATTGAAAGAGAATTTTGTCACTGTAATTGCTAATACACTAAATCGAAATCACAGACAGACTCCAGAATGTTTTTTGCTTTAAGGGTGTTTATTTAGGTGCTCAATATTGGAGGGGGTTGTAAAATGGAGAGGGGTGATGGTGGAAGAATGTCCATGGCAGAGTCCAAGCTATTAGTCTCACAGGTGCATTGTCTAAAGGGGCATAGGAAGTGGAGCTGGGGCAGTTTGAGGATGGACAGGGTGACAAGGTGGGACAAAAGGATGACAATCAGGGTGGTCTCATTTCTTGGCGGGGGTCTTGGCATCGCTCTCTGTCTTTGTCCTGGATCTCAGGGACCGTTTGCGGGGTGGGTCTCCATCTGCAGGGGGTGGGGTGCTAGTGTGGTGGTCCTGTGATTGTGCCTCCTGTCCACTAGCGCCGGGTGAGGTGGTGGGCAGTTCATCGCCCAGGCTAGTGTCAGGGGCCCCTTGTTGTGCCACAGTGTCCCTCTTGGTGTTGAGTACTTCCTTCAGCACCCCTACGATGGTGCCCAGGGTGGAATTGATGGATCTGAGTTCCCCCCTGAAGCCCAAATACTGTTCCTCCTGCAGCCGCACGGTCTCCTGAAACTTGGCCAGTACCGTTGCCATCGTCTCGAGGGGATGATGGTAGGCTCCCATGATGTTGGAGAGGGCCTCATGGAGAGTGGGTTCCCTGGGCCTGTCCTCCCCTGTCACACAGCAGCCCTCCCAGTTCCCCTGTTTCCCTGGGCCTCTGTCCCCTGAACCGTGTGCCCACTGCCACTGCCCCCAGGTCCCTGTTGTTGTTGGGGTGGTGGGTTAACCTGGGTTCCCTGTAGTGGTGGACACACTGCTGATTGACGTGTCCTGGGCAGAGAGGTTGGGCCCGCTGGGTGGGTGCTGTGCTGGTGTTTCCAGAGGGGGGAAGCTATGTGGTGGCCTGTGACTGTGTGAGGGGAACCGACTGTCCCAAGGTCCGAGATGGGCTGGGCTGGTTGTCTAGATCCAGTTGGACAGAGCTGCTGTCATCACTGTGGGCCTCTTCTGTTGGTGGTGTGGACATGTCTGGACCCTCCTGTCCGGTGACGTAGGGTAGGGGTCCTGCAGGGGTGTAAAAGCATGATTATTGCATCTGTGTGTATCATGGTGTGCAATGGGTAGGTGACCGTGTACCTCAGTGCTTGCATTCCTGTGTGGAACCTTGTGTGATGATGGTTTAGGGGGGTGTGTGGGTATGTGCAGTGGCCATGCTTTGGTGATGGGTGTCCATGCTTTGTTGTTGCATGCAGGACTTTGGGGGTCATTCCTACCTTGACGGGCGGCGGTCGCCGCCCGCCTGGCGGTAACCGCCAGAAGACCGTACCGCGGTCAAAAGATCGCAGCGGTCATTCTGTCTTTCCCGCTGGGCTGGCGGGCGACCGCCAAAAGGCCGCCCGCCCGCCCAGCGGGAAAGCACCAGCAACGAGGAAGCCGGCTCCGAATGGAGCCGGCGGAGTTGCTGGTGTGCGACGGGTGCAGTTGCACCCGTCGCGATTTTCAGTGTCTGCCAAGCAGAAACTGAAAATCAATGTGGGGCCCCACGACACCTGTTCCCGCCAGCCAGGTTCTGGCGGTGAAAACCGCCAGAACCAGGCTGGCGGGAAGGGGGTCGGAATCCCCATGGCGGCGCTGCTTGCAGCGCCGCCGTGGAGGATTCACAGGGGCAGCGGGAAGCCGGCGGGAAACCGCCGGCTTCCCTTTTCTGACCGCAGCTTTACCGCCGCGGTCAGAATAGCCCCAGAAGCACCGCCAGCCTGTTGGCGGTGCTTCTTCCGTCCCCTACCCTGGCGGTCTCGGACCGCCAGGGTAGGAATGACCCCCTTTGTGTTCGGATGTGTGGTTAGTGATATTGGGACATTTGTGAGGAGTTGGAGTGATGGGGGTGAGGGCGAGGGTGGAGGTATGTGATGGCATGCAGGTAGGGTGGGGGATATAGTATTAAAGATTTGACTTACCAGAGTCCATTCCTCCAGCTACTTCAGCGAGGCCCTCAGGATGCAGAATAGCCAAGACTTGCTCCTCCCATGTTGTTAGTTGTGGGGGAGGAGGTGGGGGTCCGCCGCCAGTCCTCTGAACTGCAAGGTGGTGTCTTGAGACCACGGAACGCACCTTCCCACGTAGGTCGTTCCACCTCTTCCTGATGTCATCCCTATTTCTTGGGTGCTGTCCCACTGCGTTGACCCTGTCCACTATTCTTTGCCATAGCTCCATCTTCCTAGCTATGGAGGTGTGCTGCACCTGTGCTCCGAATAGCTGTGGCTCTACCCGGATGATTTCCTCCACCATGACCCTGAGCTCCTCCTCAGAGAACCTTGGGTATCTTTGCCGTGCCATTGGGTGGTGTGGGTGATGTGTGGGGTGGTGTGTGTTGTGATGTGTGGGGTGATATTTAGTGGTGTGTTGTGTGAGGTGCGTGGATGTTATGTGGGTGATGGTGTTGAGTGCCTTTGGATGCTTGTTTGTAGATTGTGGTGTCTCTCTCTGGCCTTCTTTCGGAATGTTTGGTAGTAGGGGTTTGTGGGTGATGTGGGTGTGTGTTTTATATTGTATTGGGTGTGTGGGAGTGCTGCGTGTATGTGTATCAGGTGTGTGTATTTGGAATTGTCCAGTGTGGTAGTGTTTTGTAAATGTGTGTGTATTTTGAGCACGGCGGTGTGTACTGCCAATGGAATACCACGGTTGATAGACCACCGCGTGGATTCGTGGGTTGTGATAGTGTGGGCGTATTCCTGTTAGCGTGACGGTGTCGGTTTTGGTCTCGCCAGTTTATCACTGACCTTTGGTGTGGCGGACTTGTGTGGGTGTCTAAATTTTGGCAGATTCCGAGCTGTGGCTAATAATGACCGTGGTGGAATTCCGCTGCCGTGGCGGTGTGTTGCCAGTCTTCTGCACGTCGGTAAGCGGCTTTTACCACCAATGTTGTAATGACCCCCTATGTTTGTGTAGGAAAGTACCATCTTGCCTGGAATGTTACCCCCATTTTTACTTGTGTGTCAGTTTGTTTTTGCCTGTCTCACTGGGATCCTGCTAGCCAGGACCCCAATGCTCATAGTGGTGGCCTGAATGTGTGTTCCCTGTGTGGTGCCTAACTGTGTCACTGAGGCTCTGCTAATCAGAACCTCAGTGCTTATGCTCTCTCTGTCTTTAAAATTGTCACTGCAGGGTAGTGACCATTTTTACCAATTCTAATTGGCACACTGGAACACCCTTATAATTCCCTAGTATATGGTACCTAGGTACACAGGGTATTGGGGTTCCAGGAGATCCCTATGGGCTGCAGCATTTCTTTTGCCACCCAGAGGGAGCTCAGACAATTCTTACACAGGACTGCCAAAGCAGCCTGAGTGAAATAACATCCACGTTATTTCACAGCCATTTTACACTGCACTTAAGTAACTTATAAGTCACCTGTATGCCTAACCCTCACATAGTGAAGATTAGGTGCACAGCTACTAAGTGTGAGGGCACTCTGGCACTAGCCATGGTGCCCCCACATAGTTCAGGGAAATTTTCCCGGACTTTGTGAGTGCGGGGACACCATTACACGTGTGCACTACATATAGGTCAATACCTTTATGTAGCTTCACAATGGTAACTCCGGATATGGCAATGTAACATGTCTAAGATCATGGAATTGTCCCCCCATGCCAAATCTGGTATTGGGGTGCCAATCCCATGCATCCCTGGGGCTCCAGAATGGACCCCGGGTACTGCCAAACCAGCTCTCTGGGGTTTTCACTGCAGCTACCGCTTCTGCCAACCCACAGACAGGCTTCTGCCCTCCTGGGGTCTTGGCAGCCCTGTCCCAGGAAGGCAGAACAAAGGATTTCCTCTGAGAGAAGGTGTTACACCCTCTCCCTTTGGAAATAGGTGTTAAGGGCATGAGAGGAGTAGCCTCTCCTGGCCTCTGGGAATGCTTTGAAGAGCACAGATGGTGCCCTCTTTGCATAAACCAGTCTACATCAGCTCAGGGATCACCCAGCCCCTGCTCTGGTGCAAAACTGGACAAAGGAAAGGGGAGTGACCACTCCCCTGTCCAGCACCACCCCAGGGGTGGTGCCCAGAGCTCCTCCAGTGTGTCCCACACCTCTGCCATCTTGAATGCAGAGGTGTGAGGGCACAATGGAGGCCTCTGAGTGGCCAGTGCCAGCAGGTGACATCAGAGACCCCTCCTGATAAGTGCTTACCTGACTAGGTGGCCAATCCTCCTCTGAGGGCTATTTAGGGTCTCTCCTGTGGGCTTCTCTTCAGATAACGAATGCAAGAGCTCACCAGAGTTCCTCTGCATCTCCCTCATCGACTTGAGCCAAGGATCGACCGGGGACTGCTCCAGGACGCCTGCAAAACTGCAACAAAGTAGCAAGAAGACTACCAGCGACATTGTAGCGCCTAATCCTGCTGGCTTTCCCGACTGTTTCCTGGTGGTGCATGCTTTGGGGGGTGTCTGCCTTCACCCTGCACAGGAAGCCAAGAAGAAATCTCCTGTGAGTCGACGGAATCTTCCCCCTGCTAATGCAGGTACCAAACTTCTGCTTCACGGGTCCACTGGGTACTCTCTCATCATGACAAGCGTGGTCCCTGGAACACCAGAGCTGGATCCAAGTGACCCCAACAGTCCAGTGTTCCATATGTCCGAATTTGGTGGAGGTAAGTCCTTGCCTCCTCACGCCAGACAGTAATCCTGTGTACTGCATGAACGGCAGCTGCTAGGGCTTCTGTGCACTTTTGAAAGGAATCCTTCATGCACAACACAGCCCAGGTCCCCAGCACTCGGTCCTGCATTGCTCAACTCAATGAGTTAACCACCGGCTTCGTGGGACCCTCCTTTGTAGTGTTGAGATGACCACCATGCTCGGTTTTTTTAAACCCGTGTTCAAGTTCTTCTGCGGGTGCTGCCTGCTTCTGCATGGGCTCTCTGTGTTGCTGAGCATCCCCTCTGTCTCCTCCTCCAAGGGGCGAACTCCTGGTCCTTCCTGGACCTGGGCAGCATCCATTTTCTTCAACCACTACCTTTGCAGCTAGCAAGGCTTGTTTGCAGTCTTTCTGCGTGGAAACAACTCTGCATCCTGCAGCACACCGTGGGACATCCTCTATGCAAAGGAGAAGTTCCTGGCATCTTCTGTTGTTGCAGAATCTTTAGCTTCTTCCACCCAGAGGCAGCCATTTTGCACCTTCATCTGGGGTTTAATGGGCTCCTGCCCCCCCTGGACACTTTCATGACTCTTGGACTTCGTCCCCTTCCTTTGCAGGTCCTCAGGTCCAGGAATCCGTCTTCAGTGCTTTGCAGTCTGTTGTGGTCTTTGCAGAATCTCCTATCACGACTTTAGTGTGTTTCTGGGGAAGTAGGGTAACTTTACTCCTACTTTTCAGGGTCTTGGGGTGGGGTATCTTGGACACCCTTAGTGTTTTCTTACACTCCCAGTGACCCTCTACACACTACACTAGGCCAGGGGTACCTAAGTGGTTCGCATTCCACTTTCTTAGTATATGGTTTGTGTTGCCCCTAGGCCTATTGCATCCTATTGTATTCTACAGTGTTTGCACTACTTTTCTAACTGTTTACTTACCTGATTTTGGTTTGTGTGTATATTTTGTGTATTTTACTTACCTCCTAAGAGAGTATATCCTCTGAGATATTTCTGACACATTGTCACTAAAATAAAGTACCTTTATTTTTAGTAACTCTGAGTATTGTGATTCTTATGGTATAGTGCTATATGATATAAGTGGTATAGTACGAGTTTTGCATGTCTCCTAGTTCAGCCTAAGCTGCTCTGCTAAAGCTACCTCTATCAGCCTAAGCTGCTAGAACACTACTAATCTACTAATAAGGGATGACTGGACCTGGCACAAGGTGTAAGTACCATCAGCTACCCACTATAGGCCAGGCCAACCTCCTTCATTGGTGGTGCAGCAGTGGGATAAGTACTTGTAACTGCTTTACCACTTTGTCATTGGTGCTTTTCATAAGAAAAACATATTCCAAATACTTAAAAATATACACAGTTAACCTAAACAGTTTAAGTTTCTTTCTACAAACTTTCTAAAAAGTTTCTAAAACGTTTTCAAAAGTTTTGAAAAGTTTGAAAAGTTTTTCTCTTTTCTTTAAAAGTTTCTAAAACGTTTTTTCTCTCTTCCCTAAACCCTTTCTAACAACCATGTCTGCAGTAGAACTTACTCCCACAGTTGTCCAGGCAATCTATGGTAGTTTAAATTTTAAAAGTTTGAGGGGCCTCTGCATAGAAAGAGGTTTAAGCATTGGTAAGAACCCTACCAAAGATCTTTTCCTTAGCCTTCTCCTAGAAAGTGACCAGAACCAGTCTGGCCCATCCCAGGATCAGGAGGTGGGGGGGGGGGGGGTACCCAGCAAGAATCAGGGGAGGGCCCTGAGGACTCTGGGGAGGGTTCATCCAAAGACCTGCCAGCTAACAGGCCACCTAGTGACACTGGTAGTGGGAGGGGGTCACACACTAGTAGGGCATCTTTCACTCCAAAAGGCCAGGTAACTAGAGTCCAGCCAGTTGGAGACAGGTCCACTTCTACCAATTCCCACATTTCCTCTGTGTCTCAGAATTCCCAAGCCTCCCACCCTGAGAATGACACCGTAGACAGGGAACTCAGAAAGCTGAGGGTGGAAGAGGCCAGACTGAAACTGAGACAGCAGCAGTTGGCGTTAGACACGGAATCTCTAGAAGTAGAGAGGGAAAGGCAGAGGTTGGGGTTAGTTCCCCGTGGTGGCAGCAGCAGTGTCCTTGATAGTAATCCTGTAAGAGAACAGGATTCTAGGAACCTGCATAAGATAGTTCCCCCTTACAAGGAGGGGGATGACTTTGCCAAGTGGTTTGCTGCACTTGAGAGGGCCTGTATAGTACAGTTGGTCCCTCAAAGGCAGTGGGCTGCCATCTTGTGGCTATCTTTCACTGGTAAGGGTAGGGATAGGCTCCTTACTGTCAGAGAAAGTGATGCTAATAATTACAAAGTTTTGAAGGATGCACTCTTAGGTGAATTTGGCTTAACCACTGAACAATACAGGATAAAGTTCAGAGATACCAGAAAAGAGTCCTCTCAAGACTGGACAAACTTTGTAGACTGTTCAGTGAAGGCCTTGGAGGGATGGTTACATGGCGGTAAGGTGACTGACTATGAAAGCCTGTATAATCTAATCCTGAGAGAGCATAGTTTGAATAATTGTGTGTCTGACTTGTTGCGTCAGTACTTGGTAGACTCAGATCTGACCTCTCCCCAAGAATTGGAAAAGAAGGCAGACAAATAGGTCAGAGCAAGAGTGAACAGAAAAGTTTATACAGGTGGTGACAAGGATGGCAAGAAGAAGGATGGTAAGTCTTCTGACAAGGGTGGGGACAAAGATAAAAAACATTCTGAGTCTTCATCAGGCCCACAAAAATCCTCTGGGGGTGGTGGGTCCAAATCCTCTTCCAACAATCAAAAGAAGCCATGGTGTTATTTATGTAAAAGTAGAGGCCATTGGGCAAGTGATTCCACCTGCCCAAGAAAAACACCAAGGCTCCGACTACCACAACCCCAACTGTGTCCTCTAGTGCCCCTAGTAATAGCAGTGGTGGTAGGAAGTCTTTTACAAATAGCCAATAAAAGGGTGTAGCTGGGCTCACCATTGGTAGTGCAGTTGGGGTTGGTCTTGTTAGGGAGACCACAGAGGCTGTTTTAGTCTCTGATGGTGGTATTGACTTTGCCACCTTGGTTGCTTGTCCCCTTAATATGGGTAAGTACAAACAACTTCCCCTAATAAATGGTGTTGAGGTTGAGGCCTACAGGGATACACGAGCCAGTGTCACTATGGTGATTGAGAAACTGGTTCACCCTGATCAGCACCTACTTGGTCAGCAGTACCAAGTGACTGATGCTCATAACAACACTCTTAGCCATCCCATGGCTGTTGTGAATCTCAACTGGGGGGGGGTTACTGGTCCAAAGAAAGTTGTGATAGCCACTGATTTACCTGTAGACCGCTTACTAGACAATGATTTAGAGACATCAGCTTGGGCTGAAGTGGAGATGGAGGCTCATGCAGCAATGCTGGGCATTCCTGGGTTTATCTTTGCTTTGACAAGGGCTCAGGCCAAGAAGCAAAGAAGACAGGGAATCTTGTGTCCTGGAACAATGGACCAAGTGCTCCCAAAAGCTAGGGGTAGAAAGGGTAAATCCTTGCCCACTATCCCTCCCTCTCCAGAAGATTCCCCTTTTGAGGAAGAGGAATCCTCTCCCTGTGCAGAACCTACAGCAGATGAGCTGGCAGCAGACACTGCTGAGCTTTTGGGTGCAGGTGGGCCTGCTAGGGAAGAGCTGAGTGAGGCACAGCAGACCTGTCCCACACTAGAAGGTTTAAGACTGCAAGCTGTCAAACAGCAGAATGGGGATGTCACTGGTAGCCATAAGGTATATTGGGAAGACAACCTCCTTTATGCTGAGTCAAGGGACCCTAAACCTGGAGCTGCCAGGAGATTGGTTAACCCTTTGCAGTATGGGGAGTTTCTTCTGACCTTAGCCCATGACATTCCTTTGGCTGGGCATTTGGGCCAGAGCAAAACTTGGGACAGACTTGTTCCATTGTTTCACTGGCCTCATATGTCAGAGGACACTAAGGAGTTTTGTCGCTCCTGTGTGACTTGCCAAGCCAGTGGCAAGACTGGTGGCACACCTAAGGCCCCCTTAATTCCACTCCCAGTGGTTGGGGTGCCCTTTGAAAGGGTATGGGTTGACATAGTTGGCCCCCTTGACCCTCCAACAGTTTCAGTCAATAGGTTTATCCTTGTGGTAGTGGACCATGCCACAAGGTATCCTGAAGCAATTCCCTGAAGGACCACTACAGCTCCTGCTGTGGCAAAGGCCCTCCTGGGAATCTTTTCCAGAACAGGCTTCCCTAAGGAAGTGGTGTCAGACAGAGGTAGTAACTTCATCTCTGCATACCTCAAAGCTATGTGGAAGGAGTGTGGTGTAACTTATAAGTTCACTACTCCTTATCATCCACAGACAAATGGTCTGGTTAGGAGGTTTAATAAAACTCTCAAAGGTATGATTATGGTACTCCCTGAAAAACTCAGAAGGAGATGGGATGTCCTGTTGCCATGCCTCCTTTTTGCTTACAGGGAGGTACCCCAAAAAGGAGTGGGCTTTAGCCCTTTGAATTTCTCTTTGAGCACCCTGTAAGAGGTCCCCTTGCACTTGTGAAGGAGGGTTGGGAACAACCTTTAAAAGCTCCAAAGCAAGACATTGTAGACTATGTACTTGGCCTAAGATCCAGAATGGCTGAGTACATGAAAAAGGCCAGTAAAAACCTTCAGGCCAGCCAAGAGCTCCAAAAGCAATGGCATGACCAGAAGGCTGTCCTGACCCAGTACCACCCAGGACAGAAGGTGTGGGTATTGGAGCCTGTGGCCCCCAGAGCACTCCAGGACAAATGGAGTGGACCCTATCTTATTGTTGAAAAGAAGGGTGAGGTCACCTATTTGGTTGACCTAGGCACTGCCAGGAGTCCCCTTAGGGCGCTCCATGTCAATCGCCTGAAACCCTACTATGACAGGGCTGACTTAACCCTGCTCATGGCAACTGATGAGGGGCAGGAAGAAGAGAGTGACCCTCTCCCTGACCTCTTCTCCACCACTGAAGCTGATGGCTTAGTGGAGGGAGTGGTGCTTACAGATTGCCTTACTGCTGAGCAGAAGGACAACTGTATAAATCTCCTAGGCCAATTTTCTGACCTCTGCTCACTGATACCAGGTACAACTATCTGATGTGAGCACACAATCAACACTGGAGACAGTTTACCTGTCAAAAGTAAGATTTATAGGCAGCCTGATCATGTCAGGGACTGCATAAAACAAGAGGTACAGAAAATGTTGAACTTAGGAATGATTGAGCCTTTAGAAAGCCCATGGGCTAGCCCAGTGGTGGTTGTCCCAAAAGCTCAAAGTAAAGATGGTAAAAGAGAAATTAGGTTTTGTGTTGATTACAGAGGTCTCAATCAAGTAACCAAAACTGATGCTCACACTATACCCAGGGCAAATTAGCTAATAGATACACTGGCTTGTGCCAAGTATCTAAACACTTTTGATTTAACTGCAGGGTATTGGCAGATTAAATTATCAGAAGATGCTAAACCGAAGACTGCATTTTCCACCATTGGAGGGCACTATCAGTTCATTGTTATGCCCTTTGGTTTGAAGAATGCACCTGCCACTTTTCAGAGGTTGGTGAACACAGTCCTGCAAGGTTTGGAAGTCTTTAGTGCAGCATATCTAGATGATATAGCTGTCTTTAGCTCCACCTGGGATGAGCACCTGGTCCACCTATGGAACGTTTTGGAGGCCCTGCAAAAGGCAGGCCTCACTATCAAGGCTTCAAAGTGTGAGATAGGGCAGGGGAAAGTGATTTATCCGGGCCTACTGGTAGGTGGGGAACAGATTGCACCACTGCAGGGGAAGATCCAGACCATTATGGAATGGGCTCCCTCTACAACTCAAACCCAGGTGAGAGCCTTCTTAGGCCTCACTGGGGAACTATAGGAGGTTCATTAAGAATTATGGCTCCATTGCAGCTCCTCTTAATGACCTCACAAGTAAGAAGATACCTAAAAAGGTAGTCTGGACAGCTAGCCGTCAAAAGGCTTTTGATGAGCTAAAACAGGTCATGTGCTCTGCACCTGTCCTAAAAAGCCCTTATTACTCCAAGAAGTTCATAGTCCAGACCGATGCTTCTGAATTAGGGGTGGGGCCAGTGCTATCACAGCTTAACACAGAGGGCCAGGATCAACCTGTTGCTTTTATCAGCAGGAGGTTGACCCCTAGAGAAAAGTGTTGGTCTGCTATAGAGAGGGAGACCTTTGCTGTGGTCTAGGCACTGAAAAAGTTGATATCATACCTGTTTGGTACTCACTTTATTGTTCAGACAGACCACAAACCTCTTTTATGGCTTAAAAAAATGAAAGGTGAAAACCCTAAATTGTTGAGGTGGTCCATCTCCCTACAGGGAATGGACTATACAGTGGGACAGAGACCTGGGAGTACCCACTCCAATGCAGATGGTCTCTCCAGATATTTCCACTTAGACAATGAAGACTCATCCGTACAAGGTTAGCCTTATTGTCCCTCGTTTTGGGGGGGGGGGGCGTTGTGTAGGAAAGTACCATCTTTCCTGGCATGTAACCCCCATTTTTACTTGTGTGCCAGTTTGTTTTTGCCTGTTTCACTGGGATCCTGCTAGCCAGGACCCCAGTGATCATAGTTGTGGCCTGAATGTGTGTTCCCTGTGTGGTGCCTAACTGTGTCACTGAGGTTCTGCTAATCAGAACCTCAGTGCCTATGCTCTCTCTGTCTTTAAAATTGTCACTGCAGGCTAGTGATCATTTATACCAATTCTAATTGGCACACTGGAACACCCTTATAATTCCCTAGTATATGGTACATAGGTACCCAGGGTACTGGGGTTCCAGGAGATCCCTATGGGCTGCAGCATTTCTTTTGCCACCCATAGGGAGCTCAGACAATTCTTACACAGGGCTGCCACTGCAGCCTGAGTGAAATAACGTCCATGTTATTTCACAGCCATTTTACACTGCACTTAAGTAAATTATAAGTCAGCTATATGTCTAACCCTCACTTAGTGAAGGTTAGGTGCAAAGTTACTAAGTGTGAGGGCACCCTGGCACTGGCCAAGGTGCCCCACATAGTACAGGGCAATTTCCCTGGACTTTGTGAGTGCGGGGACACCAGTACACGCATGCACTACATATATGTCAATACCTATATGTAGCTTCACAATGGTAACTCAGAATATGGCCATGTAACATGTCTAAGATCATGGAATTGTCCCCACATGCCACATCTGGTATTGGGATGCCAATCCCATGCATCCCGGGGCTGCAGCATGGACCCGGGTACTGCCAAACCAGATATCTGGGGTTTTCACTGCAGCTACTGCTGCTGCCTACCCACAGACAGGCTTCTGCCCTCCTGGGGTCTTGGCTGCCCAGTCCCAGGAAGGCAGAACAAAGGATTTCCTCTGCGAGTGTGTTACACCCTCTCCCTTTGGAAATAGGTGTTAAGGGCCTGAGAGGAGTAGCCTCTCATGGCCTCTGGGAATGCTTTGAAGAGCACAGATGGTGCCCTCCTTGCATAAACTAGTCTACAGCGGTTCAGGGATCCCCCAGCCCCTGCTCTGGTGTGAAACTGGACAAAGGAAAGGGGAGTGACCACTCCCCTGTCCATCACCACCCCATGGGTGGTGCCCAGAGCTCCTCCAGTGTGTCCCAGACCTCTGCCATCCTGAATGCAGAGGTGTGAGGGCACAATGGAGGCCTCTGAGTGGCCAGTGCCAGCAGGTGACATCAGAGACCCCTCCTGATAAGTGCTTACCTGACTAGGTGGCCAGTCCTCCCCTGAGGGCTATTTATGGACTTTCCTGTGGGCTTCTCTTCAGATAACGAATACAAGAGCTCACCTGAATTCCTCTGCATCTTCCTCTTTGACTTCTGCCAAGGATTGATCGCTCACTGCTCCAGGACGCCTGCAAAACTGCAACAAAGTAGCAAGAAGACAACCAGCGACATTGTAGTGCCTAATTCTGCCGGCTTTCTTAACTGTTTCCTGGTGGTGCATGCTCTAGGGGCTGTCTGCCTTCACCCTGCACTGGAAGCCAAGAAGAAATCTCCAGTGGGTCGACGGAATCTTCCCCCTGCTAACGCAGGCACCAAACTTCTGCTTCACCGGTCCTCTGGGTCCCCTCTCATTGTGACGAGCATGGTCCCTGGAACACAGGAGCTGGATCCAAGTGACCCCAACAGTCCAGTGGTCCATCTTTCCGAATTTGGTGGAGGTAAGTCCTTGCCTCCCCACGCCAGACAGTAATCCTGTGTACTGCATGAACTGCAGCTGCTAGGGCTTCTGTGCACTTTTGCAAGGAATCCTTTGTGCACAGCACAGCCCAGGTCCCCAGTACTCCACCCTGCATTGGTCAACTCGCTGAGTTGACCACCGGCTTTGTGGGACCCTCCTTTGTAGTGTGGAGACAACCGAAATGCTCAGTTTTCTTGAACCCGTGTTCAAGTTCTTCTGCGGGTGCTGCCTGCTTCCTCGTGGGCTCTCCGTGTTGCTGAGCACCCCCTCTGTCTCCTCCTCCAAGGGGCGACCTCCTGGTCCTTCCTGGGCCTGGCAGCATCCATTTTCTTCAACTGCGACCTTTGCAGCTACCAAGACTTGTTTGTGGTCTTCATGTGTGGAAACATCTCTGTATCCTCCAGCACGCCATGGGACATCTTCTGTGCAAAGGAGAAGTTCTTGCATCATCTGTTATTGCAGAATCTTCAGCTTCTTCCACCAGGAGGCGGCCATTTTGCACCTTCATCCGGGGATAAGTGGGCTCCTGCCCCCCTTGGACACTTTCGTGACTCTTGGTCTAGGTCCCTTTCCTTTGCAGGTCCTCAGATCCAGGAATCCGTCTTCAGTGCTCTGCAGTCTGTTGTGGTCTTTGCAGAATCTCCTATCACGACTTTAGTGTGTTTCTGGGGCAGTAGGGTAACTTTACTCCTACTTTTCAGGGCCTTGGGGTGGGGTATCTTGGACACCCTTAGTGTTTTCTTACACTCCCAGCGACCCGCCACACACTACACTAGCCCAGGGGTCCCTAAGTGGTTCGCATTCCACTTTGTTAGTAGATGGTTTGTGTTGCCCCTTTGCCTATTGCATCCTATTGTATTCTACAGTGTTTGCACTACTTTTCTAACTGTTTACTTACCTGATTTTGGTTTGTGTCTATATTTTGTGTATATTACTTACCTCCTAAGAGAGTATATCCTCTGAGATACTTTTGGCATATTGTCACTAAAATAAAGTACCTTTAATTTTAGTAACTCTGAGTATTGTGTTTTCTTGTGATATAGTGCTATATGATATAAGTGGTATAGTAGGAGCTTTGCATGTCTCCTAGTTCAGCCTAAGCTGCTCTGCTATAGCTACCTCTATCAGCCTAAGCTGCTAGAACACTACTAATTAACTAATAAGGGATTTTGGTTTGTGTATATATTTTGTGTATTTTATTTACCTCCTAAGGGAGTATATCCTCTGAGATATTTCTGACACATTGTCACTGAAATAAAGTACCTTTTTTTTTAGTAACTCTGAGTATTGTGATTCTTATGGTTTAGTGCTATATGATATGAGTGGTATAGTAGGAGCTTTGCATGTCTCCTAGTTCAGCCTAAGCTGCTCTGCTATAGCTACCTCTATCAGCCTAAGCTGCTAGAACACTACTAATCTACTAATAAGGGATAGCTGGACCTGGCACAAGGTGTAAGTACCATCAGGTACCCACTATAAGCCAGTCCAGCCTCCCACAATTTGTCAGTGAACAAATTCTGTTGGACAATGTATTCATGCCGTTATTGACACCAGCTAAGGCCTTTTCTAAGTTTTCTTTATCTATTTGCCTTAAATGCGCAACAGCTTCTATCTGAGAAAGCTTTCAGATCTCGTTGTACATAGCATATATGAATCTTGTAGAGCGTGGCTTCCTAGGACCTAGCAAAAAGTCCTGCAAGTCCACATCTTCAGAAAGAGTGTTAAGATGTTCTTTAACTGCGGCTAACGTGTTAGACTGTACCCATTGTTGGCACAGTTTCTCCACACTATGGCTCTCATTACAACCCTGGCGGTAAATGCCGCCTACCACCATGCTGACGGCCGCCAACATACTGTGACTGTGGCGGTAATCCGCCAAAGGTATTATGACCCACACAGAGAATCCCGCCACAATACAGACACCCACACAAGTCCGCCAGATCAAAGGTCAGTGATAAACCGGCAATAGCAAAACCCACACAGTCACGATAACAGGAATAAGCCCACAGTATCACGACCCACGAATCAATGCAGCGGTCTTTCAACCGTGGTAAACCATTGGCAGTAAAACCCCGCCGCGCTCAAAGTACACACACACCTACAAAACCACACTACATTGGACAATTCAAAATACACACACCTGACACACATACATACACCACACCAACACACTCATACCACTAAAACACACACCCACATTACCCACAACCCCTTACAACGAAAAAAAAGAGACCAAGCATAGAGAGACAATCAAAGAGCACACACTCACTCAGAGGCACAGAACACCATCACTCATACACCATCCACGCACATCACATCATACATCCCAGCACATCACCCCCCAAATCACCTCACACCACATCATGGCACCTCAAAGACACCCCAGGTTTTCTGAGGAGGAGCTAAGGGTCATGGTGCAGGAAATCATCCACAGCTATTCGGACCACAGGTGCAGCAGATGTCCATTGCAAGGAAGATGGAGCTATGGCGGAGAGTCAGCATCCAAGAACCGGGATGACATCAGGAAGAGGTGGAACGACCTACTGGGAAGGTGCGTTCCGTGGCATCAAGACACCAGATAGCAGTACAGAGGACTGGCGGTGGACCCCCACCTCCTCCCCCACAACTAACAACATGGGAGGAGCAAGTCTTGGCAATAATGCATCCTGAGGGCCTTGCAGGAGTAGCGTGAGGACTGGACTCAGGTAAGTCAAATCTTTACTACTTTATCCCCCCCACCCTACCTGCATGCCATCACATACCCCCACCCATACCCTCACTCCCATCACTCCATCACCTCACATCCACCCCACCATCACAACCTACACATCCCAATACCAAGCCCTGCATGCAACAACAATGAATAGACACCCATCACAGCCCTGCATGGATACCCATTATCACAGCATGCCCAGTAGAGGGACTCACCCAGCCCACACAATCAGCAATCACACAAGGCCAAGGCAACAGTGAAAGCACAATTCTATAAGGGAAACACACCCATTGAACAGGATGACCCACACAGATGCAATAACAATGCATTTGCATCGGTTATATCTCAGAACCACGAGTGCTTCAACCACCCATGGCTCAACAATGAGGTCGGAACAACGATCCTCGTTGTTATCACTAATGTCTTTACCACGAATGCCTTTACAACGATTTTACGTTGTAAACGCATTCCTGGTAAAGGCATTAGTGATCAGCATGCACGGTTCCAGAATGCTTCCCCCTAGCCGCCCACCCCCAAAAGTTACTGCCACCCCCCACCCCATCCTCACAACTACCCTGATCAGTATAAGGAAAGGTGCGGAAGACATTGTGACGCGAAGGGTTAATTAGCTTGAGCAGTGTAGATGAGCGTGACGCCTGCTGAATCCCCCCAAACAACGTGGAAAAGTTCATGATATTATTTTCAAGCTTGTTTGTGCAGAAGACTCCGTCTCAACCTTGAGAACAAGAGTACAGGGAGAAGATAGAATGAAAACAAAGGCTGGGGAAGGGCAGAGCATCCAAGTGCTGATAACATAGCTAGAAAATGCCAGAAAGAGATAGAATCCAAGCTTCGAGTTATTTAAGCACTGAAGTGTGGGTGAGGGATTCGAAGCTCGCAGATGGAGTTGTGAAAGCTGCCATGGCCCAACGCTGCCTCCCTGTTTTGCTGACCGTGATGCTTGAGGGGGAGAGAGGTCCAAGCAGGCGGTAGAGGGCTTCCCACAATTTCGTGGACTAAGTTAAGTTCCACACAGGGATGAAAGGCCTTTGTTTCTCTGCTCTATTATTATGATTGATTATTTATGCTTGCACGGTGTTTATAATCTGAAGTATTCAGCTCGTTTATATTTTGCTTTCTAAACATTGTAGTGTGAGCCTGCTGCAGTAACTGAAACATGCACTTTGGTGTGCAGTAAATCAAAGCTTATCTGAAGTATTCAGCTTGTTTATATATTGCTTCCTGAACATCGTAGTGTGAGCCTGCTGCAGTAATTGAAACATGCATTTTGGTGTGCAGTAAATCAAAGCTTATCTGAAGTATTCAACTCATTTATATTGTGCTTCCTGAACATCGTAGTGTGATGCATTTTGGTATACAGTTAATCAAAGCTTATATCTGTCAATGAACTCTTTGCTTATATATATGCATAGATGCTCTTTGTAGTGTACTTATATATAAATAGATGCTTTTCATTGCTATTCTTATTCTACTATTGTTAATGTGCTAAATGCATACATTTACCTGAAATTCTAGTAAAGCTAAATTGTATTTATAATTGGCGTGTGGTCCTTCATTGAGCGTCCTTATTGACTTATACCGAACAGGTGTCAACCAGTCACCTGGATAAGACATTTTGGTACCAGGAGTGGGGTATAAGTCAATAATGCCTCTTTGGGGACGTAAGAAAAATGGGGCAGAGAGTGGAAGGCAGCATGGGGCAGAAGCCAGATCCATTCCCGGGTGGTTAGCAACTGACCTGTTCTCTGGTGTGGCAGGACTCCTGAACCGGTGGGCAGCGCTGGTTTTATGGGAAGCACTGGATGAGAAAGTGACTCCTCTCTTAGTGGAAGATGCGGTCGAGAGTGTGAAACTAAGAGGGGCGAAGCTGGAGCTGAAAGCGGCAGGGCACGTGGGATGGCTTTTCCTGTCTGCGCTCCGTATGGTATACAGGAAGACAAAACTGCGGGATGAGGTTGCAGCCTTGCAGGAAAGGCAGTTACTTATGAAAGAGACCATAGAAAGTGCAGTGACTCGGGTGATCAAATGGAGGCAAGGTGCACCGCATTAGCAGTACGAGAAGCAAAGCAGAAGAGTAGGCAGAAGCCTAAAATGCCCTCAACTGTGCAAGTGAGGGCACTGGTACGCAAACAGAAGAGTAGGCAGAAGCCTAAATGCCCTTAGCTGTGCAAGTGAGGGCACTGGTACGCAAACAGAAGAGTAGGCATAAGCCTAAAATACCCTCAACTGTGCAAGTGAGGGCACTGGTACGCAAACACAAGAGTAGGCAGAAGCCTAAAATGCCCTCAACTGTGCAAGTGAGGGCATTGGTACGCAAAGAAAATTGGGATCCATATACTTGGGATGGAACCGTCTCAGACAATGATGACTGGGAGGATGAGGTGGAAGTTCGTGTAACAGAACTAGGTGGAGTGGAAAGTGGAGAAGGACGTGTAGGTGAAATTGAAGGTGAAAAGGGAGTGAATGGTGGGCAAATACAGAATTCTCGTTTGGTAAGAGATTATACGCAGAGTCAGTTGTTGGAGATAACCCGTATGTTTAGGCAGATGCCTGCAGAGCCTTTGTTTAAATGGTTGGTGAGATTGTGGGACACTGGAGCAAAAGATGCATTACAGAATCCTTTTACGTTAGGTCCCATCACAGAAGGAGACCCGTTTGAGTTGGAAATGATAGTACAGGATGATGTAGATGATGTAGTGATGTGGAGCCTATGGCAGAGGCAGGGAAAAAACAGGGTGCCACAAGATTGGGCCCAAGTGAAAACAGAACGCATAACTGATAATCGTCCGGTCACCTTAACAACATGGGTCCCCTTACTAGGTTGGACAAGAGAAGGAGGGGTTGGCAATAAAGTAGGCAGAGCGCAGAGGTTTGCCATCGTGACTTGGAAATGGTATCTGCAGCAGAGGGCAAAACCGGGACCAGCAGGAGTGTCGAAGTTACAAGAAGATAAGCTAGGGGAAGTGGACTTGCAGGCAACGGCCCCTGTGCCAGAGCCCTCTGAAATGGAATCCTCACCATTTAAGAAAGCCCCGCCTTTTGAACGACTCACCGAAGAAGAACAGCAAAATGCATGGATCACAGATGGTACCGCCCGGTACTAGCAAGGAAAAAGACAATGGCAAACAGTCGCATTCCAGCCTTCTACAGAAACGATGTTGCTGCGAGAAGGGGATAGTGAATCAAGCCAGCTTGCAGAACTGCAGGGGGTAGCAGCAGTGATCGAACAAGCAAGCCCCCATTGGAGAGAAAACATTTGTGTACACTGACAGTCGGGCCACTTACCAAGGACTAGTAAGCTGGGCCCCGACTTGGCACAAGGATGGATGGAAAATTAAAAGCACCCCCATTTCGGGAGGCGAGCAGCTATCGGAAGAGATGTGGGAGAAAGGGCAAAAATGTCAAATCTATGTGGGACATGTGGATTCCAATTGCCCATCGGATACCTCACTTGCATCTCTATTCAACAACACCGCAGATCAAATGGCCAAAACGCGAACGGTGGTCATCAAGGAGGAAGCTGAAGCTGCTTTAGCAAACAGGGCCCATGCAACATCCGGACATTTAGGAGAGAATAACACTTATTCATGGGCACAGCAACGACAAATTTCAGTTACTAAAGAACAAGTGCAACAAGCAGTAAAGGAGGGCCCCAAATGCAACCAGATTAGACAAATGCCCCTGCAAAAGAAGCCTAACGGCTATATCAGAAGAGGAACTGCAGCTGCTACGGTGTGGCAATTGGACAATATCGGGCCGCTACCAAACGAAGGAGGGAAAAGCTACGTATTGACCATGGTGGACACCTACTCTGGCCTTATGTTGGGTATGCCCTGTAAGTCTGCAGATCAAAAGTCCACTTTGCGAGGGCTAAACTACCTGATAAAACATTATGGGGCACCTGATGAGATCCAAACAGATAGGGGCACACACTTTTCAGGGAAAACAGTGCAGGGCTGG
Organism: Pleurodeles waltl; assembly: GCF_031143425.1. Lineage (NCBI taxonomy): Eukaryota > Metazoa > Chordata > Amphibia > Caudata > Salamandridae > Pleurodeles > Pleurodeles waltl. The sequence goes on from NC_090448.1 coordinate 703,288,719, forward strand.
GCGCAGGAACAGGGAATTTGGTGGATTGTGCACCTTAGTTATTATCCACAAGCTGCAGGCATGATTCGGAGATATAACGGATTGGTGAAAGAACAGCTAAAAAAGTTATCAGCACGTGACAGACTTGCACAAGTGATTTGTGAACAAGCGTACACCCCCCACATTGAAGAAAGATCTGCCCCCCCGATAACACCCAGAGAGGTGAGGGAGGATTTGGAAGCACAGGAAGAAAAGTTTGGGTGAACCATCCAGGGGAAAAGCCAGAGGCAGGAGAGCTATTGAGTCAAGGGGTGGGGAGTACGTATATTGTACTTTTAAAGAACTCTAATGTACCTGTATTTGTACCTGCAGTGAGACTTACCCCACGGTCATAAACGATGACATCTGCGTTGATGATAGCAGAGAATGCTGTTACGGACCTTCATGTCACTTGTGCACCTCAAGCCGCTAACGTAACTGATGACCAGGGAAATGTTTCACTTTGCAACGTGGAGGTACCTGGAGGCAAGTGGATGGCTGCCAAAGCTGTGACCTGGAAGGTAACTGGACAGCAAATCCGACATGCCAATGGACTGAACGAGTTGCAGGGGATGCCAGCAACAGTACAGGCTTTGAGTTATATGCTAAACATGATATGTAAATATTGTGATACCAGGACACATGGTGGTTGTTACAATGAACAATGGAACCAAAGGAATTCGATACTCCAAACCACCAGCCTTCATGTTTTATGTAACTGAAAGACGCATGGTTAGCAACTTAAGAAACATTTCTATAGTTCGATATAAAATAGGATGTAAGCAAGCTCTGCATGCAAGTATAATTAATCGTATTGTGTTACAGATAAATATTGCCAAGGGGAATGTCTCAAAGTATGACCCATTATGTGCACCATGGACACCACAGTTATGGCCCTTGCCAAAGTTACGCATTAGAAGAGATCTAGGGTCCTTGATAGCTGGGGCCACTGGATTCGGGGTAGGGGCCCTGAATTATTTTGATGTTGAAGCCATTAGGAATAAGCTATCTTCTACAGGATATAGTACAGGAGAGGCCATAAAAGTAATTTCTCAATGGGGGACCACACACTGACAAAAAGTGGATTGATTAAACAAATCACACTGTAGATCCCACTAGATGTGCAGGTTGGTCTAAGGGGTGGGTATATACCCACACTGGACGGGTGCTAGATCCATGTCTTCACACAATACCGGGAGAATGTGAATGGTTACCTTATCCTATTAAATGGCACAGATTTATATCAGATAGGGACAGAGAGCATATGTTATGTCATTAATCATCCCTTACTTATTAACACATTTATACAAACCACCGGAGAGCAAGTAATGTGTATGCGCAATATTACCAGCATTATTGACATAAGCACTCACATCTCACATCTTGTACCTACCGACTAAGTTCACCATAACCACATTACAGACACAAATGCATGCGCAGTTAGAGTAGAACATCTTGCTTGTTGTTAAGATACCCAGATTAGAGGCAATCAGGCACTACGCACAAGTTACCTTTGCTAAATTTGATATGGCAGCTAAATACACCAAGGATACAGCCATACTGATGACCATGAACGCTAAACAGCTTATGCACACTGCTTCATGCATCCAGCAAATAACTGAGCATCATTGGTATGTCATCTTCTTAGGCTGGGCACTAGGAGCTATGAAGACGCTAAATATAGTGTTACAACAGCTAATTTGGTTTTTGATTGTTTGTGTCACGCTAATGACTATACTATGTAGACTATGGGGGTGATTCTGACCCCGGCGGTACAAGACCGCCGGGGCCAGGGTCGGCGGGAGCACCGCCGACAGGCCGGCGGTGCCCCGCAGGGCATTCTGACCGCGGTGGTTCGGCCGCGGTCAGAAGAGGCAAACCGGCGGTCTCCCGCCGGTTTACCGCTGCCCTTAGAATCCCCCATGGCGGCGCAGCTTGCTGCGCCGCCATGGGGGATTCTGACACCCCCTACCGCCATCCTGTTCCTGGCGGTTCGCCCGCCAGGAACAGGATGGCGGTAGGGGGTGCCGCGGGGCCCCTGGGGGCCCCTGTCGTGCCCATGCCAATGGCATGGGCACGGCAGGGGCCCCCGTAAGAGGGCCCCGCAAAGTATTTCAGTGTCTGCTAAGCAGACACTGAAATATGCGACGGGTGCAACTGCACCCGTCGCACCCCTGCAACTCCGCCGGCTCAATTCTGAGCCGGCGTCCTCGTTGCAGGGGCATTTCCTCTGGGCCGGCGGGCGCTCTTTTGGAGAGCGCCCGCCGGCCCAGAGGAAATGTCTAAATGGCCGCCGCGGTCTTTTGACCGCGGTGCGGTCATTCAGCGGCGGTACCTTGGCGGACGGCCTCCGCCGTCCGCCAGGGTCATAATCAGGCCCTATATGTATGCACAAAACAGCTTTATACTAAGATGCAGGCGCTTAGAATAACGCTGACCAGTATTAGTAGCAACCTAGCTAGCGGAATGTCAAAGTAAATGATATCCGTTTCGCATGCATCACGCTCATCCAAGGGGTGGAGTGATCAGTATAGGGAAAGGTGCGGAAGACATTGTGACGCAAAGGTTTAATTAGCTTGAGCAGTGTAGATGAGCGTGATGCCTGCTGAAACCCCCCCCGAACAACGTGGAAAAGTTCATGATATTATTTTCAAGCTTGTTTGTGCAGAAGACTCCGTCTCAACCTTGAGAACGAGAGTACAGGGAGAAGATGGAATGAAAACAAAGGCTGGGGAAGGGAAGAGCAGACAAGTGCTGATAAAATAGCTAGAAAATGCCAGAAAGAGATAGAATCCAAGCTTCGAGTTATTTAAGCACTGAAGTGTGGGTGAGGGATTCGAAGCTCGCAGATGGAGTTGTGAAAGCTGCCATGGCCCAACGCTGCCTCCCTGTTTTGCTGACCGTGATGCTTGAGGGGGAGAGAGGTCCAAGCAAGCCGTAGAGGACTTCCCAGCATTTCGTGGACTAAGTTAAGTTCCACACAGGGATGAAAGGCCTTTGTTTCTCTGCTCTATTATTATGATTGATTATTTATGCTTGCACTGTGTTTATAATCTGAAGTATTCAGCTCGTTTATATTTTGCTTTCTAAACATTGTAGTGTGAGCCTGCTGCAGTAACTGAAACATGCATTTTGGTGTGCAGTAAATCAAAGCTTATTTGAAGTATTCAGCTCGTTTATATTTTGCTTCCTGAACATCATAGTGTGAGCCTGCTGCAATAATTGAAACATGCATTTTGGTGTGCAGTAAATCAAAGCTTATCTGAAGTATTCAACTCATTTATATTGTGCTTCCTGAACATCGTAGTGTGATGCATTTTGGTATACAGTTAATCAAAGCTTATATCTGTCAATGAACTCTTTGCTTATATATATGCATAGATGCTCTTTGTAGTATACTTATATATAAATAGATGCTTTTCATTGCTATTCTTATTCTACTATTGTTAATGTGCTAAATGCATACATTTACCTGAAATTCTAGTAAAGCTAAATTGTATTTATAATTGGCGTGTGGTCCTTCATTGAGCGTCCTTATTGACTTATACCGAACAGGTGTCAACCAGTCACCTGGATGAGACATACCCCAACCCCCCACCCCCAAAATTACCCCAACCCCCTCCCCTAAAACCTAAACCACCCCAACCCCCAACCCACCCCTTAAACCTAAACCCTGACCCCCCTCCCCAAACCCTAATCACCCCAAGCCCCCCACCCCACCACCAAAAAACGAAAAATACCCCAAGTCCCCACCCTCCCCTAAAACCTAAGCACCCCAACCACCACTAAAACTTAAACCCTGATCCCCCCACCCCCTAAACCCTAATCACCCCGAGTCCCCCACCCCACCCCAAAACTAAAGATACCCTGAGTCCCCACCCCGCCCCTAAAACCGAAACACCCCAACCCCCCACCCACCCCTAAAAACTTAACCCTGACTCCCCCTTCCCCCAAACCCTAATCACCCCGAGCCCCCCACCCCACCTCACCACTCCCCAAAGAAAAACAGCCCCAGTCCCAGCCCAACTTACCTCCTCCTTCACTGTGTCGACTCCAACTCCCTTCTTCTGTGCCTTAACCACGCATGTACATGGTTCAGACATGCGTGGTTAAAGTACGAAAACCAGGAAGTCGTGGAAAACGAAAGCGTTGTTTCACTTTCGTTTTCCACGACTTCCTGGTTTCGGAGTCGTTGTTCCGGGTGTTTCCCCATTTGCATCCCAACAGGACCCCTGCCCAACGTCACTGGACAGGAGGTGCCAGCTACATCCAGTCCCCCCCCAGAAGAGGCCCACTGTGATGATAGCAGCTCTGCACGCCTGGATCACGATGACCAACCTGGCCCATCTGGGACCTCTGGACAGTTGGTTACCCTGCCAAAGTCCCAAACCACCACAGAGCCTCCCCCTCAGGAAACACCACCACAGCACCCATCAGTGGGCCCATGCCACTGTCTCCAGGACACATCAATCAGCAGTGTGGCCACCACTATAGGGACCTCAGGCAACCCCACAAACACAGGACGATCAGGGACCTGGGGTTTGTGGCAGTGGGCACACAGTTCAGGGGACAGAGGAACAGGACAACAGGGAAGCTGGGAGGACTGCTGTGCGACAGGGGAAGGACAGACCCAGGGAACCGACCCTCCACGAGGCACTCTCAAACATCATGGAACCACACCACCATTCCCAGGAGACCATGGGCACAGTACTTGCCAAGTTTCAGGAGACCCATTGGCTGCAGGAGGGACATTACATGGGGATCAAGGAGGACCTCACAAAAATCTACACCATTCTGGTCACCATAGCAGGGGTGCTGGCTGATATGGGCAAGACCATAAGGGAGGCAGTGGCACAACAAAGGGCCCCTGACACTAGCCAAACCAAGGAACAGCCTTCCACCTCCGCCGGCGCTAGTGGACAGGAGGCCCCACCACAGGAACAACAGGCCACCAGCACCCCACCCCCTGCAGCATACTAACATTCCCAGGATACGCTGGGCCGGATCTTGGACAACGTGTAGGAGAACAGGCAGCTGCAGGAGGCACAGTACCACGGGATCAGGGAGGACTTGAAGGCCATTAACACCACCCTGGTCTCCATTGCAGGGGTGCTGGCAGACATGGCAAACATTATGAGGGAGGCAGTATCACACCAGCGGGCCCCTGCCACTAGCCAGACTACTGAACAGCCCTCCACCTCCGCTGCCGCTATTGGACAGGAGGTCCCGCCACAGGACCAACAGGTCACCCCCTGCAGAAGGAGAACCAACCCGCAAACGGTCTCTGCGATCCAGGCAGAAGACAAAGAATATTGCCAAGACCCCCGCCAGGAAATAGGACCCATCTGGTTGTCGCCCTGCTGTCCCACTCTGTTACCCTGTCCACCTTGAACTGCAACTGCTATTGCTCCCCTTCCTATGCCCCCTTGGACAATGCACCTGTGATGGCATGAGACTGGACTCTACCATGGACCTTCCTCCACCATCACCACAGCCCCTTGCACATACCCTTATACTTATTAGCACCTAAATATACACCCTTGAAACAAATACCAATCTGGAGTCAGTCTGATGATTCACAAATGTATTAGTACAACATTAGCAAAGCATTGCAAGGGATATGTTCATTAACTCATACCAATGTATGACAGTTGTTGGGCAGCAGTACACATAGCAGAAGCCTGAATGGGGTACACAGATCTGAAAAAAGGAAACCCAAAGGGAACAGTCAGTGTCCATTGACAGAGGGTAAGAGGCTGCCATGTACAATGTACTAAAGTATACTGAAATGTGAAGAGGAGTTACAGTCTCTTACCTGTGTGTCACTGGAAGTACTGCAGGATAATGTTTGTTCTATTGTCAACATCTTCTTCCTCTGCCTCCTCTTTGTCACTGTCCACAAGCTCCACCACTGACACAAGACCATCACCAGGCTCATCCTCCAGCAGAAAAGGCACCTGGTGTCTCAATGCCAGGTTGTGTAACATACAGCATGCAACGATGATCTGGCACACCTTCTTGTGTGAGTAGTACAGGGAGCCACCTGTCAGATGGAGGCACCGGAATCTGGCCTTTAGGAATCCGAATGTCCTCTCAATAATCCTCCTAGTTCGTGCAGGTGCCTAATTGTAATGTTCCTCTGCCCTTGTCCTAGGATTCCTCACTGGGGTCAGTTGCCATGACAGGTTGGGGTAACCAGAGTCACCTGCAAATATCGAGGGACAATTGTGAGACACGCACTAACCCTTAGTGACAACCCCACACCCAGACACCTACTCATATAGTGTGGGGACCTTAGCCTGACCTATTAGCCACCCGGTGCCTCTGGAGTTGGCCCATCATATAAGGGATGCTGCTATTCCTCAAGATAAAGGCATCATGCACAGAGCCAGGATACTTTTCATTGACATGGGAAATGTACTGGCCCGCCAAACACCCCTTCTGCACATTCAGAGAGTGAAAGCTTTTTCTATTTCTGAACACTTGTTTATTTCTCCGGGGGAGGACAAATGCCCCATGTGTACCATCAATGGCACTAATGATGCTGGGGATATGTCCCAGGGCAAAGAAGTCAGCTGTCACTGTGGCCAAATCCTCCACCTGGGGGAACACGATGTAGCTGCGCATATGTTTCAGCAGGGCAGACAACACCCTGCTCAACACGTTTGAGAACATTGGCTGAGACATCCCTGATGCCATGGCCACTGTAGTTTGGAAGGAGCCACTTGCCAGGAAATGGAGCTCTGACAGGACCTGCACTAGAGGGGGGATACCTGTGGGCTGGCGGATAGCTGACATCAGGTCTGGCTCCAACTGGGGACACAGTTCATGGATTGTGGCACGATCAAGTCTGTATGTGATTATAATGTGTCTGTCCTCCATTGTCGAGAGGTCCATCAGGGGTCTGTACACCGGAGGATGCTGCCATCTCATCATCTGCCTCAGCTGTTGTTGTAGCCTATGGAGGATAACGGTGAGCAGAAGGTCATTTATCAAATAGATAGTACAACTGTGTCTGAATTAATGTTACAGAAGCAATGTGTGAAGTCGAGAGTCAGTAGATGTGGAAATATGTGCTGTGACGCAGTTAGGTGCCATGCCATGTGCCCCCCTGAAATGGCGGCTGCCTGACCTGTAAGGAGGGACAAGGGGAAATGAGGTACCTGCGCTGGCATTGTGCAGCGTCGTGGTAGGCGGTCAAAGACCGCCACGCAACTCCGCATTGGTTAGCATTGGGCCCTATGGGTTCCAGGAGCCAATGGCGATGTATGCCGGCGTTGACGGTACGCACCGCCATGGACGTCACTGTCATTTTCTACCCATTCACTCACTTGATACCTGACCTTCAACAGGAGAGGACCTACACTGCAAGTGCTGCTGTGACCTGTGTCTGGAAGCGACAATGGCTCATGTGTCTGGGGAAAGGGCCCCTGCTTTCACTGCGGAGAAGTTGGAGAAACTGGTGGATGGGGTCCTCCCCCAGTACACGCTACTTTACGGTCCTCCAGACAAACAGGTGAGTACACTGTGAGCATGATGCGTGGGCAATACCTGTTTGGAGTGGTGTGGATGTAAGCCACTTTTGGGGGGTGCTAATGCATCCTGGCCTGACTGTTGCATGCAAGGTGATCAGTGTATGTGCATCAGGCCATGGGTGGGAACTGGTGGACAATGAGTATGACGGTCCGGACGGGTGAGTAATTAAATTTTCCGCTGTCTTTACCCTCTAGCAAAGCAAAACAAAACGCTGCGTAACTGGATGGACGGAATGCGGAACCAATCAAACATTCACCCCCAGTCACAGATATGGGTTTAATCCATCCGTTATTTTGCTCACCGTGCCACCCCAGTTTGAACCCAGCCATATGCAAATCAGTCTTGACCCTGTTCCTCATGGGAACAGTCCAGCCCGAACTGCCAGGCCAGGTTCTTCCTGGACCGGAAACAAGCATCCTGGGACCGGTTTTGGGGTTTCACCCCTCATCAGCCAGGCTAGCTTGAATCCAGTGGCACAGTGAGCCCGGGACCCACGTCTGGGCATACCCGGCGCACTTAGGGCGGCAAAAGCAAAGTAAAACAAAACGCTGTGGGATAGCGTAACTGGATGGACGGAATGCAGAACCAATCAAACATTCACCCCCAGTCACAGATCTGGGTTTAATCCATCCATTATTTTGCTCACCGTGCCACCCCAGTTTGAACCCAGCCATATGCAAATCAGTCTTGACCCTGTTCCTCATGGGAACAGTCCAGCCCGAACTGCCAGGCCAGGTTCTCCCTGGACCGGAAACAAGCATCCTGGGACCGGTTTCGGGGTTTCACCCCTCTTCAGCCAGGCTAGCTTGAATCCAGTGGCACAGTGAGCCCGGGACCCACGTCTGGGCATACCCGGCGCACTTAGGGCAGCAAAAGCAAAGCAAAACAAAATGCTGTGGGATAGCGTAACTGGATGGACGGAATGCAGAACCAATCAAACATTCACCCCCAGTCACAGATCTGGGTTTAATCCATCCATTATTTTGCTCACCGTGCCACCCCAGTTTGAACCCAGCCATATGCAAATCAGTCTTGACCCTGTTCCTCATGGGAACAGTCCAGCCCGAACTGCCAGGCCAGGTTCTCCCTGGACCGGAAACAAGCATCCTGGGACCGGTTTCGGGGTTTCACCCCTCATCAGCCAGGCTAGCTTGAATCCAGTGGCACAGTGAGCCCGGGACCCACGTCTGGGCATACCCGGCGCACTTAGGGCGGCAAAAGCAAAGCAAAACAAAACGCTGTGGGATAGCGTAACTGGATGGACGGAATGCGGAACCAATCAAACATTCACCCCCAGTCACAGATCTGGGTTTAATCCATCCATTATTTTGCTCACCGTGCCACCCCAGTTTGAACCCAGCCATATGCAAATCAGTCTTGACCCTGTTCCTCATGGGAACAGTCCAGCCCGAACTGCCAGGCCAGGTTCTCCCTGGACCGGAAACAAGCATCCTGGGACCGGTTTCGGGGGTTTCACCCCTCATCAGCCAGGCTAGCTTGAATCCAGTGGCACAGTGAGCCCGGGACCCACGTCTGGGCATACCCGGCACACTTAGGGCAGCAAAAGCAAAGCAAAACAAAACGCTGTGGGATAGTGTAACTGGATGGACGGAATGCGGAACCAATCAAACATTCACCCCCAGTCACAGATCTGGGTTTAATCCATCCATTATTTTGCTCACCGTGCCACCCCAGTTTGAACCCAGCCATATGCAAATCAGTCTTGACCCTGTTCCTCATGGGAACAGTCCAGCCCGAACTGCCAGGCCAGGTTCTCCCTGGACCGGAAACAAGCATCCTGGGACCGGTTTCGGGATTTCACCCCTCATCAGCCAGGCTAGCTTGAATCCAGTGGCACAGTGAGCCCGGGACCCACGTCTGGGCATACCCGGCGCACTTAGGGCGGCAAAAGCAAAGCAAAACAAAACGCTGTGGGATAGCGTAACTGGATGGACGGAATGCGGAACCAATCAAACATTCACCCCCAGTCACAGATCCCTCTAGGTCAGCGCCCACCAGAAAAAGGGTATTTGGCGTGCCATCGCCAAGGAGGTGCGAACCCTGGGGGTCTATCACAGGCGGAGCACCGACTGCCGCATGAGATAGGAGGACTTGCGCCGCTGGGCCAAGAAGACGGCGGAGGCCCAGCTGGGGCTGGCCTCCCAACGTGGAAGAGGTGCCCGTCGCACCATGACCCCCCTGATGTTCCGCATCCTGGCGGTGGCCTTTCCGGAGTTGGATGGGCGCTTGAGGCCATCACAGCAGCCACAAGGGGGTGAGTACAGTTTAAGAAAGCTGACTGTGCGTGCTTTAGGAACTAGATGGCTGGAGGAGGTGGGCTGTGGGTGCACCTAGGCAAGGGCGGAGGGCGAGGGGAGCTCCACGATGGGGACAGGAGAGGAGACCAGTGACAGCGACTCCTCCTCTGATGGAAGCTATCTGGCGGTGGCGGACACCTCTGTGCCCACCCCAACAACAGGTACAGCCGCCACCCCCCCTGCCAGCACCGCCCTCCTAGCAGCTCCTCAGCATGTTTCCTGTGCCCGCTCACCCAGGAGGGTGGGCATCTCCTTCGCCCCAGGCACCTCAGGCCCTGCCCCAGTCAGCCCGCTGCCCTCAATGAGGAGGCTATTGACCTCCTGAGATCCCTCATTGTTGGGCAGTCAACCATTCTGAATGCCTTCCAGGGTGTCGAGAGGCATTTGCAACAAACAAATGCATACCTGGAGGGCATTCATTCTGGCGTGGCGGCCCAAAAGAGAGCATTTCAGGCTCTGGCCTCAGCACTGATGGCAGCCATTGTCCCTGTGTCCAGCTTCCCCCTCCAACTTCCACTAACCAGACCCAATCCCCTCTACCTCAGCCTAACGCAAGCACACCTTCAGACCAGCATGCACACACATCAACACACAAAAGTGGCTCATGAAAACATAAGCACCACACATCAAACAGGCACTCACAAAAGCACCATACCCATGCACACATACCAACATCAACTTCCTCCACTGTGTCCCCCTCCTCCTCTTCCTCCACCTCCCTCCCAGTATCGTCTCCACTCACACCTGCATGCACTACATCATCAGCCACTGCCTCCCATCACCAGCATGCACATCACAACACACCCCTCACAAGCAATCACAAACCCACAACCATTCACACGTCCCCTGTGTCCTCTCCCAGTGTGTCTGTGAGCACTCCTCCCAAAGTACACATCGCAGGCACACACCCACTCAAAAGCCATCCACCTCACAACAACCTCTAGCCCATACACCTTCACCCAAACTCAGCAGACATACACCTCCTACAACAACTTTCTTTTCCCCCACTCCCACACCCCTTCCATATTCCCATCCCAGTGTGCCTAATAAACTTTTTCTAGCTAACGTTGACCTCTTCCCTACACCTACCCCCTCCATCCTTCCCCTATGGCCAGGATGTCTAGATCCCAGGCCAGCACCTCAGCCACCAAATCAGCGTCCGCTGTGGTCCCTGCAAGTCTGTGAGGATCGAAGAGGGCACCCGTCAGGGCTGCCAGTGTGCTGCCTACAGATGGTAAGGACAACCCGATTCTGCCACCTGCCAAGGTCAAGAAGGGGCCGGCATGCAGCAGGGAAAAGTTGCACCACTCACCCAGCAAGGCCTCATCCAAACCCAAAGAGGACAGTGCAAATGTCCCAGCAGCGACTACCAAGAAGGGGAAGGGACACAAAAGCAAGGGCAAGTCACCTCAGGGCACGAAGCCTCCTGGTGATGGGCTGGTGACTACCCTTTCCCCAGACAGGCCACCAACCTGTACCACGGTCAGCACCGCTGCAAAAATCGCCACATGCACCGCCACATGCACTGCCACTTGCACTGCCACCTGGCCCGCCATCTCCACCACCCCCTGCACCGCCGATGCCACAATGACAGTCACCAGCATGCTCCACAGTGATCAGCCGTCCAAGGCTGCCGAAGATGGTTTGGTGTCTCCCTTCACTACTACAGACACCTGCACCATGGGCAGCACCGGCAGCATCTCCAACCGCAGCCACCGTCGCAGCCACCGCCACCTGCACCACCATCTGCACTGCCACGTGCCCAGCCGGTGCCACTACATCGGACATCAGCACCATCCACAGTGGGCAGCCGTCCGAGGCTGCAGGTGACGTCCTGGACCCTGCACGCACCACATGAGGCACCAGCACTGGCACTACCAGCACTTTGCAGCCTAAGTCACCGCAGGATGGAGTGTGGCTCTGCCTCCATGGAGTATCATGCTACCTGTTCCCTGCACATCTCGTGGCTCAGACACCAAGGTAGGGGAATGGGAACTGCCACACCCCAGGTGCAGCATCACTGGGCACAAAGCCCCCTCCAGAACCAGTGGGAGAAGGCATCCACTCACCCCCTCCTTGGCAGGATGAAGCACACTGGGCACAAAGCCCCCTCCAGAATCAGTGCAGAGATGCATCCACTCCCCCATTCCTTGGCAGGATGAAGCACACTGGGTACAAAGCCCCCTCCAGAACCAGTGGAAGAAGGCATCCACTCAGCCCCAATCCTTGGCAGGATGAAGCACACTGGGCACAAAGCCCCCTCCAGAACCCGTGGAGAAGCCATCCACTAGAGAGACTGTGATCTTACACTCTCTAGGACCAAGCAGTGGGCAAACCACCCACTTGAGAGACTGTGGCCTTGCACTCCCCAGGACCAAGCAGTGGGCAAACCACTCACTTGAGAGTCTGTGGCCTGGCACTCCCTAGGACCAAGCGGTGGGCAAACCACCCACTTGAGAGACTGTGGCCTTGCACTCACCAGGACCAAGCAGTGGGCAAACCGCCCACTTGAGAGACTGTGGCTTTGTACTCCCCAGGACCTAGCAGTGGGCAAACCACCCACTCGAGAGACTGTGGCTTTGCACTCCCCAGGACCAACCAGTGGGCATGGAGCCCCCTCGAGGAGCAGTGGCGTAGTACCATCCACTGGCTGAGGTACCCCCCTCCCCTTCCGCCTGAGGTGCCTGTGTTTTTTTCGACCTGATGCCCCTGCAGTGTTCCCTCCATTTTGAGGCAGGTGTCAATTGCTATATATGAATGTTCCAAAATATCACTGGTTAAACTCATTCCTTTTGCCCTTGCGTTCTTCCAGGGGGTGAAGGGGTGTATCTGTAATGTTGTTGGATGGGTTAGTGTGTATGGTGTTGTGGGTGAGGGCGGGGGAGGGGGTGTTGCATGTGTGTGTCACTCTCTTCCCCCCCTTCCCTGTGTGCTAGGTGCAGTACTCAACGCCGTTGTCGTCGCTGTCTTCTTTCTACTTCCTGGTGTATTAGTAGATTCACCAACATGGGGAGGACCTGCAGTTCGGGCTCTATGGCGTCCTGGTTCTTCGTGGAGTGTCGGAAGGTGAGTGGTTCCCCTTCAGTGTACTGTTTCTGCCATGCTTTTGATGTTGTTGGTACCACCCCGGAAAAGGTGGTGGATTGGTCTGTCATAATAGGGTGGGCGGTACATTGTCTTCCGCCTGTCTGTTGGCGGTGACCGCCGAGGTGTTTGTTGCTACCGCCGTGGCGGTCGGAGTGTTAAAGTGGCTGTCTATGTTGGCGGTTTCCGCTGTGGTCGTAATCCCATTTTTCTTACCGCCGGCCTGTTTTTTTTTTCCTGAAATCTTTTTATTGTTATTGCAGCTTTACCATAACATTTTGACTTTTCATTAACATTAATACAACAGACATTCGTAAATGTTAGGCATATTGCGTAGTTATAAGAGTGAACAGCAGGTAACAAGACATGCTTAATGATATCAACCAGAGCAGTGGAAGAGCATTCAAACATGCATTGTTGCATTATGTAGTCATTAGGGTTCGCCTAAGATTTAGTACGGATGATCCATCTAAGGAGAAATTGGGTCTTTGGTGTGAAATACAGAGCAATAGATTTCATGACTCTCCCCTAGCCCTTTCGTGAAAGTTTATGCGCAATAACTGTGATGTACATATAAATGCTGATCCTGAATTAACAACAAATAACAACAGTAACGTTCCTAAACAATGGAGTACTATATCTTCAAGCGTTTGATGATTGCATGATTTTGCCTTTGTGTCTGTGAAGACCCTTCAATGTCGCAAAGATGTGTTAACGTGTGTTGGGACCATGTTTAAGCACTAGATGCCTGATGTCTACTATGACTTTGCCTACAGATTTGAGATGGGAGCGTAACAAACTATTAGCGCTCCGGCGGACACTATCGCGCGCTCCTATTTGTGGTTGGGTGCAAGTCCGTCCCAAATACTAGTCTGACTCCTCCGAATCAGAGCCTGCGCCTGATTTTTTTTAGTGCGCCAGCATCACCTCCCAGCTGTCTGATAGTGGGTATTTGCGCAGCCCAAGTGCATCCTCCTGCCTCAATGCCACCCCCTCCGCACCCGCCCAAATGATTGCTTCCAAGCCAATTCAGTAGGTGCCTCTGCAGACTTCCATCTGCGGGTTATCACCCTTTTGGCCGTCAGTAAGCCCAAATCTAAAAATCTTGTGGTGGCCCTGTGACGCGTGCCTCTAGGGAATAGACCTAGCACGCAGACCTCCCATGTGAACGATACTGTGCGTGTCGTGCATGCTGATAAACAGTCCACTACGGCTCTCCAGTAGCTGTGTAAGGAGGGGCAGGACCATAACATGTGGATTATGTCTGCATTGAGGTGTTTGCAGTGGGGGCAAGCTGCATCGCAATGAGAGAAATATCTGTTAATGCGAGCTGGCGTAAAGTATGCCCTATGGATGATGTAAAATTGTATAAGTCGAAATCTGGAGTTACGAGGTACATTAGTATGGCTAGAGAGAACAGATTTCCACTGCAAGTCCGTGAAGGAGGTAGCCGATTCATTTTCCCAAGCAGTACGCAGTGCGTTGTGCTCCTGGGCCATGTGCGTTCGCAGTGCATCTGTGAACCACCTAATCAGGTGTCTTCCCTGTCCCATCACTTGAATGTATTGTATTAGTAGGTGGGTCGGAGGGGCAGTCGTTAGGTCTCCCCATTCAGTTGATAAAGATCGCAACAGTGAGCTATACAGTAGAAACTGCCCGCGACCAAACCAGGGAACAAGATCAGCCTACCATCCCTATACAGATCGCACAACATACGCAGTCCGCAGCATGCCACACTCATAGTTCAGCTCCCGACGTGACTTTAGGGCCATGAGGTGTACCCAGTAGGGCCAGGACCGGGGCAAATGGGACAGTTTCCCTAGTGAGGCGCAGGGACCTTTGGTAACAACTGTGAGCCACCTTAAGGAAAAGTTGCTCCGGCAGCACCAAGCGCGTGAGTGGGTGAAACAAATGTGCCACCTGTGTAAGGGACCAGGGGCCCACAGTGGTTGCCGTATCTGGCAGATGGAGGCCCGCTAGCCATTTGGACACCCACTGGAGCTGGGAAGCCAAATAATAATGTTCTGGATTAGGAGCCAATAGACCGCACCGCTCCAGTGGCATATAGAGTTTCTTAAGTGCAACTCTGCAGCACCCCTTCTTCCAGATAAATTCTCTCAGCTTGGCTTCCAGGTCCCTGAAAAAACTGACCGGTATGTAGTGAGGGAGGTTGGAAAAGTAGTATAATAAATGTGGTAGTACAATCATTTTCAATAGGGCAATCCTACCCGCCACAGATAGTGGCAGCGTTTGCCAGAAGGCCATCTGGGATCTAATGGAGGACACCGCCCTCTTAAGGTTCCCGTCAAATAAGTCCTCTTTATGGTGGTAGATATGGATGCCTAAATATCTGTACATATGAGGTTGCCAAGGAACAGCAACTCCAGAAAGGCGCAATTCTGGGTTTGGGAGTGTAGGATCGAAGGGGAAGAGGCAGGACTTAGCCCAATTAACTCTTAGTCCAGCGAGTGAGGCAAACTGCTGCAGCAATGTCAAGACCACTGAAGGAACCCGCATGATGTCTCTGAAATACAGTAAGAGGTTGTCGGCATATAGCGATACACTGTGTAGGCCATCTCCTAGGGCAATTCCCCAGCATGGGCCCTGATCATGTAAAACCGCAGCCAAGGGCTCCATGGCAAGGAAGAACAGCAACGGAGAAAGGAGACAACCCTGTCTCGTGCCCTTGCGTACATCAATCAGCTCTGAAATATTCCCCCCCATTTTGACCCGGACTTGAGGATTAGTGTATAGTATCCTAACCATGCGAAGAAAGCGGGGTCCGATGCCAAAACGCTGCAGGACCTCAAAAAAGAATGACCACTCTAGAGAATCAAAGACTTTCTCCAGGTCGAGAACCAGGCATCCCGCCAATGGCCAGTCCCGTTTCGAACAGTGCATAACACAGAACAGCCACCTAATGCTATGTGATGTATCTCGTGCAGGCACAAATCTGTTCTGGTCTGGGTGTACCAGGTCCGGCACCATGGGTGCCAGGCGCGACTCTAGGGTCTTGGCCAATATTTTATAGTCTGTGTTAAGCATTGCCAATGGGCGATATGAGCCAAGCTCCGTCGGGTCCTTGCCTGGTTTGGGAAGGGATACCAGCATCACCTCATTCTGGGATGCCGATAAAAATCCTCTCTGCACAGACTCTTCGTATATGCGGAGGAGTTAGGGTGCAAGGATTGAGGAGAATGCCTTATAAAAATCAGCTGGTAGACCATCTGGGCCTGGAGTCCTACCCGCGGATAGTTCGTGAATACTAGCTTGGATCTCGGCGAGCTCAAGAGGCTCCTCCAATGTATTCCTCTGGGCAGCCATCAGGCGGGAGAGCGCAACCGCCGAGAGGAATTCTGCACAAGTCCGCCGATGGGTAGATGCAGCTGAGTCATATAGAGTCCTATAGTGTTTCGTGAATGCTGAGTGTATTTCCGATGATGTATGAAACATGTTTCCAGCCTCCGAGCGCATCTCCATGATTGGGCCATGGTCTCGTTTGCTCCTGGTCAACCAAGCTAAGAGTTTGCCCGAATTATCCGCGGAGGCGTGTGTACGCGCCGAGTGAGCGGCATAATTTAAGCGACGTAACTGCTCAAGGAGAGATAGATGCTCACAGAACTATCTCAGTGGGACTTCGGGCAATCTCCCATTTAGGGCACAGCAGGCTCCGCTCTATATGAGTGAGTTTGCGCTCCACCGAGCGACGCAGGTTCCACTGCGTCCCCATACAATGACCCCTAATAAAAACCTTAAAGGTGTCCCATTCGATCAGGCCTGAAGATGCCGTACCTTCATTATGCGCAAAGTATTCAGGAATTGCCTCAGCTAACGATGCTTTGAGCGCTGCATCTTCCAGGAGCTCAGGTCTAAGTTTCCAAGTAGGGACAGTCGGAGGGGAGATATCCCAGCCCAGGCGCACCAGTTGCAGGTTGTGGTCAGAATGTGTGCGACCCAGATCTAGTACTGTAGAGTATAAATTCTGTGTGCAAAGTATTCTATCAAGACGCACATGTAGGGAGTGTGGGGCAGAGTAATACGAGTAAATTCTATCTGTAGCGTTGCAGTGGCGCCATATGTCTAGCAGGTGCCAGTTTTTAGTCCAGGTGGTCAACGCACGTGCAGCTGACACA
The DNA here is from genome assembly GCF_031143425.1 of Pleurodeles waltl. Classification (NCBI taxonomy): domain Eukaryota; kingdom Metazoa; phylum Chordata; class Amphibia; order Caudata; family Salamandridae; genus Pleurodeles; species Pleurodeles waltl. The sequence goes on from NC_090448.1 coordinate 703,305,808, forward strand.
GTGGGCGATGTAGGCAGTGTTGTAGGCAGTGGGGGGAAGGAGCGGTCCAAATCCGTATACAGCACACTGTACAGATATATGTACACAAACCAAAATTAGGTACGTAATAGCAAGAAAAGTAATTCAAACAGTGTAGAATTACAATAGATTGCAATAGGCGCACATAGGTATAGGGGCAACACAAACCATATACTCCAAAAGTGGAATGCGAACCACGAATGGACCCCAAACCAATGTGAGCTTGTAGAGGGTCACTGGGACTGTAAGAAAACAGTGAGGGTTAGAAAAACAGCCCACCCCAAAACCCTGAAAAGTAGGTGTAAAGTGCACCTACTACCCCCAGAGAGCACAGAAGTCGTGATAGGGGGATTCTGCAGGAAGAACGAAACCAGCAATGCAACAACAGTGGATTTCCGGACCTGAGTACCTGTAAGACAAGGGGACCAAGTCCAATAGTCGCGACAGTGTCGAGAGTGGACAGGAGCCCAGGAAATGCCAGCTGAGGGTTCAAGGAAGCTGCCACCTGTTGGAAGAAGCTTGGAGTTCTGCAAGAAAGAAGAGGACTAGGAACTTCTCCTTTGGAGAATGGATGTCCCACGTCGCAATGAAGCTTGCAGAGGTGTTCCCACGCAGAAAGACCACAAACAAGATTTGCTAGCTGCAAGGGTCGCGGTAGAGGTTTTTGGGTGCTGCTGTGGCCTAGGAGGGACCAGGATGTCGCCACTTGGAGGAGGAGACAGAGGGGGCACCCAGCAACTCAGGGAGCCCTCACAGAAGCAGGCAGCACCTTCAAAAGTACCTGAACAGGCACTTGGAAGGAAAGTGAACCGGAGTCCATGCGAAGTCACAAAAGGGAGTCCCACAACGCTGGAGGACAACTCAGAAGGTTGTGCACTGCACGAAGGAGTGGCGGGGACCCAGGCTTGGCTGTGCATGAAGGAAATCCTGGAAGAGTGCACAGGAGCCGGAGCAGCTGCAAATCACACGGTACCCAGCAATGCAGTCTAGCGTGGGGAGGCAAGGACTTACCTCCACCAAACTTGGACTGAAGAGTCACTGGACAGAGTTGCTGAGTTCCAGGGACCACGCTTGTCAGGATGAGAGGGGACCCAGAGGACCAGTGTTGCAGTCTTTTGGTGCCTGTGTTAGCAGGGGGAAGATTCCGTCGACCCACAGGAAATTTCTTCAGAGCTCCTGGTGCAGGGTGAAGGCAGGCTACCCCCAGAGCATGCACCACCTGGAAACAGTCGAGAAAGCCGGCAGGATTAGGTGCTACAATGTTGCTGGTAGTCGTCTTGCTACTTTGTTGCGGTTTTGCAGGTGTCCTGAGCAGTCAGCGGTCGATCCTTTGGTAGAAGGTGAAGAGGGAGATGCAGAGGAACTCTGGTGAGCTCTTGCATTCGTTATCTAAAGAATTCCCCAAAGCAGAGACCCTAAATAGCCAGAAAAGGAGGTTTGGCTACCAAGGAAGGAGGATTGGCTACCAAGAGAGGAAAGAGCCTATCAGAAGGAGCCTCTGACGTCACCTGCTGGCACTGGCCACCCAGAGCAGTCCAGTGTGCCCCCAACACCTCTGTTTCCAAGATGGCAGAGGTCTGGGACACACTGGAGGAGCTCTGGGCACCTCCCCTGGGAGGTGCAGGTCAGGGGAGTGGTCACTCCCCTTCCTTTGTCCAGTTTCGCGCCAGAGCAGGGCTGGGGGATTCCTGAACCGGTGTAGACTGGGTTATGCAGAGATGGGCACCATCTGTGCCCATCAAAGCATTTCCAGAGGCTGGGGGAGGCTACTCCTCCCCAGCCTTCACACCTATTTCCAAAGGGAGAGGGTGTAACACCCTCTCTCAGAGGAATTCCTTTGTTCTGCCTTCCTGGGCCAGGGCTGCCTGGACCCCAGGAGGGCAGAAACCTGTCTGAGGGGTTGGCAGCCTGGACCCCAGAAAGGCAGTTTGGCAGTACCCGGGTACTGTGCTAGAGACCCGGGGGATCATGGAATTGTCCCCCCAATACAAGAATGGTATTGGGGTGACAATTCCATGATCTTAGACATATTACATGGCCATGTTCGGAGTTACCATTGTGATCCTGTACATAGGTAGTGACCTATGTACAGTGCACGCGTGTAATGGTGTCCCCGCACTCACAAAGTCCAGGGAATTTGCCCTGAATGATGTGGGGGCACCTTGGCTAGTGCCAGGGTGCCCACACACTAAGTAACTTTGCACCCAACCTTCACCAGGTGAAGGTTAGACATATAGGTGACTTATAAGTTACTTAAGTGCAGTGGTAAATGGCTGTGAATTAACGTGGACGTTATTTCGCTCAGGCTGCACTGACAGGCCTGTGTAAGAATTGTCAGAGCTCCCTATGGGTGGCAAAATAAATGCTGCAGCCCATAGGGATCTCCTGGAACCCCAATACCCTGGGTACCTCAGTACCATATACTAGGGAATTCTATGGGTGTACCAGTATGCCAATGCGAATTGGTAAATTTAGTCACTAGCCTATTAGTGAAAAAGTTGGAAAGCAGAGAGAGCATAACCACTGAGGTTCTGGTTAGCAGAGGCTCAGTGAGACAGTCAGGCATCACACAGGGAACACATACAGGGCACATACTTATGAGCACTGGGGCCCGGCCTGGCAGGGTACCAGTGAGACATAGACTAAAACAACATATATACAGTGAAATATGGGGTAACATGCCAGGCAAGATGGTACTTTCCTACACTCGGCCTGACCCAGACCAGGGCACCCCTGGCACAAGTAGAGTGACCTGTTGCGTATAACTGACCTCTCCAGCGCCGCTGCAAGCGGGTGAGCTCTGGGAGCGCCAAATGAGTTTCTTGCAGAAAGGCGATGTGCACTGAGTGTCTTTTAAGTTAAGAGTATATGGAATACCTAAGTTTAGGTGTTTGTATACCACGCACATTCCACATAAGAACAATGTAGGTATTCATGATAGTGTTTGGTTGTTGGAGCAGCAAGCTATCTGCACGGCCCATAAGTGCAAGATTTTACATACAATGGCAGGGCTCCAACACTCAGTCAGGCAACTTGTGTATAGACTCCGTATCAGCAGTAAAAAAACAAATACCATCAGAGCAGAAGAACAACCGGTTTCCGCCCAAACCAAGTAACCCATAAAGTCAACAAAATAGTTATACATGTTAGTTCTCCACTAGCAGGAGAGTGGGGTAGGCCGTGTGATGTAAAGATGAACGTGTCGTAAGTTGTCCACCCCGGCTTATATGGATAATGGAGTGGGGAGCCAGTGGTAAGCAATGCCCGTGAACAGGTGGAACACCAGCGCAAGCCGCGCAGTCTGTTAATCGATTGCCCCGTGAGTTCGTAGGTGCATCTCCAGGTGATAAGTACAATATTACATGGCACATCTATAAACAAGGCGCGCATTATGTACTGAGGAAAAGATCTTAGGGCCTCTAAGCCGCCCAGATAGACGCCGAAGGGTTCTAGAACAAGTCATCTGCTGTACCAGGGGTCACCCCCAAGCATGCCAGAGAACTCGACTCAGAGAGCTGGTCCGGTGTAGTAGGACGGTCACTGGGGGGTTGAGAAATTTCGGTTTCTGCTTCGGATGCCCTTGGAGAGGCATTAATGGCCGCTGCCGACTGCAACACCTTGCGCCGCTCCTGGATAATGTGTTCCAGATCGTGAGAATTTTTCACGTTTTCCGGAGCCGCACCACCCGCTCTGCGCCGCGTCTCACACGGGTGCGTTTACCCCGCGACACTGGTGGGGTTCCCTCTGTGTCCCGGCCCTTGATACGCCCTGTTGACTCCAGCCATTCCCACACCGCTTCAGGCGTGGTAAAGAAGTGGGATTTGTTCTCAGTTATTATGCGGAGTTTGGCCGGGAATAAAAGAGAGTACTCAAGGTGCAGTGTCCGGAGCTTGCGTTTTAAAGGTAAGTAGGAGGCACAATCTCTCTGCCCCCTAATGTGTAGTTCGGAAACAGCATTATTTGCACGTCGTCGACTCGAGACGGTGAGGATGTTCTCATGGACCTAAGGATAATATCCCTGTCTGCAAAATGAAGCAAACGGATTATAAAGGGGCGCGGGCCACTTCCCGGGGGTCTTGGTCGTGCAGGAATCCTATGTGCACGCTCCACTGAGAAGAAAGGAGTCAGAGTTCCCTCCAGTATTAATCCCTGGAGCTAGGCTTCAGAGCAGGCCACAGCATCACTACCCTCCACGCCTTCCGGCAGGCCAATCACCTGTTGGCAGCTCACCTGCTGCTTTAACACCGACCACCAGGGTTGTAATGCGGGCCTATATGTTGTAACTAAACCTGTGTGTTGACCCGAGATAAAGCAAGGGTCCGGCCGGCTAATCTTGAAACACCTTGAGGAATTCAAAAAACGTGCCTGACATCCATTAGTGTCACTTGGCCAGATTAACCACCCGCCGGGACTGGAAAGTGAAGAATTATAGGTACCAGCCTGAACCATTGCATCTAGTTCTTTCTCGGTGACATTCAGGAAGGATTTCCAATCAATAAACTTCACAGGTGTGGGGATACTGGGCATGTTCATTTCTTTAACTTTTGCTAACCCCAGACAGGATGTCTGTTGAATGGTGTAATTTCAAAAGATCATTTGGACAGGAATCAGGCAAGCTCTAAACAAAGCTTCCCTACCCTGTATCTGCCAATCTTGTAAACAACAAAGAAAAGTGGCTGTGTACAATGTTCGCACCTCCTATACATATGTACAATGTAATCCAGATAACGCAGTCAATATGTTACTCGCAAGTAACTTGATGGGTGACCAACTGGTGAGCATCCAGCCACCAAGAATGCAGATAGCATCATATGGAAAACATATGATGTTAGAAAGTTCATAAGTTTATACCAGGGCACACCATGTACATCCAATTTGCTTCCGTATGTATCAATGAAGATTCCAATTCGAAAATGCTTGAGGTTGTTAAAACGCCAAGTCTCTTGGCATTTTAACAACCTCAAATGCACTGACAGGCTTATCATGGATGTGTCTTTTCCATTCAATTTCTACCTGACTCCTACCTAACGGACTCAAGAATTGCACCAATAGGACGTCTTGGTGCATTCGAATTTACCTCTTCATAACATTTGTTAGTTGGAAACTCATTTTCCATTGGCCTTGAGGAAGTCTTGTTGATGAAACATGTGTTGGCTGTTGTTTCTCTTGATGTATGATGGATACTACCTTATGGAATAATTTTGGATGAACAATAAATGCAACTACACAGCATTTTTTCATTGGAATCTTCATTGATACATACGGAAGCAAATTGGATGTACATGGTGTGCCCTGGTATATACTTATGAACTATCTGCCAATCTTGTGTTCCCCATACACTTTTTAAATCGAAAGGGTTCTTCCAGTATTCGTAACCTTCAACTGTAAGATGGGAAAGAAAGGATGTTGAATAAATCAATTTAGAATCAGTTAGCAAAATGTTCCTAATTTTTGAAGGAGGCAACTTGAAATAATATGTTGCTAAATTGTTGGCGTTGTGCCTAGTGAAATCAGTGAATTTGTCTAAATAGTGTTTCGGGCTCCCCACTGGTGGTGTATAACAGTGTTCCGACTGTGTGAAGTTAAGTACAGGTCTGTGTCTAGTAGCATGGTGCAGGTAGTAATGTCCCCAGTTATTATAACAGAACATTTCCCCATAATTCATTGTATGTCTATCTACATCATCACTTTCAAACACTGAATAGTCCTTCATTTCAGTTAACATAGAATCTACTGTCTGGACATCCCAGTCATCAGATACAACACCAGGTGTAATGACATCTGTCATAGAAATGTTGAACACATATGGAATTTGAATGACCTCAGTAGACCCGTATATATCAAATGGAACGTTGTCCCACACAATACCATTAGGAATTGGTACAGCTGAAATGTTCACAAGGGACAAGTCTCTTCGGACGTTATGTGAGGAATGACTTCATCCACATGCTCAACTGGGGAGCAGTCAGGAAGGTAATGACCATTTATGAGTAAAAAGAAAACAGTCACAAACCCAATCCATAGGAACAATGCAAAACATGTCAAACAGAGCAAAAAATAGTTCCATGGGCGAATAAAATAGTTATTTTTAAGCCATAGGTATAGCTTACATATCTTTGATACATTTCCAATTGCTGCAGTGGATGAGTCTGAAGAAAAGTCAACAATGTCAATGAAATAACCAGAAGCAGTCTCTGCAAAAACTGGAGCAGGTGCATTACTAGTCGATTGATCCACGTCATGAGGAGGCTTATGGTAGATGGTGTCATCAGTCGGTGTAGTGTTGGTGTAAAAAACAGCCAAATCTTGGACAGGTGCTGTCATTGATGCCGTAACTCGAATCAGCAAGAGCTCATTTTCCGCCCTCCCCATGGTCGAGGAGGTTGTTTGAAACATCGTTGGACATTGTTATGTAGTCCAAAGTAATGTTGGTAATTCAACTTTGAAGAGACATGTCCTGTTGGGTAGTGAGAGGGAATCGGGGACTACTCAAGGGACCTCTGGGTCTACTGTGCAGGATCGGCCACATGGTGAACTTTGACGTCATCAATGGAAATTAATCTGTATGTTCTCAAACCAGGCAATGGTGGTAAGATGACAGTTCTGGTACCTTGTATTCCCAAGACTGGGACAGGTGCTCTGTAGGATGGACCGAATTCCTTTTTCACAGCGATCTCCTCACGTACCAGATCCCCGACTTTAGGAATCCAGCCAGTAGAAGTTGTTGGTAAATCCCTTATTCCTAAGGTGGTGGCACTGGCGGATGATTTATCATCACGAAATTGCTGAAGCTCCTGTAAGACAGTGAGACGTTCATTTATGTCAAACGGTGTGTCTGCTGCCACCAAACCAGGGCCATCAAGATCTGAGACATACATAGGTATCTCAAAGAGAACCTCATAAGAAGTGCGTCCCCCCAAGGACCGTCTTGCAGATTGTTCAGTGATTTCTAGACCCCATATAGGTGATGAAGCCAACTGCGGCCAGAACCTAATATTTTGGCTGTTAAGGACTGCTTTAGATCACTGTTATGCCTCTCCACAACCAAATTTTCCTCTGGATGGTATGGTGAAGAGATAATGGAGTTTGCTAGCTCGCCTGGTCTTTAGTAAGTAAACTTACAAGGGGACATGTATTGGCCGATTAACCTTTTGGATCGCGTGGAGTATCCTAGCCATGTAGTGACTAATGTTATTAATGTGCACTATAACCAATCAATATTCACTAAGAGAATCATTAGTCATTAGACAATTAGATCAATATTTCCATGAATGACCACAACTCAATATACGTTTTAACTATTTTTATTTACGTATTAGTTACAATTCTAATGCATCGGTTAATTCAAATTTTATTCAATCAGCTCAGAATTAGTTTAATAGAGACCACCAATAACATAATCAAATCAGAACTTGAGAAAACATATGCTCTAATGCTTCAGCATAAGCTAACAAAGATGAATATATCAACATTAATAACAGAGTTCAGCAACCAGTTTGTCAATCATTTGTCACTGTCAACTCACCTATAGGAACCCTACATAACCCAGATTAGCATCAGCATGTGGGACTTCATGCGAAAACAATTTAGAAACGTGAATTTGGTAAACATCTAGCTAGAAGATAAACTATAAAAACAACGCAGTTGGTACCTAGAAAGAAAGGCACAAAAGTTAATCAGTCACATTTTCATAGCTACCTATCTATGGAATGGATCAGCAACAAAGTCAGTCTTCGTCTTCAGGTCATGAATCGATTAGCAACGCATCAGGCTCTCAGTGCAGGAGCCCAATGACATAATCTCGAATTGCGTCTCCCGACGTCCTCAATTCTCCCCTCACATCAGCACCTCACATCTCTTGCATCTGAAGTTTTAGCCCCTTGTCATGACTTTTTATTAGAGTTTTCCAGTCCATCCCCCTAATTCCTAATTGGTCAATTAATCACCAGTTATGACTCTATCCAGTAATATTATTTTTGCAAATCTATGAATTCTGATATTTTGCCGTTCTCAGTTCATTGATTGGTTCACTGTGCGATGTCCTCATCATCCGGCTCATCAGGTATCGAAAATGTTGCATCTTCTTCTCCAGTCAGTGTCTCTATTGTTTGAGTCCTGGGAAAGTACATCAAGTCTGTCTTACACCACATTTAGTTACAATTTTAGTTCCATCATCTCCTGTTCGTTGGTACATTGCAGAAAACTCTAGCAAAGCAGATTTTATTAACGCAAGTGGTCAAGGTTAGTTCAACACATTTGCTTTCCTCCAGTATGCTTTAATAATTCAGCTTCTACATGAGGCCTGACAACTAGGCCACAACTTCGGCTAAGTTAACTTCTACAATATAATGAAAAACATAGGTTATACATGTCAATATGGCTCATTAATACATTATTATTACATGTTTTAATTATTTCACGCATTTTTAATCATTTTAGTACAATTTCGTATAACTGTCTGCTACTCTCAGTGGGCACATTTTCAAACATGCACATTAATTTTTCTACAATTAATTTCTCTATAAACTTTTGTTAATCAAAACACGTACACATTCATTAAGAATTTCTAATTAACATATCTGTTTCAACAGTCCCTCCTCTGATGACTAAATATGCCATCAACCCTTTCTTTTGACCATTATTTTCACAATGCAGTTCTCTTACAGGGATAATAGAACCATCTTCCACAAGCTCTAGTTCGACTTCAGGCTCTATTGGCTATTTTTCTGGCTCAGGTGTGGCAACCTGTTTCACTGCTGTTGGTGCTTTCAACAACACTTCTTCATGGTCCAGTGGACATACCACTCTCTTTGTATGGCTCATGTGTATCCAGTTCGGGAGTCCTGCACACTTCACAGCTGTCGTAGTTGTTAACACCACCTGATAAGGACCCCTCCAACGCGGTTCCAAACAGGTCTTGCGAACATGCTTTCTGACAACGACCCAGTCACCAGCTCTCAGGTTGTGCCCTGGATCGTGGATGGATGGCAGGGTGGTGGCCTGCACCTGCTGAGAGAAAGAGCAAACCACATCAGCCAGACCCTTGCAGTAGTCCAACACCATATCATCTGTAATGTGTACAAGTACATTGGCTGGAACTGATGGTACTCTCATTGCTCTGCCCATGAGGGTCTCATGGGCGACAGCCCTTTCTTCCTGTCAGGTGTGTTTCTCATCGACATCAACACCAAAGGCAATGCATCTAGCCATTTCAGATTTGTAGCTGCACACATTTTTGCAATTCTTGATTTCAAAGTACCATTCATCTGTTCCACCAGTCCTGAAGCTTCAGGGTGATAGCTACAATGCAATTTTTGCTTGATGATTAGTGCTGCACATAAGAGTTTAATGACCTCGTTATTTAAGTGAGTTCCCCTATCTGATTCTAGAGAGATCGGAAACCCGAAACATGGTATCAACTCAGAAGCAGCAACTTTGCTACTGTGAAACTGTCATTCCTTCTTGTAGGTTATGCTTCAATCCAGTGACTAAAAACACACTATCACCAATACGTACTTCAAACCTCCACAGGCAGGCATTTCAATGAAAGCCAATTGCATACTGCTGAATGGACCCCCTGCTCTTCCAATGTGGCTCAAGTTTACCACTGTCCCTTTTTCCAAATTTAATTGCTGACAAACTATACAGCGATGACATACTGCCTCTGCTGCTTGTCTAAACTTAGGGTTAAACCAGTAGATTTAGAACAACCTAACCATGGCATCCCTTCCATTGTGTGACTTACAATGATAGTAACGGGCCATTTATGACAATAAACTATTGGGCAGGACCATCTGACCCTCCTCGGAAACCCAAATCTCATCAGGACGTTGGACACATTTCAATTTGGACCAGAGTCGTTTCTCTTCTTTGTCAACATTACTTTGCAATGTTTTCAACTCTTCCAGAGTATCGATCAATTTTAATGCAAAACTTGTACATGTGTTATTCTTACATCAAATCCCACTTGTCTTTGAACAAGATACAGTTCATTGCGCAAAACCTTGTGACTTGATCCGCATATCCATTTCCCAGTCAGATGTAATCCTGTGCCTTTTGATGTCCATTGCATTTCACCACAGCAACTGTATTGCACATAACAATTCTTTTATCTTGTCACCATTTCTTACTGGTGTACCAGTAGAGGCCAGGAAACCTTTTTGCGACCACAACTGCCCAAAATCATGAACAATTCCAAATCCATATTGGCTGTCATTATAGATTGTGACTCTCAGTCTCGCAGAAACATGGCATGCTCTAGGAAGAGCTACCAATTCTGCTACTTGTGCAGAATATACACCTCGAAGCCAGGAAGCTTCTAATGTACCTTTGATTGTGAAACAGCATATCCTGCTCTCAATGTCCCTGTACCATCTCTGAAACATGAGCCATCAACAAAGACAATTTGGTCATTTTCTTCCAATCGTGTATCTCTGATATCAGGTCTTGGTTTCATGCACAATTCAGTTACCTCAAGACAGTCGTGCTCAATATCTTTCTCTTTTTCAATTTCAACAGTATCGCTTGGAAGCAATGTTGCTGGATTCAGCACTGTACATCTTTTCAATGTTACATTTGGAGCACCTAGTATGCTCGTCTCATACCTTGTCAGTCTTGCACCAGTCAAATACTGTGTTTTCGTCCTTGTCAGTAAAATCCCAACAGAGTGAGGTACCATTACCGTCAAAGGGTATCCCATCACTACTCCCTCACATAGTGAAAGGCTTTGACCAACTGTTGCAACTCAACGCAGACAACCTGGTAAAGCTGCTGCGACTGGGTCACAGGTAGCTGAAAAATAGGCTACTGGGTGAGAAGCACCTCCATGGACCCGTGTCAAAACAGAGAACAAGCATCACGTTCATGACAAAACAATGTGAATGGCTTCATGTAATCAGGCATTCCCAACGCTGGAGCTCTGCACTAACCCTCTCTCAACTCAGTGAACGCTTTCATCTGATCCTCATCTAAAGTTATGGGGTCAGTAACCTCCTTATGTGTCAGTTGCTGCAATGGTTTGGCAATCTCGGCAAAATTTGGAATCCACTGACAACAATAACCTACCATTCCCAGAAATATTTTGACATCTCTCTGTGAAGTCGGAGGACTTCTCTGCAGTATCATTGTAATCCTCTCTCTGGAGATTCTCCTCGACCCTTTCTCAATTTGGTGTCCCAAGTATTTCACTGACTTCTGACAGTGCTATAATTTCAAAGGTGACACTTTATGTCAAAATTTTCCCAAATGATTCAACAGGGCAACCAAGTCGTACTTAAACTCGTCCCTTGTCCTGGACGCAATTATCAAATCGTTAATGTACTGCACTAGAGTCGATTGGTACAATAGTTCCAATGACTCCAAATTCTTTTTCAAGATCTGATTGAACAGAGACGGTGACTCTGTATACCCTTGTGGAAGCCTGCACCAGCTGTAGATTCTGTCTAGGAATTTGAAACTAAAAAGAAACTGACTATCTTCATGAAGAGAAACAGGAAAGAAAGCTGGTGACAAGTCAACCAATGTGAACCACTCTGCATCGCAAGGAATCTGAAACAGTATCACTGCTGGGTTCAGCACTACAGGACAGCACTTGACCATCATGTCATTCACTTTTCGCAAGTCCTGCACAATGCGCACTTTCCCACACGGCTTCTTTAAGCCCATTATAGGTGAATTACATGGACTGCTCAACGCTTCTTTCAAAACCCCTTGTTTCAGAAAATCTCCAATTATCTGTGCCACTTTCATCAGAACATCTTGTGCCATGTTATGCTGTGGAAGCTGCGGAAACACTACACTTGGCTTCAAAGTGATCTTAATCAGTTCCACTCCCTTGATCAAGCCTACTTCTTTACCTGTCAGGTCCCACACATTCTCCTGTACTGTTCCCTGCAAGTCTCCATGCAATTATTTCACAGTAAACATCAATCAATCAATCAATCAATCAAAGGCATTTGTATAGCGCACTGCTCACCCGGAGGGTCTCAAGGCGCTGGGGCGGGGGAACGCTACTGCTCGAACAGCCAGGTCTTGAGTTGCTTCCTGAAGGCGAGATGGTCTTGCGTTGTCCGGAGGTGGATGGGGAGGGAGTTCCATGTCTTGGCTGCCAGGTAGGAGAAGGATCTTCCTCCGGCAGTGGCTCTGCGGATGCGGGGGACGGTGGCGAGAGCGAGGCTGGCGGAGCGGAGCTGGCGGGTGGGCTTGTGGAAGGTCAGGCAGCTGTTGAGGAACTTGGGGCCCAGGTCGTGGAGGGCCTTGTGTGCGTGGGTGAGGAGTCGGAACGTGATTCTTTTGTTGACGGGGAGCCAGTGCAGGTCTCTCAGGTGTCCGGAGATGTGGCTGTGTCGGAGGATGTCCAGGATGAGTCGTGCTGAGGCGTTCTGGATCCGTTGGAGTTTCTTCTTGAGTTTGGCAGCGGTGCCGGCGTAGAGGGCGTTCCCGTAGTCCAGCCGACTGGTGACGAGGGCCTGGGTGACCGTCTTCCTGGTCTCGGTGGGGATCCACCGGAAGATCTTTCGAAGCATGCGCAGGGTGTTGAAGCATGAAGATGAGACGGCGTTGACTTGTCTGGTCATCGAGAGGGAGGAGTCCAGGATGAAGCCTAGGTTGCGAGCGTGGTCCGTTGGCTTGGGGGTGGCTCCCAGGGTGGGGGGCCACCAGGAGTCGTCCCAGGCGGAGGGTGATGATCCCAGGATGAGGACCTCCGTCTTGTCTGAGTTCAGTTTCAGGCAGCTGTTCTTCATCCATTCGGCGACGTCTTTCATCCCTTCGTGTAGGCTGGCTCTGGCGGCGTCCGGGTCGCTGGTGAGGGAGAGGATCAGCTGGGTGTCGTCGGCGTAGGTGATGATCTTGAGGTTGTGTTGACGTGCGATGGTTGCGAGGGGGCTCATGTAGACGTTGAAGAGGGTGGGGCTGAGCGATGACCCTTGTGGAACGCCGCAGATGACTTCGGTTGCTGCTGACCGGAACGGGGGGAGGCGGACTCTCTGGGTTCTTCCGGCGAGGAATGAGGTGATCCACTCCAGGGCCTTCTCCTGGATGCCGGTGTTGTTCAGGCGCTGTACCAGGGTGCGGAGGCAGACAGTGTTGAACGCTGCGGAGAGGTCCAGGAGGATGAGGGCCGCAGTTTCCCCATTGTCCATTAGGGATCTGATGTCGTCTTTGGCTGCGATGAGGGCGGTCAGGAAAAACTCGATCAACGGGTACTCTTCATTAATATTTTGATTCCCAGCTTCAGGTGCCTGTTCTTCCTCATCATCACTATTAGTCTGGACCTCTATTCCTGCAGTCGAACAACTAATGGAACATTTGGTTTTACACAACAAGTCCCTTCCCAATAGAGATACTGGACTTGAGTCGCAAACTACAAACTTATGTAGTCCCTGGAAGTTGCCAATCTCTACTTGTACTGGATCTGTGATCAGATTTGTCAACTATCTGTTTGCTACCCCCACAACCTGAACTGTTCTGTCTGAAAGAGGTAAGTTCGGCACTTCTGCACTTCTCACTGTAAAACGTGTAGCTCCTGTGTCCACCAGGAATGAAACTCTGTGACCCATTACCCTTCCTTTCACAACGGGCCCTCTTTGATCTACTTCTAATGAAGCTGCAAGCATACTGGGCTCTTCATCTGAACTAATACTCATCCATTCATCATTTATTTCATTCTCACTATGTAATGGGAATTGGTGCACTGTGTCATTACTTCTGTCTTGCCTCTGATCTGTGACCTGCTGAGTAAGCATCATCTGTTGCTGTTCCATTGGGGCTTGAGGTATCTGCAATTGCTGCCTAGGTCCCATAGGAACCTGCTGATGCATCGGTTGTAACTGTGTCACTTGTGCACACGGCACTTGCACCTGCTGCATGGGTTGAAAATTCTGCATTTGATTCTGAATATTCAGATTAAGGTGTTCATTACAACCCTGGCTGTCGGTGTTAAAGCAGCGGTAAGACCACCAACAGGCCGGCGGTAAAAAATTTGCAATTACGACCGTGGCGGAAACTGCCAACAAAGACAGCCACTTTAACACTCTGACCGCCACGGCGGTACAATCAAACAGCTTGGCGGTCACCGCCAACGGACAGGCGGGAGACAATGTACTGCCCACACTATTATGACAGGCCAATCCGCCACCTTTTCCGGGGCGGATTCACCGCAGATAAAAACACGGCGGAAACAGAAATCCTGAAGGAAAAACGCTCACCTCTACACACTCAACGAGGAACGAGGACACCATGGACCCTCCCTGCAATAGTCTTCCTGCTCCTCTACCAGGAGCACGGACGCCGGGGACGAAGACCACGGTGAGTACTGCACCTACGACACAGGGGAGGGGGGAGGGAAAAAACAGTGACACACACACGCAACACCCCCACCCCCACCCTCACCCACTACAATACACACACTAATGCATATCAATACATCACAGTTACACTCCCCAAACCCCCCCGGAAGAATGCAAAGACAATAGAAAATGAGTGTAACCATTGTAATATATTAAAAGCAAGTAGGCAGAAATATATAAATACACCATGTACATAATATATACCAAGCATAGTAGTCCAGGTAGTGCTCTAAGAAAGTCCGTGGAACACTGGGACCACACGGTATGGGTGAGGCCCACACATGATCCCCGACCATGACGGAGAGAACACTGCAGGGGCATCAGACAGCAACTAAACAGGCACCTCAGGGGGGGAAGGGGGGGCTTGAGTGCACAACGCCAAATCCACGAGGGGGCCACATGCCCACTGTTCAATCCTGGGGAGTGCAAAGCCACAGTCTCTCAAATCACTTCAGTGGGTGGGTTTCCCACTGTTCAATCCTGGGGAGTGCAAAGCCACAGTCTCTCAAGTCTCTACAGTGGGTGGGCTGCCCACTGTTCAATCCTGGGGAGTGCAAAGCCACAGTCTCTCAAGTCTCTACAGTGGGTGGTTTGCCCACTGTTCAATCCTGAGGAGTGCAAAGCCACAGTCTCTCAAGTGGATAACAGTCTCCACTGGTTCTGGAGGGGACTTTGTGCCCAGAGTGCTTCATCTTGCTAAGGACAGAGGTAGTGAATGCCTTTCTCCACTGGTTCTGGAGGGGGGTTTGTGCCCATAGTGCTTCATCCTGCCAAGGACTGAGGTAGTGGATGTATCTCTCCACTGGTTCTGGAGGGGGCTTTGTGCCCAGAGTGCTTCATCCTGCTAAGGACAGAGGGAGTGGATGCCTTTCTCCACTGGTTCTGGAGGGGGCTTTGTGCCCAGAGTGCTTCATGCTGCTAAGGACCGAGGGAGTGGATGCCTTTCTCCACTGGTTCTGGAGGGGGCTTTGTGCCCAGAGTGCTTCATCCTGCCAAGGACTGAGGTAGTGGATGTATCTCTACACTGGTTCTGTAGGGGCCTTTGTGCCCAGAGTGCTTCATCCTGCTAAGGACAGAGGTAGTGGATGCCTTTCTCCACTGGTTCTGGAGGGGGCTTTGTGCCCAGAGTGCTTCATCCTGCCAAGGACTGAGGTAGTGGATGTATCTCTCCACTGGTTCTTGAGTGGTGCTTTGTGCCCAGAGTGCTACATCCTGCTAAAGACAGAGGGAGTGGATGCCTTTCTCTACTGGTTCTGGAGGGGGCTTTGTGCCCAGAGTGCTTCAGCCTGCTAAGGACAGAGGGAGTGGATGCCTTTCTCCACTGGTTCTGGAGGGGGCTTTGTGCCCAGAGTGCTTCATCCTGCCAAGGACTGAGGTAGTGGATGTATCTCTCCACAGGTTCTGGAGGTGGCTTTGTGCCCAGAGTGCTTCATCCTGCTAAGGACAGAGGGAGTGGATGCCTTTCTCCACTGGTTCTGGAGGGGGCTTTGTGCCCAGAGTGCTTCATCCTGCTAAGGACAGAGGGAGTGGATGACAGTCTCCACTGGTTCTGGAGGGGGCATGGTGCCCAGAGTGCATCATTCACCCCGTGACGGACTCAATTGCGTCAGTGCCCTTGCCGCTCATGGGCCAGCGGTGCTTGAGATGGCGGTGCCCTGTTCAGCGGTGCTTGAGATGGCGGTGCCCTGTTCAGCAGTGCTTGAGATGGCGGTGCCCTGTTCAGCGGTGCTTTAGGCGGCGGTGCCCTGTTCAGCGGTGCTTCAGATGGCGGTGCCCTGTTCAGCGGTGCTTGAGGTGGCGGTGCCCTGTTCAGCGGTGCTTGAGATGACGGTCTCCATTGCAGGGTCTCAGCTGCTGGCGGTCCTTCATGGCCCAGCGGGGCTTTTGCTGGCGGTCCTTCATGGCCCAGCGGGGCTTTTGCTGGCGGTCCTTCATGGCCCAGCCGGGCTAGTGCTGGCAGTCCTTCATGTCCCAGCGGGGC
Organism: Pleurodeles waltl; assembly: GCF_031143425.1. Taxonomy (NCBI): domain Eukaryota; kingdom Metazoa; phylum Chordata; class Amphibia; order Caudata; family Salamandridae; genus Pleurodeles; species Pleurodeles waltl. The sequence continues at coordinate 703,322,155 of NC_090448.1, forward strand.
TCGTGCTGGCGGAGGCCTCCTGGCCAGGTGCACTGGTGCTGGCAGTGGCCTCCTGGGCAGCTGGGCTGGTGCTGGCGGTGGCCTCCTGGCCAGGTGGGCTGGTGCTGGTGGTGGCCTCCTGGGCAACTGGGCTGGTGCTGGCGGTGGCCTCCTGGGCAGCTGGGCTGGTGCTGGCGGTGGCCTCCTGGGTAGATGGGCTGGTGCTGGCCTCCTGGGCATCGGGGATGATGGCGGTCTTCTCTGCCGTGCTGCTCTCCCAGACTTGCCGGGTTTCTTGTGGCCCTTCCCCACCTTGGAAGGTGTCACAGCTGACTCCACACTCCCACCTGTACCCCTGGGAGCGGCTTTGGTGGCTGGAGTCTTCCCCCTCTCCCGCCGGGCACTGGCCAACTTCTGATGCTTCACAGGTGGGGGACTGTCTGTGCTGTGGCTCCGTGCAACACTGGCTGCCCTGATGGCCGGTGCACTCCAGATTCTGGTGACTACAGGCACCACTGGTCCCGGAGATGTTGTGACTGAGGTGCTAGTTCGGGACCTATGAGACGGACGGGGTGGGGGAGGTGTGGGAAAGAGGTCAAGGTTGGACAGGAAAAGTTTTTTGGACACACTGGGACGGGTAGCTGGAGGGGGTTTGGGAGTGGAGGAAGAGGTGGTGGTTGTATGAGGTGTACGTTTGGTGACTTTGGGTGAAGTTGCATGCGCTGGATGCTGTCGTGAGGTGGATGGCTGTTGAGTGGGTATGTGCCTGCGTTTGTGTATCTAGGGAGGGGGTGTCACAGACACACTGGGAGAGGACACAGGGGACGTGTGAATGGTAGTGGGGGTGGTGACTGCACGTGAGCGGGGTGTGGGGGTGGGTGTGCTGGAGAGGGACGTAGTGGCTGTAGAGGTAGTGCATGCAGGTGTGAGTGTAGACGAGACTGGGAGGGAGGAGGGAGACGAGGAGGAGGGGGACACAGTGGAGGCAGTGGATGTTGGTGTGTCTGAATGTGTGTGATGCTTACGTGAATGCCTGGGGGATGTGTGGTGCTTATGTTTGCCTGAGCTTCCCTTGGGTGTTGACGTGTGTGCATGTTGGTCTGTAGGTGTGCTTGGGATAGGCTGAGGTACAGGGGATTGGGTGGGGGTGGAGGAAGTTGGAGGGGGGAGGCTAGAGACGGGGACAATGGCTGCCATCAGTGCTGAGGCCAGAATCTGAAAAGCTCGCTGAAGGGCCGCCTGACCAGAATGAATGCCCTCCAGGAATGCATTGGTTTGTTGCAACTGCCTCTCTACACCCTGGATGGCATTCAAAATGGAAGACTGCCCAACAGTGAAGGACCTGAGGAGTTCAATGGCCTCCTCTCTGAGGGCAGCAGGGGTGACTTGGGCAGGGCCTGAGGTCCCTGGGGCGAAGGTGATGCCCACCCTCCTGGGTGAGAGGGCACGGGGCAAAGGCTGAGGGGCTGCTGGGAGGGTGGTACTGGTAGGGGGGGTGGCGGCTGTACCTGTACATGTGGGGGGCACAGATGTTGCCACCACCACAAGGGAGCTCCCATCAGAGTCGCTGGTGTCAGCTCCTGTCCCCGCCGTTGAGCTCCCCTCGCCCTCCGTCCCACTTGTGAATTCAAACTCCGTAGTGTCGCCCTTCAGGGCCATGTGGGATGCAGCTCCCTCGTGCTCCGCTGCCACTGCTCCTCGGCCTGATGATGCTAATGCACACAAGAACAGGGAGATCAAAAAAAGGGGGGAGAAGACAGAAGAAAGACATGTTGAGTGCATGCATTACCGCTACCGTTGGCGGACATGACAGACACAGAAGCCCCCTGCACTACACCGCACTCTTGGGCTCCACTGTTCAATTCCTGGGACATGGCCTACAAGGCTATGGACGACATCTACACACATAGATGACACAGGGGCATGACTAGGTGTGCTTGGCACTCTACAGAGGTGGGGTGGGGTGCCACATGGCCTGCCTTACGGAGGGGCCTTGCCTACGGAACTCGCCCTGGCCTAGGGAAACCCATAGCCCACCTCCCCCACCCGGACCCCTCCACTGCACGCAAAGTCAGCAGAATGAGAGTGTACTCACCCCCTTGTGGCTGCTGTGATGCCCTCAAGCGCCCATCCAACTCAGGGTAGGCCACCGCCAGGATCCTGAACATCAGGGGGGTCATGGTGCGACGGGCACCCCTCCCACGTTGAGAGGCCATCCCCAGCTGAGCCTCCGCCGTTTTCTTGGTCCAGCGGAGAATGTCCTCCCATCTTTTACGGCAGTGGGTGCTCTGTCTGTGGTAGACCCCCATGGTCCGGACGTCCTTGGCGATGGCACGCCAAATATCTTTTTTCTGGTGGGCGCTGACCTACATGAAATGTACAGGGGAAAAAGACAAGTTATTACCAACTGCACCGTCAAAGTAATTGGCCCCCATCCCTACCCTTGCCATGTGGCACATGCATTCACCGTCTTTCATGCACGCAGCACTCTCCCCCCTTCCTTCTTACATCCAGCCCTCTCCACACAGGCATAGCCCATACAACATGCTCCCTGTGTACTTACCTGTTTGTCTAGAGGACCGTAGAGTAGCGTGTACTGGGGGAGGACCCCATCCACGAGCTTCTCCAACTCCTCCGATGTGAAGGCAGGGGCCCTTTCCCCAGACACTCGATACATTGTCTCTTCCAGACCGAGGTCACAGCAGCACTTGCAGTGTAGGTCCTCTCCTGTCGAAGATCAGGTATCGAGTGATTGAACAGTTAGAAAATGGTGGTCACGTCCACGGCGGTGCGTAGCGTCACCGCCGGCGTACATCGTCATTGGCTCCTGGGACCCATAGGGTCCAATGTTAACCAATGCAGCACTGCGCCGCGGTCTTCGACCGCCTACCGCGACGGTGTACAACGCCAGCGCAGTTACCTCACATCCCATTGTCCCACTTTAGAGGTCAGGCAGCCGCCATTTCAGGGGCCCACATGGCTTCATTTCCAACTACGTCACACATACCTAGGCCTAGACTCAACACAAATACAGGCCACGTTTTGTGTATGATTGGTGTTCTGGGTAAACTGTGGGTACGTACCTCTGAGTTGTTTGACTCTGTGCTCGCTGTTGTCCTTCATAGGCACCGTCCGCTGGGACATGTGAGGAGATGGTGGCATCCTCTGGTGTACTGACCGTTGGAAGACCTGTCGACAATGGAGGAGCGACATGTGATTATCACATACAGGCTTGACCGTGCCACAATCCAGGAACTGTGTACCCAGTTGGAGCCAGACCTGATATCAGCAATCCGCCATCCCACAGGAATCCCCCCTCAAACGCAGGTGCTGTCAGTGCTCCATTTCCTTGCAAGTGGGTCTTTTCAAACAACAGTGGCCATAGCATCAGGGATGTCCCAGCCTATGTTTTCCAACATATTGTCCAGAGTGTTGTCTGCCCTTCTGAAACACATGCGGAGCTACATCGTTTTCCCTCAGGTGGAGGATTTGCCTACAGTGAAAGGGGATTTCTATGCCCTGGGACATATCCCCAACATCATAGGTGCCATTGATGGGACACATTTGGCTTTGGTCTCCCCCCACAGGAGTGAACAGGTGTACAGAAACCAGAAGAGTTATCATTCTATGAATGTACAGATGGTATGTTTGGCAGACCAGTACATCTCCCATGTGAATGCCAAGTTCCCTGGCTCAGTGCATGACGCCTACATCCTGCGGAATAGCAGCATCCCTTATGTGATGGGTCAACTCCAGAGGCACTGTGTGTGGCTATTAGGTGAGAACCTGGAGGCAAGTCAGTGGGAATGATTGTCTGGGTCTGGGGATATCCCTCCAGGTTAGTGCGTGTCTAACAGTTGTCCCTCACCATTTGCAGGTGACTCTGGTTACCCCAACCTGTCATGGCTACTGACCCCACTGAGGAATCCCAGGACAAGGGCAGAGGAATGCTACAGTGAGGCCCATGGGCGAACTAGGAGGGTGATCGAGCGGACCTTCGGCCTCCTGAAGGCCAGGTTCCAGTGCCTCCATATGACAGGTGGATCCCTATTCTACTCACCAAAGAAGGTGTGCCAGATCATCGTGGCCTGCTGTATGCTTCATAACTTGGCTTTGCGACGACAGGTGCCTTTTCTGCAGGAGGATGGTCCAGATGGCGGTGTTGTTACAGCTGTGGAGCCTGTGGACAATGAAGACGAGGAAGCAGAGGAAGAAGACATGAACAACAGGGACTCAGTGATCCAGCAATATTTCCAGTGAGACACAGGCAAGAGTACAGACCTACCTACTACATGTACTTTAACACTACTACCTCTCTACTGTGTGTCGTTTTCACCCAGTTTATGGTCACTGAGTTGTCACTTTCCCTTACGATTTCACAGATGTGGGTCCCACTGTGTGACATCTGCTTAGATTCCTCATGGACTAGAGCTGTGTGACATAGGTATGTTGACATTACAATTGAAAGAGCATTTTGTCACTGTAATTGCTAATACACTATTTCGAAATCACAGACAGACTCCAGATTGTTTTGTGATTTAAGTGTGTTTATTTAACTGCTCAATATTGGAGGGGGTAGTGAAATGGTGAGGGGTGATGGCAGAGGAATGTCCATGGCAGAGTCCAGTCTATTAGTCTCACAGGTGCATTGCCCAAATGGGCATAGGAAGTGGAGCTGGGGCAGTTTAAGTATGGACAGGGTGACAAAGTGGGACAGTAGGATGACAATCAGGGTGGTCTCATTTCTTGGCGGGCGTCCTGTCCACTAGCGCCGGCGGAGGTGGTGGGCAGTTCATCATCCATGCTAGTGTCAGGGGCCCCTTGAAGTGCCACAGTGTCCCTCCTGGTGTTGAGTACTTCCTTCAGCACCCCTACGATGGTGCCCAGGGTGGAGCTGATGGTTCTGAGTTCCTCCCTGAAACCCATATACTGTTCCACCTGCAGGCGCTGGGTCTCCTGAAACTTGGCCAGTACTGTTGCCATTGTCTCCTGGGAGTGGTGGTAGGCTACCATGATGGAGGAGAGGGCCTCGTGGAGAGTGAGTTCCCTTGGCCTGTCCGCCCCCTGTCGCACAGCAGCCCTCCCAGTTCCCCTGTGTTCCTGGGCCTCCGTCCCCTGGACCGTGTGCCCACTACCACTGCCCCCAGGTCCCTGTTGTTGTTGGGGTGGTTACGTTATCCTGGGTGCCATGTAGTGGTGGACACACTGCTGATTGACGCGTCCTGGGGACGGAGGTATGGGCCCGCTGGGTGGGTGCTGTGCTGGTGTTTCCAGAGGGGGGAAGGTCTGTAGTGGCCTGTGACTGGGTGAGGGGAACCGACTGTCCCGAGGTCCCCGATGGGCCGTGCTGGTGATCCAGATCCAGTTGGACAGAGCTGCTGTCATCACTGTGGGCCTCTTCTGTTGGTGGTGTGGACATGTGTGGACCCTTCTGTCTGGTGACGTTGGGTAGGGGTCCTGCAGGGGTATAAAAGGATGGTTATTACATCTGTGTGTGTCATGGTGTGCAATGGGTGGGTGACCGTGTACCCCAGTGCTTGCATTCCTGTGTGGGACCTTGTGTGATGATGGTTCAGGGGGTTGGATGGGTATGTGCAATGGCCATGCTTCAGTGATGGGTGTCCATGCTTTGTTGTTGCATGCAGGGCTTGGTGTTGGGATGGGTGGTTTGTGATGTTGGGACATATGTGAGGAGTTGGGGTGCTGGGGGTGAGGGTGGGGGTATGTGATAGCATGCAGGTAGGGTGGAGGATGTAATAATTAGGATTTGGCTTACCAGAGTCCATTCCACCAACTACTCCTGCAAGGCCCTCAGGATGCAGAATCGGCAAGACCTGCTCCTCCCATGTTGTTAGTTGTGGGTGAGGAGGTGGGGGTCTGCCGTCAGTCCGCTGAACCGCCTGGTGGTGTCTTGAGACCACGGAACACACCTTCCCCCGTAGGTCGTTCCACCTCTTCCTGATGTCCTCCCGATTTCTTGGGTGCTGTCCAACTGCGTTGACCCTGTCCACTATTCTTCGCCATAGCTCCATCTTCCTTGCAATTGAGGTGTGCTGCACCTGTGCTCAGAATAGCTGTGGCTCTACCCGGATGATTTCCTCCACCATGACCCTGAGCTCCTCCTCCGAGAACCTGGGGTGTCTTTACCGTGCCATAGGGGGGTGTAGGTGATGTGTGGGGTGGAGTGTGTGGTGATAAGTGTGCTGATATGTAGAGGTGTGTTGTGTGAGGTGCGTGGCAGTTCTGTGGGTGATGGTGTTGTGTGCCTGTGGATGCTGTTGTTCTTGCTGGTGCTGTCTCTCTCTGGCCTTCTTTCAGAATTTTTGGTCGTGGGGGTTTGTGGGTGATGTGGGTGTGTGTTTTATATTGTAATGGGTGTGTGGGAGTGGTGTGTGTATGTGTATCAGGTGTGTGTATTTCGAATTGTCCAATGTGGCTGTGAAAACACATGTGTGTGTGTATTTTGAGCGCGGCGTTGTGTACCGCCAATGCAATACCGCGGTTGAAAGACCGCTGCGTGGATTTGCGTGTTGTGATAGTGTGGGCGTATTCCTGTTGGCATGATGGTGGAGGTTTTGTTTTCACCAGTTTATCACTGACCTTTGGTGTGGCGGACTTTTGTGGGTGTCTGAATTTAGCAGATTCCGAAATGTGGGTCATAATAGCTGTGACGGAAATCTGCAGCAGCGGCGGTGTGTTGGCACTCTTCTGCACGGCGGTAGGCGGCTTTTATCGCCAATGTTGTAATGACCGCCTAAGTCCTCTCATTCTAGGGACTTTCACAGTTTGAAATGTATTGACATCACGACTTGGCTGAACAACACCATCCTACACCATCAACGGACACTCCCGCTTCCAGTGTCCCACGTTTCCACACAGTTGACACATCTTTTTCATCCCTTACACATCATTCTGAACCACTACAGTATTAAAATCTGGACCACAATTCATATTGACTCCACGACCCCTACCTCTCATCTGAGGTTGGAACATGACAGTTCCCTGCTGCTGCGGTATCTGTTGCATTAGCGCTCCTTGCACTCCTGTTTGAGCTGCCTTAATTTGCATCACCATCACCTTCAACTTTTTCTGCTTCAACTCAATCTCATCACTACAGTGTTTTGCATACTGCAGCACCTCATCAATCGGTTTCGCTTGCCAACAAATCAAATGACCTACTTCAAGTCTCAATCCTTCGATGAACCTGAACACAAAGTGCAACATGTCTTTTGGCTCAATTGCTTCTTTACCACTGTTGTCCTTGATCGCTGTCACCAATCTCTTATAATAGGTATGTATCAACTCCTTCACCTCCTGCACTGTCCTGTCAATCCTCTCCAGTCAATATTTTAGGCGAGATTCTCGTCTTCAGGAACTCAATCACCTTATAATAATGTTTCATTACTTCAGGTGATGGTGCACCTGTAACTCTATCCCTTTCCGGTTCACTCGTCGGCCAATCCACTGCTATCTTGCATTCAACCCACAAGTCAGCTGGAACCACTATCTCCAACAAAGTATTCAAGTCTTCTCAGAGACATTTAGAAAGTTTCACAAATCTATCTGTCTGCTGGTACCACTCAACCGGTTTCTCTCTCAGTTTTGGGTAATCATTTGTCAATGACAGAATATCACTCCTGTGCCATGGAACATGAACAAACTGCCCTCCGGGAATTTCCCTCACCAGTAACATTTTTACTGGATCCTTTTCTTCCGGAACACTTTCAGACCCTTCTTGTGAATCTCGTTTCCATTTATCCTTCTTCTTTGCCCATCTGCCTTTTCACTTTTTTATTGCTCCCCAAATCTGAGCACTCTGCAATAATTCTTTTAGATGCGCTTTCATCCCTGCTGACCTCATGTGTTCAAAATCTTTTGCCTCGAAGTCTAACCTGTAACTCCTCTTCAAGTGTTTTGTCCTCTCAATCTCTATGTCATGTTTGTCTGCTAGATCTGCCAATTTCTGATGTATCTTGCCCACTTCTCTTGTAATCTTCGGACACAAGTACCTCAGCTCTTCTTCTGTAAAGGATTCTAATCTATTCACTCCCATCGATCCCTCGACTAGTTCAGTTATTTCTGTAGCTAGCCTTACATGATCAATCTGCTCTTCGCTCTTGGATGCATTTCGAGGAGTATTCAAACTATCCAACCATTCATTCAACTGCTGTGCTGTCAATCCCTGTAACGAGATATTACTTGCATTCGGCACTGGCACCTGCTGTACCACTGCACCTGGAGTTTTTGGTGTCAAAAGCTTCAAGCTCTGACTTGCATTTAGGCCATTTACCGCATCTGGAAGCGCAACAGGTGGTCTAAGATCCATTAACGGTCTAGATCCATCAAAGGTCTGACCCATAGATGATATCACCTGCACATGATCTTTCACTCCCCTCCTCACGAGGCTCTATGACATTTCACACTTTTCTCCTGCAATCAACTTATTTTGTGCAAACAATGGTACCGCTGGACCAACAGTAATCGGCAGCAATATTGCATCTGGTGCTGCTCTGATGCTCGCATTTTGTGGAAGGGCTACCCCATATTCTGATTCATCACTGGTGTCACATCTGACTGTGTCCCTGCCACTGGAGTGAACTTCTGCAAATCCTGTGGCTGTACCTGAGGTAACAACATTGGAGTCGGCTCAGTCTGAACTAGCATTGGCCTTGGAACCACTTGCTCCGATGGCACCACTAAGTTCGAAGTTGTCTCAAGAATTAGTACATCTGGATAAATTATCTGTATCAATGGTTGGTACATCGGCGCTTGGACCTTTGAAGTAGTCACTGCATTAGGAGTACTCTGTACTAACTCTTGTATCTGTCCATTGTCTGTCTGCACTTGTCCCACTGTTCCCGTCACTTCAGCAGGAGCAGTCAGAACAGAACTAATACTTGGACCCTCTTCATGCGCCGCATACGGCGGAGGTCGATCCCTCAATATCTATGCAATAAGATCTTCAACATCTGAATCTTCTTCCTCCACATAAGTCTTTTTCTTTTTCTTACTCCCTGAACTCTTATCACTCTTGCCAGTATCCTCTTTCTCTACTGACTCATCTTCCTCTGTGATAGCAGGAAACAACCTAACACCCTGTAACGTTGCCATTCTCCACTTCTTCTGTTCCCAATCCCATCTTGCCTCTGCTAAGGACTTCTCTAATTCCTTATTCTCCTCTTAAATTTCATCTCTTGCTGCTGTCTGGCTATGAGCTCCCACACTGCTAAAGCCTCAACTTGTGCAGGTCTCAGAAGTGGCTTCATCTCATATAATGCCATTCGCAACTGATCCAAAATTCTCAAATTGAACGTTCCATGCTCTGGAAACGCTAAAGCTCCCTGTTTCTCTGTCAATTTGCACCATTGCTTCAGCCAAAGACATGGCACAACACCTTGCTCCTCCATCACAATAAATGCCAGAGAATTTTCTGGTGGGGTCAGCTCCCCAACTGTCGCCTTGATGTAAGAATCACCCTTCATGGCACTCCTGAACGCTTTGAAAAACTTCATCTTTGCTATCTTTTGTGTATTAATTCAATGAAGAAATGACTTTTACTCCCAAGATTCCTTTTACCCGCTTACTCAACCAATTGCTTCTCTTTTCACTAACCAACCTATCCCAGCGCAGCTCACTCTGACCTCACACTCACACACTGCGGCTGACAAAGTCTTGCGGCTTGTCCTCCTAATCTTCAATTCACACAAAACTAATGCAAAAATTATTGAGAGCACTAATCAAAACCAATAATCAAAACAAACCTGCTGGTTTACTACAGGTAGGTACACAATTGCTTCAGAGACCTTATGGATTTTCACTGATGGCCCTTTTGCTCATACAGCTATTCATCTTTCTCAGTCTCCCACATTCGCAAGCAAAGTTCGACCTGCGAATTTCACTCTCAACTGATCAATGGGTATGTCCTGGTGCACATAGGACTCGCCAAATCTCAGTTGAAAAGCTTCTCTTATTCACTTAAATCACACACCGACTTGTTGACCACGTCCGATCAACCTACTAAACCAGACAGATTACAACATATAACCAAGTGTCTCCAACACTTGTCAATATACTCCGGAGTCTTAGACCACGCAGGATCCTTACATCACCAACAACCACATGGAAATTTTTTGAGCACAAAACGCCACTCACATGTGAAATTCGACCACTTCTCCACTCTCACAATGAGGAGTACGCACACTCCTACTAAATTTTACCTGGAGTATGCAAACTCCCTACTTTATCTCTCATATATCACCATTCACTTGCGGTCTGCTTAAGCCTTTGCAAGTGCAACCTACCACTTTCACACTATCACA